>NC_136969.1:14306208-14346208 GCF_032717465.1 Coenobita brevimanus
TCATATGGGGAGAAATTTTATTTTAAGGCATTGTATATATATATTATATATTTATTACATATATTATATTAACATATATATATACATATACATATTACATATCAACACACACACACACACACACACACACACTTCCATGCACAGCACACACTTTCATGCCATACATATATATATAATAATATATATTAATATAAATTTTATTATTTATTTTTTTTACCTTTATATCTACACCCTAAACTACCCCTTCTACAAATAGAACCTTACTACTAAAGAGACTGCTGACCTCGACTGCCATAGAGAATGCCTCACTTCTATGTAATCCCATGACTCTTCACCTGGTGACTGACAGTCGAGGCACTAATATATTTATATGAGGGAACCAGTTGGGTAGAACTAATAGAATAATTGAATATTAATTAATATAATGTATTTTACATAATTTCCTCTACAAATATTGAAGAACCTCGCCCAGCAGACTACCATCGACTGCAAGTGCCCAATACCTTCACCTATATGGCACACTTGCACTCATCAGCTGGTGACTGTCAGGCGAGGAATTTGGCTTAATGTAGGGGACATCTATATTAGAAATAGATCGTGGTGGGAGGAGGAACTATTTAAATATGTCAACTGTCAACCTTAGATTAATATTACAATATATTCGCATATTTACTGTTCATAAAAACCATAACCACACATGTAAAAAAAAGTCACATCCACTCTGATCAGTCCGGTCTCTCTCAAGAAAGCCATCAATTTATCGTCATAACAATGTCCCCATCACCCAGGATGGTGGAAAGGTGAAGGGGACGTCAACTGCGCCGCAGTAATTCATAAGTGAAGCGCGTTCACGGAATAAATCGCCGAACAGCGCAGGATGATATGATCTGATAGATAACACCGCATTACAGATGTCACAGTGCGGTGGGAAGCGTCTTTCCATATCATGGTTTTTGCATGTGGGTTAAAATGGTGGCAGAATTCAGCCGTAGCCAAATGCCCAACAACACTTTTTCTTTTAGGCGACTGGGACGGTTGGTAGTGTCCCAGTCGCCCAGGTACGGGCTTACAAGTTGGAATATTTAGTCTGGTCCCACTGACCTTGCCACAGAAGATTGGGATTGATTTCTTTCCGAGAGATAGACTCGACCGTAGATCACGCTTTATGGAACGTCCCAAGTCTCCTCGAGTCTCCTGGCCAGCTTGGACTTTGCAAGTAAGAAAGTCAGCCTGCTCATTGCCGTAGATACGACAATGACCAGGCACCCAGATCAGCGTGAATGACTTGTTATGCATGAATGCAACTTATTAACGATGCGGCCCTGGATCTCATGAGAGTCCAGTAGTACAAGATGCAATTGCCTGAAGGGCTGATTTTGAAATCTGAAAATATGACAGATGAGTCATGTCTAGAATTGAGAGCATAGTCTATGGCTTTGTCAAGTAGGCAAAAAGTTCTGAAGTAAACACAGATGTATGAGTCGGCAACCGATACCTGAGAACACATTCAAGTCGACCACACACTTGCACCCACACATTCACTCGACTTGGAGCCGTCGGTGTACAATTGATGGGACCTCAAGTGACGCAACAATGATCTTACGAAACAAGTGGTGGACCTCGCCTCCGGCGCCTTGGCCTTTGGTGCTGGGAGCCATGTAACATCGACTGTAAGCCGGGTGGCTCCCAAGGCGCTATATTTTTAAGCACCAACTTGTCACAGTCACTGGGGTCCACATCAAGCTCCTGAGTCAGTAAGTGGAGGCGAGCGGCAAGTGGCCGACGCACCCCCGCAGAAGGTGGTGGTATTGACGCAGGGGGTACAGGCCACATTGCCGATATTACTTTTTCTTAATGTCCTTACACCATAGGACAAGGCCAGGTGGTCATGGCGAATACGGAGGGGAGGCACATTCGCCTCCACTTCCATACGAGCCACACGGGTACACCGTGACAGCTCCAATACACATTCGCAAGCATTTATTCTGTAACACATCCAATCCTTTCAGCGTGGCATCAGATGCCGAGCCATACACCTGTGCGCCATAGTCTAGCTTTGATCGAATAAGGGACTTATACACCATTAATAAAGATTTTCTGTCATTCCCCAGGTAGTACCCGCTAGGTACTTGAGGACATTTAACGGTTTATCACAACGAGCAAGCAAAGTATTAACGTGAAGTTTGAAATTCATTCTACGATCAAAGTGTATTCCTAAAAATTTTACAGAATTTTGAAAAGGTACCGCCTGATTATCCAAAGTTAAGCACAAATTAGGTACGTTACGATTAGTGAAAACTATAGCGGCACACTTACGGACGGAAAACTTAAATCCCCACTGCAAGGCCCATTGGTGGACAGAGTCAAGGGCTGCTTGAATCCGCCCAGCCGAAAATTGTGCATTAAAGGGAAGAGTGCCATATTGCACAATCGTCAGCGTAGAGTGAGTATTTAAGATTCCTCGGGATGGGAGCTGATGACAGAATATCATTGATCATAATACTAAATAAGGTAGGACTAAGCACACTTCCCTGCGGCACCCCGTTTTCCTGGATAAATATATCCGATGTTACGTTACGGGGCAATTTGACAGAGAAAGTTCTGTCCCTTAAGAAATTTGAAATAAAAACAGGCAAATTTCCTCTTAAACCATAAGCATAGAGCTTCATTAGTATACCGTGTCGCCAGGTCATGTCATAGGCTTTATGGATGTCCAAGAACACCCCTATCATGAATTCTTTATTGGCAAATGCCTCTGCAATACAGTGCTTCCAAATTCATTAAATGATCTAGTGAACTTCTGTACTTACGGAAGCCACATTGTTGATCATTTAACAAATTCTTCGACTCTAAAACAAAAAGAAGCCTATTGTTAACCATACGTTCCATGACCTTACATAGACAAGAAGTCAACACAATAGGACGAAATGAAGTGGGATTCATAAGACGACTAGCCTCTTTGGGTATCGGTATGACGTGCGCAAAGTGCCATGAGTTTGGGAACATTCGAGACGCCCAAATCTCATTGTACAATGCTAACATCTTAATCAGGTTGTCCTGATTAAGATGCTGGATCATACCGTACGTGATGGTGTCTGGTCCAGGGCTGGTGTCTTTACAGGATTTAAGGGCAAGGAGCAGTTCATCTAGCGTAAACTCTTGGTTGTACGGGGAGTTTACGTCTTCTGTGGCAAAGTCTAATATCTGTAGCTCAGCCGTATGCTTATGATGTTGGAAACGCGGGTCATAATTGGCTGAGCTACTTACATGAGAAAAACTCCTGGCGAGGATGTTAGCAACGTCCACGGGCTCGTCATAGATGTTATTATTTACTTGCAAGGTGGTAATGGGGAAATATGGGCCTTTATTATTCAATATTCTTATGGTGGACCAGACTTTACGTAATGGTGTTGTAAGAGTCACCGTGGGACACAAAGGACCGCCAGGAGTCACGTTTGGCCCTTCTTATTATTCTCCTTGCCTCAGCCCGTGCCTGTTTGTATGCAATAAAATTTTTCTCAGTGGGCTGACTATCAAAAATCCTGTATCTCCTATTGCGTTTTCTTAATGCTTGTCGGCAATCCGGCGTCCACTTAATGTGCTCTTATGCTTCGCATGAACTGTAGAAGTCTTGGGAATAGCAGCCTCAGCTGCGTGTAATATGGAAGTGGTTATATTTTCGACCTTGACATCTATGGTCTCCCCAGATATATCTAAATTGGCGATCCTTGAGAAGGATCCCCAATCTGCTTTCTTATAGTTAAATTTTGGAGGTGGAGGGTCCGAAATGATGTCGCGTGTATAAGAAAGACAGATGGGTAAATGATCACTTCCCAAGGAGTCGTCGTAAGGGTCCCATGAGAGATCTTGATGTATACCAGGGGAGGCCAAAGATAAGTCAATGGCCGAAAAGTTACCAGTACGATCATCTACACGAGTCGCTCTACCATCGTTCAGAAGACAGAGGTTGGACTGTAGTATTAGGTCGGCTACTTGCTCCCCACGACCATCAATCCTCAAGCTACCCCATTGATAGTGATGGGCGTTAAAATCGCCCAGCACTAACCTATTTCCAGGCAGATGTTCAACTAGTGAATTTAAAGCATCACTATCAATGGGGCCATGTGGGGGACAGTACAGAGAGCAAATAGACAGATACGTGTTATTAAATTTTACTCTGCACGCGACAGCTTCCAGAGTAGAATTTAGAATCACTTCCGTTTGTGGGTGTGATTTGTGTGTGTAAATGGCAACTCCGTGACCTTCATATCTTCTATACGAGTGGTAGTGTCTGAACTGTGAAGGATCAGGATGATCCTCCAGGCGCGTCTCCTGTAAACAAACAACATCTGGCCTGTGTAGTGAAAGCAAGATAGCTATATTATGTAACTTATTCCCAATACCTCTACAATTCCACTGCAGTATAGTGAATGCGGCGGTTTAAGATTTTCGAGGGTGGCCAGTGTGCTTAGTCTTTTTATGCCCCCCGCGACCAGGCGAGTGGCTACCGGGGGACCTATCCCGGTGCTTGTTTGTGGAGATCTCCATAGTCTCATCAATAATGAGGCTCCCAGATTCCATCGAGGGAGAGCTATTCTTCCTCTCCCTTTCCGGACCAGGAGCAGGAAGGACATGAGGACGTGACTGTTTGGTGAGGGTGGTCAAGTTAATTTTATCTGACTTGTCAGGCTTCTGTTTTGACCGCACTGACTGCGAAGGAGCAGCGTCAGCTTGAGAGTATGAAGTGGCAATTGGGATGTCTGTCAGAGAATTGGAACGTACAGGAGGCTTAGGCTGAGAGGTATGGCGTGGGGCATGAGGAGCGAATGTAAGGTCAGTCTGTGTTTCAACGGTGCACATCACGGGACGGGACACAACCGCCGATGCATAGGAGACATTAGGTTTGGGAGTTGCATGCAACTCCTTCACCTTCTTCCTAGCATCGTAAAAGGAAATGCCCTCGGTTGCCTTCACTGTGCAGACCTCTTTCTCCTCCTTCCACTTGGGGCAAGCCCTCGAGGAAGTGGAGTGAGCATCCTTGCAGTGAAAGCAGCACTCCGTCTCAGATGTACAGTGTTCAGCAGAATGTCCCACATTCGCGCACCTACCACACACTGGCTGGGAAGCCCTACAAGCCTTTTCATGATGCCCATAAATCTGGCATTTTAAGCAACGCAAGGGGTTCAGGATATATGGTCTGACGTTAAGAATTTCATATCCAATTCTGATGTTGGAAGGTAAAGCAACTTTGCCGAACGTTAGGACAACTGTGGCGGTCTTCGTCTTCCTGCCTTCCTAGAATCTAGTTATAAAACGTGCCTCTATAACATCCTGCTGTGCAAGTTCCTGTACGATCTCTTCCTCCTCCATGACCACTAGATCTCTGCAGGTGATCACACCTTTGCCGGAATTCATGGAGTGAGGGATCGTGGACTGAACATCATAACAATGGAACTTGCTCAGTTTTAGCAAATCCTTTACCTGACTTGAGTTTCTAGTTTTAACGAAAAGATCTCCACTCGCAAGTTTTTTCACTTGTTCCACCTCACCTGCACACCCGTCAATCACCTTCTTGATGATAAAGGGATTGAGGCTGGACAGGGGAGTGGGACCAACCGCGTGGATCTGTACAAACTCGGCGTTTCTATAATTGATGTCAAGACGGGTACGTGTCTGGGGCCGTTCAGTCTGAGGGTAGTCAGTCCGTGAGACAGTCGGGGGTCGGTCAGGACTACCTCCCCCCCTGAAGGGGAGGGAGGCAGCAGTGGCGTCCGCCATAGTTACCACTTCCCCCGTGAGGGGGAAGTGGGAAGAGAGAGAAAAACGACCAAGGGAGAATTGCCCGGGGAACACACACCTAATCTGAGATTACCCTCTCAAACCACTCTCGGGAGGACGCGCCCGTGTGTAACTCACACCCCAGAGCGATCAGTGGGGGGTACACTCCAGAGGTGAGTAAGCAAAGGCAATCTCAGGAAAAAGATATAGACACTTACTATATCTCTAAAGGGCTGGGAGGAGAATTAGTACTAGCTAACCTAACTTTATTGAAAAACGCCCTAGTGGCGGAGAAAACAAAGCTAAAGCCGGTGAGGCAACCCTGCAGCTAGAGGAGAGCCAGAGAAACACGTCTAAACTCTCCACGACCATGCATCAAAGTCTGCAGTTATATATATATATATATTTTTTTTTTTTTTTTTTTTTTCGGCCTATCAACCATTGGGGCCGAAGCCCCTGGTTATTAAGGCCATTTATATATATATGTATATACATTTAAACATATATACATATATATACAAACATATATATATACATACATACACACACACACACACACACACACACACACACGCTTCTATGCATACATACAGACACACTTTCATGCAAACGTACATATATATATAATAATTTTAATCTTATTTAATTTTTTTTTGTATTTTTATTTTTTTTTAATTTTTTCTTGGTTTTATATTTTTTATACCTTATATTATAAAGTAAAACTAATCTAAAGACCCTAAAACTAATCACCTAACAGACAAATCGCTAACCTATACTAAATCTTACAGAGACAAATAGCTAGACCTACACTAATGGTAAAAATACCTCGACTAACAGAACACCATCGACTGCAGATATGTAATGCCTTTCTACATTACATACCTGCACTCATCACCTGGTGACTGTCAGTCGAGGCACAACCTAATATAGGGGACATCAATATATGAAAGGGAACCAGACGAGTCAGGAACATTTCCATATACGTCAGCTGTCGTCCCTAATTAGAATAACTTAAGCAAGATAATATAATGTATTTACATAATTGTACAGAAAGTGAAGAACCTCGCCCAGCAGACCACCATCGACTGCAAGTGCCCAATACCTTCCTATATTGCACACTTGCACTCATCAGCTGGTGACTGTCAGGCGAGGAACTTGGCTTAATGTAGGGGACATCAATATTAGAAATAGATCGGTGGGAGGAGGAACTATTTAAAATATGTCAACTGTCAACCCTAATTAATATTACAATATATACATATTTACTCTTCATAAAAACCATAACCACACAGTAAAAAAGTCACATCACTCTGATCAGTCCGGTCTCTCTCAAGAAAGCCATCAATTTATCAGTCATAACAATGTCCCCATCACCCAGGATGGTGGAAAGGGTGAAGGGGACGTCTACTGCGCCGCAGTAATTTATAAGTGAAGCGCGTTCACGAATAAATCGCCGACAGCGCAGGATGATATGACTGATAGATAACACCGCATTACAGATGTCACAGTGCGGTGGGAAGCGTCTTTCCATATATGGTTTTATGTGGGTTAAAATGGTGGCATTAAGCCGCAACCGTGCCAACACGTTTTCTTCTAGGCGACTGGGACGGTTGGCAGTGTCCCAGTCGCCCAGGTACGGCTTACAAGTTGGAATATTTAGTCTGGTCCACTGACCTTGCCACAGAAGATTTATTGATTTCTTTCCGAGAGAGAGACTCGACCGTAGATCACGGGGAACGTCCCAAGTCTCCTCGAGTTCTACAGCCGACTTTGCAAGTCAGCCTGCTCATTGCCGTAGATACGACAATGACCAGGCACCCAGATCAGCGTGAATGACTTGTTGCATGAATGCAACTTATTAACGATGCGGCCCTGGATCTCGTGAGAGTCCGTAGTACAAGATGCAATTGCATGAAGGGCTGATTTTGAATCTGAAAATATGACAAATGAGTCATGCCTAGAAATGAGAGCATAGTCTATGGCTTTGTCAATAGCAAAGAGTTCTGAAGTAAACACAGATGTATGAGTCGGCAACCGATACCTGAGGGCACATTCAGTCGACCACACTTGCACCCACACATTCACTCGACTTGGAGCCGTCGGTGTACAATTGATGGGACCCCAAGTGACGAACAATGATGTTACGAAACAAGTGGTGGACCTCCGCCTCCGGCGCCTTGGCCTTTGGTGCTGGGAGCCATGATACATCCACTGTAAAGCTGGGTGGCTCCCAAGGCGCTATATTTTTTGGCACCAACTTGTCACAGTCACTGGGGTCGACACCAAGCTCCTGAGTCAGTAAGTGGAGGCGAGCGGCAAGTGGCCGACGCACCCCCCGCAGAAGGTGGTGGTATTGACGCAGGGGGGTACAGGCCACATTGCCGATATTGCTTTTCCTTAATGTTCGTAGTCCATACGAAAATGCCAGGTGGTCACGGCGAATACGGAGGGGAGGCACATTCGCCTCCACTTCCATACGAGCTACACGGGTACACCAGACAGCTCCAAGACACATTCGCAAGCATTTATTCTGTAACACATCCAATCCTTTCAGCGTGGCATCAGATGCCGAGCCATACACCTGTGCGCCATAGTCTAGCTTTGATCGAATAAGGGACTTATACACCATTAATAAAGATTTTCTGTCGGCACCCCAGGTAGTACCCGCTAGGTACTTGAGGACATTTAACGGTTTATCACAACGAGCAAGCAAAGTATTAACGTGAAGTTTAAAATTCATTCTACGATCAAAATGTATTCCTAAAAATTTTACAGAATTTTGAAAAGGTACCGCCTGATTATCCAAAGTTAAGCACAAATTAGGTACGTTACGATTAGTGAAAACTATAGCGGCACACTTACGGACGGAAAACTTAAATCCCCACTGCAAGGCTCCATTGGTGGACGGAGTCAAGGGCTGCTTGAATCCGCCCAGCCGAAAATTGTGCATTACGGGAAGAGTGCCATATTGCACAATCGTCAGCGTAGAGCGAGTATTTAAGATTCCTCGGGATGGGAGCTGATGACAGAATATCATTGATCATAATACTAAATAAAGTAGGACTAAGCACACTTCCCTGTGGCACCCCGTTTTCCTGGATAAATATATCCGATGTTACATTACGGGGCAATTTGACAGAGAAAGTTCTGTCCCTTAAGAAATTTGAAATAAAAACAGGCAAATTTCCTCTTAAACCATAAGCATAGAGCTTCATTAATATACCGTGTCTCCAGGTCATGTCATAGGCTTTATGGATGTCCAGGAACACCCCTATCATGAATTCTTTATTGGCAAATGCCTCTGCAATACAATGCTCCAAATTCATTAAATGATCTAGTGAACTTCTGTATTTACGGAAGCCACATTGTTGATCATTTAACAAATTCTTCGACTCTAAAACAAAAAGAAGCCTATTGTTAACCATACGTTCCATGACCTTACATAGACAAGAAGTCAACACAATAGGACGAAATGAAGTGGGATTCATAAGACGACCAGCCTCTTTGGGTATCGGTATGACGTGCGCAAAGTGCCATGAGTTTGGGAACGTTCGAGACGCCCAAATCTCATTGTACAATGCTAACATCTTAATCAGGTTGTCCTGATTAAGATGCTGGATCATACCGTACGTGATGGTGTCTGGTCCAGGGCTGGTGTCTTTACAGGATTTAAGGGCAAGGAGCAGTTCATCTAGCGTAAACTCTTGGTTGTACGGGGAGTTTACGTCTTCTGTGGCAAAGTCTAATATCTGTAGCTCAGCCGTGCGTTTATGAAGTTGGAAACGCGGGTCATAATTGGCTGAGCTACTTACATGAGAAAAACTCCTGGCGAG
Organism: Coenobita brevimanus; assembly: GCF_032717465.1. Classification (NCBI taxonomy): domain Eukaryota; kingdom Metazoa; phylum Arthropoda; class Malacostraca; order Decapoda; family Coenobitidae; genus Coenobita; species Coenobita brevimanus. The sequence goes on from NC_136969.1 coordinate 14,315,820, forward strand.
GATGTTAGCAACGTCCACGGGCTCGTCATAGATGTTATTATTTACTTGCAAGGTGGTAATGGGGAAATATGGGCCTTTATTATTTAATATTCTTATGGTGGACCAGACTTTACGTAATGGTGTTGTACGAGTCACCGTGGACAAAACGACCGCCAGGAGTCACGTTTGGCCCTTCTTATTATTCTCCTTGCCTCAGCCCGTGCCTGTTTGTATGCAATAAAATTTTTCTCAGTGGGCTGACTATCAAAAATCCTGTATCTCCTATTGCGTTTTCTTAATGCTTGTCGGCAACCCGGCGTCCACCAATGTGCTCTATGCTTCGCATGAACTGTAGAAGTCTTGGGAATAGCAGCCTCAGCTGCGTGTAATATGGATTGGGTTATATTTTCGACCTTAACATCTATGGTCTCCCCAGATATATCTAAATTGGCGATCCTTGAGAAGGATCCCCAATCTGCTTTCTTATAGTTATATTTTGGAGGTGGAGGGTCCGAAATGATGTCGCGTGTATAAGAAAGACAGATGGGTAAATGATCACTTCCCAAGGAGTCGTCGTAAGGGTCCCATGAGAGATCTTGATGTATACCAGAGGAGGCCAAAGATGAGTCAATGGCCGAAAAGTTACCAGTACGATCATCTACACGAGTCGCTCTACCATCGTTCAGAAGACAGAGGTTGGACTGTAGTATTAGGTCGGCTACTTGCTCCCCACGACCATCAATCCTCAAGCTACCCCATTGATAGTGATGGGCGTTAAAATCGCCCAACACTAACTTATTTCCAGGCAGATGTTCCACTAGTGAATTTAAAGCATCACTATCAATGGGGCCATGTGGAGGACAGTACAGAGAGCAAATAGACAGATACATGTTATTAAATTTTACTCTGCACGCGACAGCTTCCAGAGTAGAATTTAGAATCACTTCCGTTTGTGGGTGTGATTTGTGTGTGTAAATGGCAACTCCGTGACCTTCATATCTTCTATACGAGTGGTAGTGTTTGAATTGTGGAGGATCAGGACGATCCTCCAGGCGCGTCTCCTGTAAACAAACAACGTCTGGCCTGTGTATAGAAAGCAAGATTGCTATATTTTGTAACTTATTCCCAATACCTCTACAATTCCACTGTAGTATAGTGAATGCGGCGGTTTAAGATTTACGAGGGGGGCCAGTGTGTTTAGTTTTTTTATGCCGCCCGCCACCAGGCGAGTGGCTACCGGGGGACCTTTCCCGGTGCTTACTCGTGGAGATCTCCATATTCTCATCAATAACAAGACTCCCAGAATCCACCGAGGAAGAGCTATTCTTTCTCTCCCTCGCTGGACCAGGAGCGGGAAGGACATGAGGACGTGACTGTTTAGTGAGGGTGGTCAAGTTAATTTTATCTGACTTGTCAGGCTTCTGTTTTGACCGCACTGACTGCGAAGGAGCAGCGGCAGCCTGAGAGTAAGAAGTGGCAATAGGGATGTCTGTCAGAGAGTTGGAACGTACAGGGGGTCTAGACTTAGAGGTAGTGCATGTGGCATGTGGAGCAAAGGTAAGGTCAGTCTGTGTCTCCACGGTGCACATCACGGGACGGGACACAACCGCCGATGCATAGGAGACATTAGGCTTGGGAGTTGCATGCAACTCCTTCACCTTCTTCCTAGCATCGTAAAAGGATATGCCCTCAGTTGCTTTCACTGTGCAGACCTCTTTCTCCTCCTTCCACTTGGGACAAGCCCTAGAGGAAGTGGGGTGAGCATCCTTACAGTGAAAGCAGCACTCAGTCTCTGATGTACAGCGGTCAGCAGAATGTCCTACAGTTGCGCACTTGCCACATACTACGTTTGAAGCTCGACAAGCCTTTTCATGATGTCCATAGAGTTGACATTTTCCACAACGAAGGGGATTGGGTATGTAAGGTCTCACATTAACAATTTCATATCCTACTTTCACATTAGTAGGGAGAGATACTTTACCGAAAGTCAATACTACTGTGGCTGTCTTCGTCCTTATGCCTTCCTGGTAACGGGTTATGAATCGGGCCTCAATTACATCTTGCTGAGCAAGTTCACTGATGATGTCATCCTCGTCCATGACCATGAGGTCCCTGCAGGTGATAACACCTTTACAGGAATTCATGGAGTGAGGGATCGTCGGCACAACATCATAACAGTGGAACTTACTCAACATCATCAAATCTTTTACCTGACGCGAGTTTACTGTCTTTACTAGAAGGTCCCCACTAGCAAGTTTTTTTCACCTGTTCCACCTCACCGGCACACCCGTCAATCACCTTCTTGATAATGAAGGGATTGAGGCTGGACAGGGGAGTGGAACCAACCGCATGTAGTAGGACGAAGGAGGCGTTGTTTATATTGATGTCTAGCGGGGTGCGTGTCTGGGGCCGTTCAGTCTGGGATCGGTCTGTCCGTGGTTCAGTCGGGGGTCGGTCAGGACCGCCTCCCCCCCTGATGGGGGGGGAGGCAGTAGGGGCGTCCTCCATAGTACCACTCCCCCCTAACGGGGGAAGTGGGAAGAAGGTGAGAAGACAAACAAGGGACCAACAACCAGGGGCAAAACACCTAAATCTGAGGTTGCCCTCTCAAACCACTCCAGGGAGGCCCGACCGTGTTCGTTCACGCCCCAGAGCGATCAGTGGGGGGGACCCTCCGTGGGCGATAAGCAAAGGTAAACTCAGGAAATAGATACAAAAACCTATTGTATCTCTAACCGGGAGGGGAGGAAAATGAGAACTAACTAATCCTAACTTTATTTAAAAAACGCCCTAGTGGCGGAAAAGCAAAATCTATGCCGGTGAGGCAGCCCTATAGCTAGAGGAGAGCTCAGGAAACACGTCTGTACTCTCCACGACCATGCATCAAAGTCTGCCTTTATATTTTTTTTTTTTTTTTTTTTTTTTTTTTTTTCCGGCCTATCAACCATTGGGGCCGAAGCCCCTGGTTATTAAGGCCATGGGTATATATATATATATATAAATATATATATATATATACATATATATATATATATATATATATATGTATATACATTTAAATATATATACATATATATACAAACATACATATATACATACACACACACACACACACACACACACTTCCATGCATACATACAGACACATTTTCATGCAAACGTACATATATATATAATATTTTTAATCTTATTTATTTATTTTTTTGTATTTTTATTTTTTTAATTTTTTCTTGGTTTTATATTTTTTATACCTTATAATATAAAGACAAACTAATCTAAAGACCCTAAAACTAATCACCTAACAGACAAATCGCTAATCTATACTAAATCCTACAGAGACAAATAGCTAGACCTACACTAATGGTAAAAATACCTCGACTAACAGAACACCATCGACTGCAGATATGTAATGCCTTTCTACATTACATACCTGCACTCATCACCTGGTGACTGTCAGTCGAGGCACAACCTAATATAGGGGACATCAATATATGAAAGGGAACCAGACGAGTCAGGAACATTTCCATATACGTCAGCTGTCGTCCCTAATTAGAACAACTTAAGCAAGATAATATAATGTATTTACATAATTTGTACAAAAAGTGAAGAACCTCGCCCAGCAGACCACCATCGACTACAAGTGCCCAATACCTTCCTATATTGCACACTTGCACTCATCAGCTGGTGACTGTCAGGCGAGGAACTTGGCTTAATGTAGGGGACATCTATATTAGAAATAGATCGGTGGGAGGAGGAACTATTTAAAATATGTCAACTGTCAACCCTAATTAATATTACAATATATACATATTTACTGTTCATAAAAACCATAACCACGCAGTAAAAAAGTCACATCACTCTGATCAGTCCGGTCTCTCTCAAGAAAGCCATCAATTTATCAGTCATAACAATGTCCCCATCACCCAGGATGGTGGAAAGGGTGAAGGGGACGTCTACTGCGCCGCAGTAATTTATAAGTGAAGCACGTTCACGAATAAATCGCCGACAGCGCAGGATGATATGACTAATAGATAACACCGCATTACAGATGTTACAGTGCGGTGGGAAGCGTCTTTCCATATATGGTTTTATGTGGGTTATAATGGTGGCATTCAGCCGTAGCCGTGCCAACACTTTTTCTTCTAGGCGACTGGCACGGTTGGCAGTGTCCCAGTCGCCCAGGTACGGCTTACAAGTTGGAATATTTAGTCTGGTCCACTGACCTTGCCACAGAAGATTTATTGATTTCTTTCCGAGAGATAGACTCGACCGTAGATCACGAGGAACGTCCCAAGTCTCCTCGAGCTCCACAGCCGACTTTGCAAGTAAGTCAGCCTGCTCATTGCCGTAGATACGACAATGACCAGGCACCCAGATCAGCGTGAATGACTTGTTGCATGAATGCAACTTATTAACGATGCGGCCCTGGATCTCATGAGAGTCCGTAGTGCAAGATGCAATTGCCTGAAGGGCTGATTTTGAATCTGAAAATATGACAAATGAGTCATGTCTAGAATTGAGAGCATAGTCTATGGCTTTGTCAATAGCAAAAAGTTCTGAAGTAAACACAGATGTATGAGTCGGCAACCGATACCTGAGGGCACATTCAGTCGACCACACACTTGCACCCACACATTCACTCGACTTGGAGCCATCGGTGTACAATTGATGGGACCCCAAGTGACGAACAATGATCTTACGAAACAATTGGTGGACCTCCGCCTCCGGCGCCTTGGCCTTTGGTGCTGGGAGCCATGTAACATCGACTGTAAAGCCGGGTGGCTCCCAAGGCGCAATATTTTTAAGCACCAACTTGTCACAGTCACTGGGGTCCACATCAAGCTCCTGAGTCAGTAAGTGGAGGCGAGCGGCAAGTGGCCGACGCACCCCCCGCAGAAGGTGGTGGTATTGACGCAGGGGGGTACAGGCCACATTGCCGATATTACTTTTTCTTAATGTCCTTACACCATAGGACAAGGCCAGGTGGTCACGGCGAATACGGAGGGGAGGCACATTCGCCTCCACTTCCATACGAGCTACACGGGTACACCGGACAGCTCCAAGACACATTCGCAAACATTTATTCTGTAACACATCCAATCCTTTCAGCGTGGCATCGGATGCCGAGCCATACACCTGTGCGCCATAGTCTAGCTTCGATCGAATAAGGGACTTATACACCATTAATAAAGATTTTCTGTCGGCACCCCAGGTAGTACCTGCTAGGTACTTGAGGACATTTAACGGTTTATCACAATGAGCAAGCAAAGTATTAACGTGAAGTTTAAAATTCATTCTACGATCAAAATGTATTCCTAAAAATTTTACAGAATTTTGAAAAGGTACCGCCTGATTATCCAAAGTTAAGCACAAATTAGGTACGTTACGATTAGTGAAAACTATAGCGGCACACTTACGTACGGAAAACTTAAATCCCCACTGCAAGGCCCATTGGTGGACGGAGTCTAGGGCTGCTTGAATCCGCCCAGCCGAAAATTGTGCATTACGGGAAGAGTGCCATATTGCACAATCGTCAGCGTAGAGTGAGTATTTAAGATTCCTCGGGATGGGAGCTGATGACAGAATATCATTGATCATAATACTAAATAAAGTAGGACTAAGCACACTTCCCTGTGGCACCCCGTTTTCCTGGATAAATATATCCGATGTTACGTTACGGGGCAATTTGACAGAGAAAGTTCTGTCCCTTAAGAAATTTGAAATAAAAACAGGCAAATTTCCTCTTAAACCATAAGCATAGAGCTTCATTAGTATACCGTGTTGCCAGGTCATGTCATAGGCTTTATGGATGTCCAAGAACACCCCTATCATGAATTCTTTATTGGCAAATGCCTCTGCAATACAATGCTCCAAATTCATTAAATGATCTAGTGAACTTCTGTATTTACGGAAGCCACATTGTTGATCATTTAACAAATTCTTCGACTCTAAAACAAAAAGAAGCCTATTGTTAACCATACGTTCCATGACCTTACATAGACAAGAAGTCAACACAATAGGACGAAATGAAGTGGGATTCATAAGACGACCAGCCTCTTTGGGTATCGGTATGACGTGCGCAAAGTGCCATGAGTTTGGGAACGTTCGAGACGCCCAAATCTCATTGTACAATGCTAACATCTTAATCAGGTTGTCCTGATTAAGATGCTGGATCATACCGTACGTTATGGTGTCTGGTCCAGGGCTGGTGTCTTTACAGGATTTAAGGGCAAGGAGCAGTTCATCTAGCATAAACTCTTGGTTGTACGGGGAGTTTACGTCTTCTGTGGCAAAGTCTAATATCTGTAGCTCAGCCGTGCGTTTATGATGTTGGAAACGAGGGTCATAATTGGCTGAGCTACTTACATGAGAAAAACTCCTGGCGAGGATGTTAGCAGCGTCCACGGGCTCGTCATAGGTGGTGTTATTCACCTGCAAGGTGGTGACAGGGAAGTATGGGCGTTTATTATTTAATAATCTTATAGTGGACCAGACTTTATTTAATGGTGTTGTACGAGTCACCGTGGACACAAAGGACCGCCAGGAGTCACGTTTAGCCCTTCTTATTATTCTCCTTGCCTCAGCCCGTGCCTGTTTGTATGCAATAAAATTTTTCTCAGTGGGCTGACTATGAAAAATCCTGTATCTCCTATTGCGTTTTCTTAATGCTTGTCGGCAATCCGGCGTCCACCAATGTGCTCTATGCTTCGCATGAACTGTAGAAGTCTTGGGAATAGCAGCCTCAGCTGCGTGTAATATGGATTGGGTTATATTTTCGACCTTAACATCTATGGTCTCCCCAGATATATCTAAATTGGCGATCCTTGAGAAGGATCCCCAATCTGCTTTCTTATAGTTAAATTTTGGAGGTGGAGGGTCCGAAATGATGTCGCGTGTATAAGAAAGACAGATGGGTAAATGATCACTTCCCAAGGAGTCGTCGTAAGGATCCCATGAGAGATCTTGATGTATACCGGGGAGGCCAAAGATATGTCAATGGCCGACCAGTTACCAGTACGATCATCTACACGAGTCGCTCTACCATCGTTCAGAAGACAGAGGTTGGACTGTAGTATTAGGTCGGCTACTTGCTCCCCACGACCATCGATCCTCAAGCTACCCCATTGATAGTGATGGGCGTTAAAATCGCCCAACACTAACTTATTCCCAGGGAGATGTTCCACTAGTGAATTTAAAGCATCACTATCAATGGGGCCATGTGGAGGACAGTACAGAGAGCAAATAGACAGATACGTGTTATTAAATTTTACTCTGCACGCGACAGCTTCCAGAGTAGAATTTAGAATCACTTCCGTTTGTGGGTGTGATTTGTGTGTGTAAATGGCAACTCCGTGACCTTCATATCTTCTATACGAGTGGTAGTGTTTGAACTGTGGAGGATCAGGACGATCCTCCAGGCGCGTCTCCTGTAAACAAACAACGTCTGGCCTGTGTATAGAAAGCAAGATTGCTATATTTTGTAACTTATTCCCAATACCTCTACAATTCCACTGTAGTATAGTGAATGCGGCGGTTTAAGATTTACGAGGGGGGCCAGTGTGTTTAGTTTTTTTATGCCGCCCGCCACCAGGCGAGTGGCTACCGGGGGACCTTTCCCGGTGCTTACTCGTGGAGATCTCCATATTGTCATCAATAACAAGGCTCCCAGAATCCACCGAGGAAGAGCTATTATTTCTCTCCCTCGCTGGACCAGGAGCGGGAAGGACATGAGGACGTGACTGTTTGGTGAGGGTGGTCAAGTTAATTTTATCTGACTTGTCAGGCTTCTGTTTTGACCGCACTGACTGCGAAGGAGCAGCGGCAGCCTGAGAGTATGAAGTGGCTATAGAGATGTCTGTCAGAGAGTTGGAACGTACAGGAGGCTTAGGTTGAGAGGTATGGCGTGGGGCATGAGGAGCGAATGTAAGGTCAGTCTGTGTCTCCACCGTGCACATCACAGGACGGGACACAACCGCCGATGCATAGGAGATATTAGGCTTGGGAGTTGCATGCAACTCCTTCACCTTCTTCCTAGCATCGTAAAAGGATATGCCCTCAGTTGCCTTCACTGTGCAGACCTCTTTCTCCTCCTTCCACTTGGGACAAACCCGAGAGGAAGTGGGGTGAGCGCCCTGGCAGTGAAAGCAACATTCATTCTCTGATGTACAGTGGTCAGCAGAATGGCCTACAGCCGAACACTTGCCACACACTAGGTTAGAAGACCGACAAGCCTTTTCATGGTGTCCATATATCTGACATTTTGCACAACGAAGGGGGTTCGGGATGTATGGTCTGACATTGAAAATTTCGTATCCAACTTTCACATTGGCTGGAAGAGATACTTTTCCAAAAGTCAAAACAACTGTTGCGGTCTTTGTCCTTATACCTTCCGAAAATCTTGTAATAAACCTGGCCTCTATTACATCTTGCTGAGCAAGTTCCTGCACGATTTCTTCCTCTTCCATAGGCACCAGATCCCTGCAGGTGATAACACCCTTGCAGGAATTCATGGAGTGGGGGATCGTCGTCTGGACATCGTAACTGTGGAACTTCCTCAGTTTCAGCAAGTCTTTTACCTGGGCAGAATTGATTGTCTTTACCAAGAGATCTCCACTTGCAAGTTTTTTAACTTGTTCCACCTCACCTGCACACCCATCAATCACCTTCTTGATGATGAAGGGATTGAGGCTGGACAGGGGAGTAGAACCAACCGCGTGAATGAGGACGAATGAGGCATTATGTACACTAATGTCAAGTGCTCGGGTCCGGGGCCGTTCAGTCAGGGGACAGTCCGTCCGTTGGTCAGTCGGGGGTCGGTCAGGACTACCTCCCCCCCTGAAGGGGGGGGAGGCAGTAGGGGTGTCCGTCATAGTACCACTCCCCCCTAGAGGGGGAAGTGGGAAGAAGACGAGAAAACAAACAAGGGACAAACAACCCGGGGGAAAACACCTAAATCTGAGGTTGCCCTCTCAAACCACTCCAGGGAGGCCCGACCGTGTTGCTTCACGCCCCAGAGCGATCAGTGGGGGGGATCCTCCGTGGGCAATAAGCAAAGGTAAACTCAGTATAACGGTACAGACACCTACTGTACCTAGCTAGAGGGAGGGGAGGAAAATGAGTACTAGCTAATCCTAACTTTATTTAAAAAACGCCCTAGTGGCGAAAAAACAAAACTAATGCCGGTGAGGCAACACTGCAGCTAGAGGAGAGCCAGAGAAACACGTCTGAACGCTCCGCGACCATGCATGAAAGTCCGCAGTTATAATTTTTTTTTTTTTTTTTTTTTTTTTTTTTTTTGCCTATCGACCATTGAGGCCGAAGCCTCTGGTCATTAAGGCAAATATATATATATGTATATATATTGACACATATATACATATATATACAAACATATATATATACATACATACATACATACACACATCCATGCATATGAACATACACACTTTCATGCACACGTACATATATATATAATAATTTTTATTTTATTATTTTTTTGTAGTTTTATTTTTATTATTTTTATTTATTTTTTTATATTTTTAACCTTATATTACTTATAAACAAAATACCTAATCTAAAGACCCTAAAACTAACCACCTAACAGACAAATCGCTAACCTATACTAAATCCTAAGAGACAAATAACTAGACCTACACTAATGTTCAAAAAGCCTCGACCAAGAGAACACCATCGACTGCAGATATGTAATGCTTTTCTACATTACATACCTGCACTCATCACCTGATGACTGTCAGACGAGGCACAACCTAATATAGGGGACATCAATATATGAAAGGGAACCAGACGAGTCAGGAACATTTCCATATACGTCAGCTGTCGTCCCTAATTAGAATAACTTAAGCAAGATAATATAATGTATTTACATAATTTATACAAAAATTGAAGAACCTCGCCCAGCAGACTACCATCGACTGCAAGTGCCCAATACCTTCCTATATTGCACACTTGCACTCATCAGCTGGTGACTGTCAGGCAAGGAATTTGGCTTAATGTAGGGGACATCTATATTAGAAATAGATCGGTGGGAGGAGGAACTATTTAAAATATGTCAACTGTCAACCCTAATAAATATTACAATATATACATATTTACTGTTCATAAAAACCATAACCACACAGTAAAAAAGTCACATCACTCTGATCAGTCCGGTCTCTCTCAAGAAAGCCATCAATTTATCAGTCATAACAATGTCCCCATCACCCAGGATGGTGGAAAGGGTGAAGGGGACGTCTACTACGCCGCAGTAATTCATAAGTGAAGCGCGTTCACGAATAAATCGCCGACAGCGCAGGATGATATGACTGATAGATAACACCGCATTACAGATGTCACAGTGCGGTGGGAAGCGTCTTTCCATATAAGGTTTTATGTGGGTTACAATGGTGGCATTCAGCCGTAACCGTGCCAACACTTTTCTTCTAGGCGACTGGGACGGTTGGCAGTGTCCCAGTCGCCCAGGTACGGCTTACAAGTTGGAATATTTAGTCTGGTCCACTGACTTTGCCACAGAAGATTTATTGATTTCTTTCCGAGAGATAGACTCGACCGTAGATCACGAGGAACGTCCCAAGTCTCCTCGAGCTCCACAGCCGACTTTGCAAGTAAGTCAGCCTGCTCATTGCCGTAGATACGACAATGACCAGGCACCCAGATCAGCGTGAATGACTTGTTGCATGAATGCAACTTATTAACGATGCGGCCCTGGATCTCATGAGAGTCCGTAGTGCAAGATGCAATTGCCTGAAGGGCTGATTTTGAATCTGAAAATATGACAAATGAGTCATGTCTAGAATTGAGAGCATAGTCTATGGCTTTGTCAATAGCAAAAAGTTCTGAAGTAAACACAGATGTATGAGTCGGCAACCGATACCTGAGGGCACATTCAGTCGACCACACACTTGCACCCACACATTCACTCAACTTGGAGCCGTCGGTGTACAATTGATGGGACCCCAAGTGACGAACAATGATCTTACGAAACAATTGGTGGACCTCCGCCTCCGGCGCCTTGGCCTTTGGTGCTGGGAGCCATGTAACATCGACTGTAAAGCCGGGTGGCTCCCAAGGCGCAATATTTTTAAGCACCAACTTGTCACAGTCACTGGGGTCCACATCAAGCTCCTGAGTCAGTAAGTGGAGGCGAGCGGCAAGTGGCCGACGCACCCCCCGCAGAAGGTGGTGGTATTGACGCAGGGGGGTACAGGCCACATTGCCGATATTACTTTTTCTTAATGTCCTTACACCATAGGACAAGGCCAGGTGGTCACGGCGAATACGGAGGGGAGGCACATTCGCCTCCACTTCCATACGAGCTACACGGGTACACCGGACAGCTCCAAGACACATTCGCAAACATTTATTCTGTAACACATCCAATCCTTTCAGCGTGGCATCGGATGCCGAGCCATACACCTGTGCGCCATAGTCTAGCTTCGATCGAATAAGGGACTTATACACCATTAATAAAGATTTTCTGTCGGCACCCCAGGTAGTACCTGCTAGGTACTTGAGGACATTTAACGGTTTATCACAATGAGCAAGCAAAGTATTAACGTGAAGTTTAAAATTCATTCTACGATCAAAATGTATTCCTAAAAATTTTACAGAATTTTGAAAAGGTACCGCCTGATTATCCAAAGTTAAGCACAAATTAGGTACGTTACGATTAGTGAAAACTATAGCGGCACACTTACGTACGGAAAACTTAAATCCCCACTGCAAGGCCCAATGGTGGACGGAGTCTAGGGCTGCTTGAATCCGCCCAGCCGAAAATTGTGCATTACGGGAAGAGTGCCATATTGCACAATCGTCAGCGTAGAGTGAGTATTTAAGATTCCTCGGGATGGGAGCTGATGACAGAATATCATTGATCATAATACTAAATAAAGTAGGACTAAGCACACTTCCCTGTGGCACCCCGTTTTCCTGGATAAATATATCCGATGTTACGTTACGGGGCAATTTGACAGAGAAAGTTCTGTCCCTTAAGAAATTTGAAATAAAAACAGGCAAATTTCCTCTTAAACCATAAGCATAGAGCTTCATTAGTATACCGTGTTGCCAGGTCATGTCATAGGCTTTATGGATGTCCAAGAACACCCCTATCATGAATTCTTTATTGGCAAATGCCTCTGCAATACATTGCTCCAAATTCATTAAATGATCTAGTGAACTTCTGTATTTACGGAAGCCACATTGTTGATCATTTAACAAATTCTTCGACTCTAAAACAAAAAGAAGCCTATTGTTAACCATACGTTCCATGACCTTACATAGACAAGAAGTCAACACAATAGGACGAAATGAAGTGGGATTCATAAGACGACCAGCTCCTTTGGGTATCGGTATGACGTGCGCAAAGTGCCATGAGTTTGGGAACGTTCGAGACGCCCAAATCTCATTGTACAATGCTAACATCTTAATCAGGTTGTCCTGATTAAGATGCTGGATCATACCGTACGTTATGGTGTCTGGTCCAGGGCTGGTGTCTTTACAGGATTTAAGGGCAAGGAGCAGTTCATCTAGCATAAACTCTTGGTTGTACGGGGAGTTTACGTCTTCTGTGGCAAAGTCTAATATCTGTAGCTCAGCCGTGCGTTTATGATGTTGGAAACGAGGGTCATAATTGGCTGAGCTACTTACATGAGAAAAACTCCTGGCGAGGATGTTAGCAGCGTCCACGGGCTCGTCATAGGTGGTGTTATTCACCTGCAAGGTGGTGACAGGGAAGTATGGGCGTTTATTATTTAATAATCTTATAGTGGACCAGACTTTATTTAATGGTGTTGTACGAGTCACCGTGGACACAAAGGACCGCCAGGAGTCACGTTTAGCCCTTCTTATTATTCTCCTTGCCTCAGCCCGTGCCTGTTTGTATGCAATAAAATTTTTCTCAGTGGGCTGACTATGAAAAATCCTGTATCTCCTATTGCGTTTTCTTAATGCTTGTCGGCAATCCGGCGTCCACCAATGTGCTCTATGCTTCGCATGAACTGTAGAAGTCTTGGGAATAGCAGCCTCAGCTGCGTGTAATATGGATTGGGTTATATTTTCGACCTTAACATCTATGGTCTCCCCAGATATATCTAAATTGGCGATCCTTGAGAAGGATCCCCAATCTGCTTTCTTATAGTTAAATTTTGGAGGTGGAGGGTCCGAAATGATGTCGCGTGTATAAGAAAGACAGATGGGTAAATGATCACTTCCCAAGGAGTCGTCGTAAGGATCCCATGAGAGATCTTGATGTATACCAGGGGAGGCCAAAGATAAGTCAATGGCCGAAAAGTTACCAGTACGATCATCTACACGAGTCGCTCTACCATCGTTCAGAAGACAGAGGTTGGACTGTAGTATTAGGTCGGCTACTTGCTCCCCACGACCATCGATCCTCAAGCTACCCCATTGATAGTGATGGGCGTTAAAATCGCCCAACACTAACTTATTCCCAGGGAGATGTTCCACTAGTGAATTTAAAGCATCACTATCAATGGGGCCATGTGGAGGACAGTACAGAGAGCAAATAGACAGATACGTGTTATTAAATTTTACTCTGCACGCGACAGCTTCCAGAGTAGAATTTAGAATCACTTCCGTTTGTGGGTGTGATTTGTGTGTGTAAATGGCAACTCCGTGACCTTCATATCTTCTATACGAGTGGTAGTGTTTGAACTGTGGAGGATCAGGACGATCCTCCAGGCGCGTCTCCTGTAAACAAACAACGTCTGGCCTGTGTATAGAAAGCAAGATTGCTATATTTTGTAACTTATTCCCAATACCTCTACAATTCCACTGTAGTATAGTGAATGCGGCGGTTTAAGATTTACGAGGGGTTCCAGTGTGTTTAGTTTTTTTATGCCGCCCGCCACCAGGCGAGTGGCTACGGGGGACCTTTCCCGGTGCTTACTCGTGGAGATCTCCATATTGTCATCAATAACAAGGCTCCCAGAATCCACCGAGGAAGAGCTATTCTTTCTCTCCCTCGCTGGACCAGGAGCGGGAAGGACATGAGGACGTGACTGTTTGGTGAGGGTGGTCAAGTTAATTTTATCTGACTTGTCAGGCTTCTGTTTTGACCGCACTGACTGCGAAGGAGCAGCGGCAGCCTGAGAGTATGAAGTGGCTATAGAGATGTCTGTCAGAGAGTTGGAACGTACAGGAGGCTTAGGTTGAGAGGTATGGCGTGGGGCATGAGGAGCGAATGTAAGGTCAGTCTGTGTCTCCACCGTGCACATCACAGGACGGGACACAACCGCCGATGCATAGGAGACATTAGGCTTGGGAGTTGCATGCAACTCCTTCACCTTCTTCCTAGCATCGTAAAAGGATATGCCCTCAGTTGCCTTCACTGTGCAGACCTCTTTCTCCTCCTTCCACTTGGGACAAACCCGAGAGGAAGTGGGGTGAGCGCCCTGGCAGTGAAAGCAACATTCATTCTCTGATGTACAGTGGTCAGCAGAATGGCCTACAGCCGAACACTTGCCACACACTAGGTTAGAAGACCGACAAGCCTTTTCATGGTGTCCATATATCTGACATTTTGCACAACGAAGGGGGTTCGGGATGTATGGTCTGACATTGAAAATTTCGTATCCAACTTTCACATTGGCTGGAAGAGATACTTTTCCAAAAGTCAAAACAACTGTTGCGGTCTTTGTCCTTATACCTTCCGAAAATCTTGTAATAAACCTGGCCTCTATTACATCTTGCTGAGCAAGTTCCTGCACGATTTCTTCCTCTTCCATAGGCACCAGATCCCTGCAGGTGATAACACCCTTGCAGGAATTCATGGAGTGGGGGATCGTCGTCTGGACATCGTAACTGTGGAACTTCCTCAGTTTCAGCAAGTCTTTTACCTGGGCAGAATTGATTGTCTTTACCAAGAGATCTCCACTTGCAAGTTTTTTAACTTGTTCCACCTCACCTGCACACCCATCAATCACCTTCTTGATGATGAAGGGATTGAGGCTGGACAGGGGAGTAGAACCAACCGCGTGAATGAGGACGAATGAGGCATTATGTACACTAATGTCAAGTGCTCGGGTCCGGGGCCGTTCAGTCAGGGGACAGTCCGTCCGTTGGTCAGTCGGGGGTCGGTCAGGACTACCTCCCCCCCTGAAGGGGGGGGAGGCAGTAGGGGTGTCCGTCATAGTACCACTCCCCCTAGAGGGGGAAGTGGGAAGAAGACGAGAAAACAAACAAGGGACAAACAACCCGGGGGAAAACACCTAAATCTGAGGTTGCCCTCTCAAACCACTCCAGGGAGGCCCGACCGTGTTGCTTCACGCCCCAGAGCGATCAGTGGGGGGGATCCTCCGTGGGCAATAAGCAAAGGTAAACTCAGTATAACGGTACAGACACCTACTGTACCTAGCTAGAGGGAGGGGAGGAAAATGAGTACTAGCTAATCCTAACTTTATTTAAAAAACGCCCTAGTGGCGAAAAAACAAAACTAATGCCGGTGAGGCAACACTGCAGCTAGAGGAGAGCCAGAGAAACACGTCTGAACGCTCCGCGACCATGCATGAAAGTCCGCAGTTATAATGACAAGTTGCAACTTATATACAACTGGCTCGGTGCTTTATTTGTGTGATGAGGATCCGAAACAGATGGGTCAGTATCACAGGACACCATGATAACACAGTAGTCTATGTTATATGTTACAGTATGTATGTTACGAACGCATAATGTTTTGCAGGTGAATAGTATGGAAATGTTTCGAATCCAGTGTCATTGGGTTTCTCACTATTCGCCTCGTAGCTCAGTTCCAAAGTACCACTCACGGTTGTCCGTTCACCTGCCCTCTCTCTAACCCTGACTTCCACTTCCTTCCATCAAGGGGGGTACCGAAACTTTGGTTCGCGGGTGTACCTGAGACTAGATGCAGAAATATTGATCACGGAAATTATGGGGGAGTATAGGACGATGAAGTTAAGCCGAAATAATAATAATAATAATAATAATAATGATGATAATAATAATAATAATAATAATAACAATGATGATGATGATGATGATGATGGTTAATAAATATGGTAATGATAATAATAATAATAATAATAATAATAATGATGATGATGATGATGATGGTAATAATAATAATAACAATAATAATAATAATAATAATTAGAGTAGTAGTAGTAGTAATGATAATAAAAATAATAATAATAAATAAAACCTCAAGCATCAAATGAACCTAAGGCAACAACGACAACAACAACCCCTTCAGGACGAAACTTTTCCGCTGAACCAAATCGTCTGGAAGAACTAAACAAAGAAACAAACATCATATATAAATAGACTTATAGACTGACAGATAGAAAGAGGAACGGAGAGACAGACAGCGAGACAGATAGATAGACTGATAGATAAATAGATTGAGTTTGGAGGTAGATGGACAGACAGATAGACAAACAGATAGATAGAGAGACTTAGATAGATAGATAGCCGGTAGATCAAAGAAATACTGACAGACAGACAGACAGACAGGCAGGCAGACTGGCATACATACATACATACATACGTACATACATACATACATACGTACGTACGTACATACATACATACATACACAAACAGGCATACGTACATACATACATACAAACATACTCAAACAGGCATACGTACATACATACATACTGTCACGAGGTTTTTAAAATAAAAGCTAATATTATTTAAATGATAGTGTTCAATAATATTGAAGAGCAGGGACAATGATTGTCTTACTAAATCAAGCAACGATTACTTTACGCTGGCTTGCTTTGCACGATTCTCTAAGAACGAGAATTTATAAACTTTCTCAACAGTACACAGCAGAGACTAATTACTCAATTGCTATTTATTAGTACTGTTAGCCTCTGGAGAAAGTTACTTCACCCCTGACAATAAATAACTAATACTAATAATAGTATCAGGTTCTTGCTGATGCTTAACTCCAAGGAGACACAACGGATTTTAAGCTTAATACACAAGACTGGCCTAAGTACCAGTTATGAATGGCAAACGTTTATGCAAGCTAGAAGCTATAAGAGAAACAAGCTTAATTGCGAAGAAATGAAACAAGAGTTTACATTACATTAAGCTCAAAAAAAGAACTGTTAAATTTATTGATTACAAAATAAATTTAACGTTACATTTCAAAATCAAATTAATGAGATCGCACTCACTCACTCACTCAAAAGCTAAATTCTTACGCCTAGGAAAAACACCTTAACTAAACTCTTAAGACTAGGAAAACGAAAAGAAATACTGGTCAATGAATGTGGTGTATCACCAACGAAGGGTGGGAGTCTGGAGAACTGTAGTCTAGTGGAGCCTGGGTTGACCTCTCACTTCTGGAGCACAGAACCTCACTCCGTTACAGCAAACACTGGACTGAATTCAAATACGATGTATGGGTAGGACGCACAAGCCACCAGAAGAAGGCGTGGCTAACGGTTGAGGCAAGCAGGGGCGAACAATAAAGAAACAATAGTATCGCTCAGTAGAGCACTTAGTGACGTGCATTAGATCGGTCACTTTTGAAACAGTGACGAATGTTTTGAAAAGTATACCACTGAAGTGGAGAGAGAAACGGTTAACTGAGCGATACACAGTGAGTTTTCCACTAATAGTTCGTGATTTCTCACAAAAGGAAAATGTCGCGAATTTGATTCGTGACATTACGCCCCTACAAAATGAATTTTTTCCGTATGGGAAAAAATTTGTGGCTCTATATATATATATATATATATATATATATATATATATATATATATGTACACATCCTAACTCAGTCACACAAGATTCACACTGTGGTGTGTGTGCTATCCTGCTACAGGAGAAAATCACTATCGCCAATGAGCGTAAAAACCTCGTATTTACGTTAATAGAGGCAAGCTTGAGGGAAAAAACTCCGTGACGACGGTGAAAATCCTGTACTCAGGTCAAACTGAGCGAAAAGTTGCTACATTTACACTGACAACTAATTGTTGTGTAGTGTGATGTATGTAATACATGGTGTAGGTGTAACAGTTGTGGTGTAACTGTACCTACGTGTAAAATGACACAGTAAATATTAATAATATGGCAACGACAAAGGCAGAGGAGAAGAGGCGGCAGCGTGTGGCAGACGATCAGCTGGCCCGTACAGCAAAACTGCTACACCGATTGCTGTACCTGCAAAATCAAGTAAGGTGGAGCATCAAAAGTGTCAATGAGACAAAATTCTTATTACGTTACAATTACTCTCTCTGCCTAGCAATCAGTACATGCTACGAAAAGTACGCTCTAGCTGACAGCCTAAGCTTCGTACATTCGAGGTCACCATTAATTACAGCACACGATTAGTGTCGACAAGTTGAGAATCCTTGCGCAAACTCGGGCTTCTGTAGCCTCGAACTGCACATGGGTCCTCAACCTGTGCCTTAACCTACAGTACTTATATTAATATCGGGGAGCTGAGAATCCTTGTGCAAACTCGGGCTTACATAGCCTCGAGTCGCCTCTGCAGAGTTTTCTCATCCCCCTTAACCTACAGTACTTATATTAATATCGGGGAGTTGAGAATTCTTGTGCAAACTCGGGCTTCCATAGCCTTGAGTCGCCTCTGCGGAGTTCTCTCTCGAACTTCCCCCTTAACCTACAGTACTTATATTAATATCGGGGAGCTGAGAATCCTTGTGCAAACTCGGGCTTCCATAGCCTCGAGTCGCCTCTGTGGAGTTCTCTCTCGAACTTCCCCCTTAAACTACGGAACACGTGTATGTACAGGCCCTGGACATACTGTGTCCTGTGGGGCCAACAAGTGAGACGTTAGGTCTACACTTTTGACTGGGAACCAGGCTGGTCCTTGGATTACTCAAATCTCTGAGGACGCCTATCACGGAACCCAGCATGCAACAACTGCCCATGTTAGTCAGCAGTTAGCAGGCGAGACATCAGGTCTGCACCTACGTTATCACTTCCCTTGATGTATCTCACAACAAGGTTAAACTGCTGTAAATACAGTGTCCAGCGTGTCAGTCGTGCATTAGCCGTCTTGGTCATGCTAAGACTAGTGAGTGGCATATGGTCAGTTTCCAGAATAAATGATGCCCCAAATAAATAATAATAATATTTTTTAACACCATCAACCACAGCCAAGAGTTCCTTCTCAACAGTACTGTAATTCCTCTCGGCGGGTTTTAGCCTACGGCTGTGGTATGCCACTGGGAAGTTTCCACCTTCCGATTCCTGCATCAATACGGCACCTACTCCATCTTGTGAAGCATCAGTGCGCAGTATGAAAGGTTTGCTGGAATCAGGCAACTGCAAGATAGGCTCCTTGCACAACATATTCTTGAGGGTGGCAAAAGATCTCTCTTGCGCTTCTCCCCATTCAGTGGTGTTTGGAGCATATTTCTGTAGCACTTTGTACAACGGTTGGGCAATGAGAGCAAAGTTGGGGATAAAACTCCTATAATATCCCACTAGGCCAAGGAATGCTCTAACCTGTTTCTTGGTCACGGGTCTCGGGGCTTCTCTAACCTTCCTGATCTTGTCACCCTGACACCTGCAGTGATTGTTGCCAACAATATGTCCGAGGAACTCCATCTCACTGTGAGCAATCTTGCATTTGTTAGGCTTCACAGTCATGTTGAAACTCTGGAGTCTACTGAAGACAATTTCCAAGAGTCTGAGGTGCTCCTCCAACGTGGCGGAATGAACGAGGACATCGTCAACGAACATCTCTACTCCTACAATACCATGGAGCACTTGTCTCATGGCACGATTGAATACTGCTGGGGAATTGGTAAGTCCAAATGGGAGGACTTTATACTGGTACAACCCCCTAGGAGTAGCAAAGGCAGTGAACTGACGACTCTCATGATGAAGGGGAATCTGGAAGAATCCCTTCGCTAGGTCGAGCTTCGTGAAATATCGTGACCCTGCCAGCTTGGAGAAGATGGCAATATGGTCACCCATTGGCTCAGCATCCACTTTGGTGATTGCATTGAGCCTTCTGTAGTCGCCACAAATCCTGACTCCACCATCTTTCTTGCGGACTACTACCATCGGACTACAGTAAGGAGATGAGGACTTTTCAATAATGCCTGCAGTCTCCATGTCAGCAATTTCCTTATCTACTGCATCCTGTAGTTGCATGGGAATTGGATATGGCTTAACCTTTATAGGAGCATTGCTGGTCAACTCAGTTTTATGACACACAACCTTTGCAAGTCTAGGTTGGTCTGAGAAGACATCAGCATACTGACAGAGCAGTGACCTTAAGGTATTTTGGTCTCCTACTGCTAAGTCAGGGTTAAGTAAAACATCTCCGACAGTCTCTTCCTGACGGGACTGAGCGGTTAAGGGCTCGTCATCATGGTCATCAGCTGGGATCACCGTGGCTGCCCCGGTTTCTTCCAGTGGCTGGTCACTATCATCAGCTACTCGTAGGCCAGTCTCTTCGGGGTCTGACTCATGATAAGCCTTTAACATGTTTATGTGGAACCTTTTACGAAGATTCCCCATCTGAATTATGTAGTTGAGGTCTGAATTGCGCTCTACTACATCAAATGGACCCTTCCACTGCGCCAACAACTTGTTCTGGGCAGTGGGGAGTAATACCAAGCATTTATCGCCTGGACTAAACTTCCGAAGCTTTGCCTTCTTATCGTAATAAGCCTTTTGAACTTCACGCGCCTTGATCAGTTCTTCCTTAGCTAACTCGCACGTCGACTGGAGGCGGTCAGCCAAATCAAGGACGTAGGTGTAGGTGGTCTTGACTTCAGGGTCGGGTTCTTCATCGTCCCATAACTCACGAAGGACTTGAAGTGGGCCCCGGACCGACCTTCCATACACCAGTTCAAAGGGTGAGAATTTCAATGAATGCTGTGGGGCTTCTCGATAAGCAAATAGAAGAGGAGCAATGAACCGCGGCCATTCCTTTGGCTGTTCGGCGGTCATGCGCCTCAACATCTTGAGAGTTCCATTGAACCTCTCACACAACCCGTTACACATGGGATGATACAGTGTAGTCCGTAAGCCTCGAATGGACAGCAACCTGAACGCTTCGTTCATCATTGCTGAAGTGAACTGCAAACCCCGGTCGCTTAAGACCTCCTTAGGGATACCTACACGACAGAACACTTCAATTAATGCCTCAGCAACAGTGACGGCCTCTATATTCTTAAGGGCCACGGCTTCAGGCCACCGTGTGCTGAAATCAACAATAGTGAGGATATACTTTGATCCATCACTAGCCCTAGGGGAGATTGGCCCAACTATGTCAACTGCTACACTCTCGAACGGTTCAGAGATAATGGGCATTGGTTTCAATGGTGCAGGACGGACACGTCCCCGGTCAGTGGTACGCTGACACACATCACAGTAACGTATGAGCCTTGTTATTTCCCGTCCCATTCCTGGCCAGAAAAAGTCAGCATGGATGCGGTCAGAGGTCTTCTTTTGACCCATGTGACCTCCCATTGCTGAACAATGACCTAATTCAAACACTGCTCGGCGATACTTTGCAGGAACGACAAACTGCAGTCGAACCTCACCCTGGGGTGTCTGTGACTCACGGTACAGCCGTCCTTTCTTACGAAGGAACCTGGCTTGTCCTCCCCGTGAATACTTAATCACTTTACCCTCCAGCTTCTTACGCACTGAGGCAAGTGTTGAGTCAGTCTGTTGCTCTTGGACAACATCTTGACTACGAATTAGATCTTGCGGCGTTGCAACGGTCAACGGAGTGACGTGATTTGGAGCCTTGGCCATGGCTCGTGTTACCGCAGCAGCCGAAGTCTGAGTAGCAACATCTACGGCGCAACTATTTTTGACGCCAGGTATATTGCCCAATATGAGGTCAAATAAAGGTTCTGTTATGACAACTGCAGCTGTCAGGCCAGTGAAAAATGGAGACGCCACCTGGATACGTGCCTCAGGGAACAATCTCACTGATCCATCAATGTCTAACTTGGATCTGTCAACCTGTATACTCATCAGGCCGAACTAAACTCTGCTTAACAGAGCAACCTGAGGAACCATTGTCCCTCAGAACATTTACAGAAACACCTCCCACAGACCCTGGCTGAACAATAAAGGCAGTGTTGCTGGTGGAAGGGTCTGAGGAGGTAGCAGCCAGTCATTCATGAGACGGTGGAACAACCGATGCAGCAAACGTGGCACCCTGGGAACTAGGTGTCTGAGGAGTCGTACTCACCATCTGAGGAGGTGGAGCATTGACTACCTGTAGAGGAGAGTTCATGGTCAGAGGGGGACTTGTGAACTGTTAAGAAGTACCTGTACTGGTAGAGATGGCACCACCGTGTGCTTGTCGTGGAATGAAGGCTGCATTTGCCTCCTGCCTCCGATACACTAATTTGACCTGACTGAGGGTTACGTGGCTTGTCCTTGTATTGCTGCTGCTGCTTGGGGAACTGCTGCTGGTTAGGGTGCTTGTTGTACCGCTTCCAAGCAGGCTGCTGTGTATTTTGCCCCTGGTCCTTCTGCTGTTTGCTTGGACCTTGGCCATTACTCTGAGAATGGCCTTGGTGCTGGGATTCAGTCTGAGACGGCTTCCCAGACTTGGCAGTATCTTTTCTGCTGTTCCAGGTGTTTTGCTTACGAGTTTGATACCCGTATGCAGTAAAGAATACGTCAGCCTTTTCTACCATTTGGCTGGCATCTTTCACCTGGCAGATCTTAAGCTGTGCTATGAGCTCAGCAGGCCACGACCTCTCTAGCTGTGTATGCAGCATAAGGTCAATTATCCCCTCATGCGTGGAAGGAGTTTCATCTTTCTCCATCCACTCACCTAAGTAAGCAGTGAGACGGTTGAGGAACTGAACAGCTGTCTCCTTGTCTTGGAGACGAGCTCGCATGAACTGAACTTTGGCGTCGTCTACTGTGAGACCATACGCCTTAATGAGTGCAGCTTTCATCATCTCATATGTGAGATTGTCTCCACGAATTCTGTGGAGAATATCGAGGGCAGAGCCCTCAAATAAACTAAGAAATTGGAGCCGCTTAGCTGCCTCATCCAGTTGATACATGTCTGCCATGTCCTCAAAACGAGCTATGTACGGCCCGATTCGCTCGCCTTCCTTGTATGAAGGAAGCTTGATGCGTGGGGTCGCCAGGACATGTGCAGGGAGAACTCTCGTGGAGCTTTGACCAACTGCACCAGATGTATCTGAAGCCAAGGAATCTCGCTTGAGCTTTAGCATTTCATATTCATGTTTTTTGCGTGCTTCTCGCTCGGCACGTTCGTGTTCTCGTTCTCTCTCTCGTTCCTCACGCTGTTCTCGCTCATGTTCTAACTCGAGTTCGCGCTGTTTTCGTTCGTGTTCGCGCTGTTCTCGCTCATGTTCGCGTTGTTCTCACCACATCACGCTGAATCTTATGCTCTTCACGGGCATCATTCTCACGCTGCTGGTCCATATTATGCCGTGAGAGTATGTACTCTTTAATTTCAGTTGGGTCTGTAAGACCCATATCTTTGGCTTCCTGTAAAAATATGGTGGTAGCCATGACGCTAATTTACTAACCAAGCCGAAATTGAGTACTGACTGCTTCGCAAACGAATGCTAATAAACACAAGTAAAGAATACAGACACAAGCTAGTGGTGACCAGTCTTATCTAGTTAACTGAAAAAGAATAAAGCAAAAATGCAAATAACTGAGAAGACTCAATAATTAACACAATGGGTACGGCGGCTACCCAGGAGCGAATAAAATCGTCTGGCGTTGACAAGAATAAACTAGAGTTAAGTACTCAATTGATTAATAAAGCAAAAATTCACTTGCTAAATTAACGATAAACACCAGTAAACTTGTGCCTATAAACTTTAATGATAAATACCTAAATATGAACGAGTGAGCACTATCTCGTGAATAGCTTTAGAGCTAGGAGTTAATATCCTGGAATGAGGTCGCCAGTTGTCACGGGGTTTTTAAAATAAAAGCTAATATTATTTAAATGATAGTGTTCAATAATATTGAAGAGCAGGGACAATGATTGTCTTACTAAATCAAGCAACGATTACTTTACGCTGGCTTGCTTTGCACGATTCTCTAAGAACGAGAATTTATAAACTTTCTCAACAGTACACAGCAGAGACTAATTACTCAATTGCTATTTATTAGTACTGTTAGCCTCTGGAGAAAGTTACTTCACCCCTGACAATAAATAACTAATACTAATAATAGTATCAGGTTCTTGCTGATGCTTAACTCCAAGGAGACACAACGGATTTTAAGCTTAATACACAAGACTGGCCTAAGTACCAGTTATGAATGGCAAACGTTTATGCAAGCTAGGAGCTATAAGAGAAATAAGCTTAATTGTGGAGAAATGAAACAAGAGTTTACATTACATTAAGCTCAAAAAAAGAACTGTTAAATTTATTGAATACAAAATAAATTTAACGTTACATTTCAAAATCAAATTAATGAGATCGCACTCACTCACATACTCTAAAGCTAAATTCTTACGCCTAGGAAAAACACCTTAACTAAACTCTTAAGACTAGGAAAACGAAAAGAAATACTGGTCAATGAATGCGGTGTATCACCAACGAAGGGTGGGAGTCTGGAGAACTGTAGTCTAGTGGAGCCTGGGTTGACCTCTCACTTCTGGAGCACAGAACCTCACTCCGTCACAGCAAACACTGGACTGAATTCAAATACGATGTATGAGTAGGACGCACAAGCCACCGGAAGAAGGCATGGCTAACGGTTGAGCCAAGCAGGGGCGAACAATAAAGAAACAATAGTATCGCTCAGTAGAGCACTTAGTGACGTGCATTAGATCGGTCACTTTTGAAACAGTGACGAATGTTTTGAAAAGTATACCACAGAAATGGAGAGAGAAACGGTTAACTGAGCGATACACAGTGAGTTTTCCACTAATAGTTCGTGATTTCTCACAAAAGGGAAATGTCGCGAATTTGATTCGTGACATACATACATACATACTGTTGCAGAACAGAGAAAGATAATGCACACATTAAGTGAGAATACTAAAAATCACTACTGTCCCGTAAAGTTCCAGGTTCAAAACAAAGAGTTAGGTAAATTACAAGTTAAAGTTTAATGCTCAAACTAGCAACAAAACATTCAGGACTCATAAGGATAATGTAATGGCAAAAAACAGGTTAAATATATGGTTAACTGCAATAGCCTCTATTAACACGAAATTAGCAAGAGTAAATTTATCTAAGTCAACCCTGATAAAATGAAAATACCAGATAATACTCAGTGAATGCAAGATATATTATTACATACAAAATATTATTAATAATGACTGACATCCAAACTTTACATTAATCACAAAAACCTCACTAGGCCTACAAATTAACACCTTATGCTATACAGTACAAGAACAAAATGTAATAACACTCATAATCAAATTACACAGCAGTTAGATGGTTGGAGACTTCCTGAGCACTCACAATAATAACAACTGTACAGGGGAGGACAGAGATGTGAACAAAATGAGGAGTAGATCTAAGTGGCAATAATGCAGAGACAGAGCTCATTATATAGGGGCCGGTAGAGCTTGATACAACTTGTAAGAAGGACGCGCAAATGAAGCCATGGGGACAAAGAGTTGACAATCCTGCTCTGAACAACAGAAAGAACGACTTACTCTACTATAAGGGAGGATGGGGGGAGTGAGGTAGAACACACGCTTGATCAAACATGCAGCATACTGTATGTTAGAATTACACAAAGGATGATGAAATCATAGGCTATGTAACACCTCCCCACAAAGAAAAAAGAAATTTACAAAGGAAATTTCTTATTACTCTAAAACTATCTGTCTAAAGTCTAGATAAGCAATCTGCAATAACATTTTCATTCCCCTTGACATGTTGTATGTCTAATTAATACTCCTGAAGAAGTAGAGTCCATCTTGTCAATCTCTGATTTTTATCTTTAAACTTACTAAGGAATTTCAGTGGGTTATGATCGGTATAAATGACTATGGGGTCAAAACCAGAACACAAATAAAATGAAAAATGCTGTAAACCCAAAATCAAGGCCAAAAGCTCTTTCTCAATAGTTGAGTAGTTCTTTTGAGGTGGAGTGAACTTCTTAATGTAATAAGATACAGGGTGTTCAATACCCTGATCATCCTCTTGCAGCAAAACAGCCCCAGCTCCTGTATCACTTGCATCAACAGCCATCTTAAAAGGCTTAGCAAAATTTGGAGTAGCGAGCACTGGCTGACTTAATAGGATAGCTTTAAGCTTGCTGAAAGAGGATTCACAGTTATCGGTCCAGACAAATTTAACTCCCATTTTCAGTAGGTCTGTAAGTGGGGATACAAGAATTGAAAAGTTAAGAACAAATCTTCTGTAATAACCTGCCATTCCCAAAAATCTTTTTAGCTCTTTCCTACTTTTAGGTCTGGGAAGATCACTTATAACCTGAACCTTAGCTGCTGGTGGTGCAACATGTCCATCACCAATTACGTACCCAAGGTACTGAACTTTAGCTTGACCAAACTCACACTTTGATAAATTAGCTACAAGATTAGCCTGAACCAAACGCTCAAGAAATTTACTGACATGGCATAGGTGATCTTTCCAGTTGTCACTGAAGATTAATACATCATCAATATAAACAACACACCCTGCCAAACCCTCTGTTACAACATTCATGAGCTTCTGAAAAGTGGCTGGTGCATTCTTCATACCATATGGCATTACAGAACATGCAAAAGTCTTTCCTAGTGTTACAAAACATGAGATCTCCCTAGCACGTTCAGTTATAGGTACTTGCCAGTATCCCTTTAACAAATCAAACTTACTTATGTACCTAGCCTTTCCGATCTTGTCTATGCAATCTTCCACACGAGGGAGAGGGTAAGTGTCTGTTTTGGTTATCTGATTAACACGTCTGTAGTCGATGCAAAGCCGCTGTGACCCACCTGGCTTAGGGACTAGAATGACAGGAGAACTCCACTCGCTCTGACAGGGCTCAATCATCTTGTAGTCCAACAGGTAGCCAAGCTCCTTCTGGATGAGAGGAACTTTCACTGGGTTCACACGGTAAGGAGGCAGTTTAATTGGCTTTGCGTCTCCAACATCGACATCATGCATCAACACAGTGGTTCTTCCTGGAGTGGCACGGAACACTTGTGGGTACTCCTGCAGTAGTGCCGAAAACTCCTGCCTTTCCTCGGGAGGTAGATGAGAAAGCTTAGTCTGGAGATCATTCATGATATCAGGATTCTTCCCCAAACTATCACTCAGGCTCATGCTGCATGGGAGAACTTCACTTGCAGACTCGGGTGGAACACCTACAGTGCAGACTGGGTTATTTTCGTCCCGCCTGTGATATAACTTTAGCATGTTGATGTTGATGTTTGGAAACTCCCTGTACTGTTGTTTGCAGATGATACTGTGTTGTTGAGTGAAGACGAAGGGGAGCTGCAAGGCTTGGTGGATGAGTTTGAGAGAGTGTGTAAGAAACGGAATCTAAAGGTGAATGTAGGGAAGAGTAAAGTGATGGTCTTTGAGAGAGGTGAAGTCAGTGAATGTACAGCGAGGTTGGATGGTGAGGAATTGGAAAATGTGAGTACGTTTAAGTACTTGGGTAGTGTGATGAATAAGGATGGAGGTTTGGAGGGTGAAGTGCTTGAAAGGGTACAGCAGGGAAGAAAGGTTGCTGGTTCTTTGAAAGCAGTGATAAGAAACAGGGAAGTGAGCATGGAAGTGAAAAAGTTACTACATGACAGTATTGTGATACCATCTCTAACGTACGGAAGTGAAGCTTGGACGGTTGCTGGAAGGACACAAGTCAAGAGTGAGAGCAGTGGAAATGAGTTATTTAAGAGGAGCCTGTGGAGTCACATGGAGAGACAGGCTGACGAATGAGGATATAAAGGAGCGTTGTGGTGTTGATGTGGATGTGATAGGAAGTGTTATGAGGAACACACTGAGGTGGTTTGGCCATGTGGAGAGGATGGAGGGTGAAAGACTGACGAAGAGAGTGTATGTGAGTGAGGTGGAGGGGGAAAGAGGGAGGGGGAGGCCGAGGATGAGATGGAGAGATGGGGTGGAGAGGTATATGAGAGAGGGGGGTGTGAGTTGGGAGCAGGGGAGTGAAATGGCGGGGGACAGGGCGACTTGGAGGCGATTTGTTTGTGGCCACCCCAAACGGGATTGAGGCGTCTGGCAATAGATAGATAGATAGATGTTGATGTGACAAAGTTGCTTGTTCTTTCTATGATCTGGTGTGCCAATGACATAGTTGACATCACTGAGTTTCTTCTCCACGAAATAAGGACCACTAAACTTGGCTTGAAGAGGTTGCCCATGCACTGGTAGCAGAATCAAAACCTGATCTCCTGGCTGAAAGTGGCGTAACCTGGACTTCTTATCGTACCAAATCTTCATCTTCTCCTGAGCAGCTCCTAAATTCTCTCTCGCCAGCTGTAAAGCAGTGGACAGCCGTTCTTTGAACTTCATCACATACTCCAGCAGGTTGACGTCATCTTCCTCCGACAGCCAGCATTCCTTGAGTAACTTAAGGGGTCCTCTTACTTCATGGCCAAACAGTAGTTCAAAAGGTGAGAAGCCCAGTGATTCATTTGGAGATTCTCTTGCGGCAAATACAACGAATGGAAGACCTTTATCCCAGGCTTTCTGATGTTCTAAACAGTATTTCTTGAGCATCGATTTGAGTGTTTGATGATATCTCTCCAACGCTCCTTGAGTCTGGGGATGATAAGCTGAAGACGTGATCTGGGTGATGCCCAACTCTTTCAGAGACTGCTTGAAAACATTTGACATGAAATTACTTCCCCGGTCTGACTGTACCTCCTTGGGCAGACCAAACTTTGTGAAGAACCCTAGCATTTCCTTAACCACGTTCTTTGCTGAGATATTTCTAAGTTGAATGGCTTCAGGATAACAAGTAGCCATATCAATCAGGGTCAACACATAAGAAAATCCTGAAGAAGTCTTAGGAAGAGGGCCCACAATATCCACCAACACACGGGTGAATGGCGCCTCAAAAGGAGGAATGGGAACTAGAGGTGCAACCTTTTCGGTCTGATTACACTTCCCCACAACTTGACAGGTGTGACAAGACTTACAATACCAGGAAACATCCCTGAAGATACCTGGCCAGTAGAAGTGTTTCAAAATGCGTGCCACAGTCTTCCTCACTCCAAGGTGTCCTGCCAAACTGGAATCATGAGCCACTCTAATGATATCCTGCCTACAAACACGAGGGATGACAACTTGATGTACAACCTTCCATTCACAGTCGGCTGATGCTGTTGGGGGTCTCCACTTCCTCATAAGTACTCCTGACTTTATATAATAACAAGTAGAAGCACCAGCTGACTCTTCCTCACTGCAAGCAGAGTTAGCTAGACCTTTCAACTCAGGGTCAGCAACCTGCAACTCAACCAACTCTTGACGAGACAAATTATCAACACTACGGGGCACTGCCTCATCTGGTGAGTGGTCCAAATTAGCAAGAAAAGTGTCAGCTAGGATAACATCATCATCATCATCATTATCCTCTAAGTCACCAGTAACTTTAGACTTAGCCCTAGTGACAGCACATGCAGAGAACACATCAGGGACATCACAATCCTGGGCCGCAGCCACTGGCTCACTAGACAACTGAGGAGCTGGACACACTTGACTTCCACCAATATCATTTCCAAGTAAGAAAGTTACACCTGACATTGGGAGTGTCTCAACCAACCCAACCATAACGGAACCATTAACAAAACCAGACTCTAAATTCACTCTGCACAGAGGGACAGAGAAGTAATTATTCCCTACACCTTGTAAGATTACAGTTTCATCAGAGGAATTAACATTAGAGCCTAGAACACTGGTCAGCATAAGGAATTGGCAAGCACCTGTATCACGATATATTTTAACTGATTTCCTGTTATTACTGTCCAGAGGACTGACAAAACCATCAGACAGGAAATTAGCACATGAACTCTTGAGAGTGTCACCCACGTTACTGCTCAAAAGAGGAGCTTCATCATGAGGATTTAATTTACCCCTCAAAGCAGGTTCAGTTAACTCAGTTAAGGAATTCTGGGAACTCTCAAGGGTGGACACTAGACCAATTGACTGAATATTTAAAGACTCCTTTTTGTTCACATCACGCTGTCTCCTGAAACATTTCTCCGTAGTATGACCAAGCTTACTACAATAAGTACATTTACTTTTCTGAAATCTAGAGGTGAAGCTGGTATTTACTTCCTGAGAAACATCATCTTTATTCTCTTTCCTGTTACCTGTACTCTGAGTAGAGGCAACGTACTTACTCTCAGCTTTCCTTTTTTCTCAAGAATATCTCTTGTGAGTGAGAACATATTCATCAGCTAAAACTGCAGCATCAGACAAATTATCTATTCTTCTCTCATCAAGATATAGGCTTACA
>NC_136969.1:14353708-14471208 GCF_032717465.1 Coenobita brevimanus
GAGCCAGGATTCCGGGGGCTTGAATGATTAGTGAATGGAAGCGTGGCCCATTGGACTGGGCAGACTTGGGCTGTCTGAACGTTGCTACTCCTTACCCTGCCCTAGGGTGGAAAAGGAGGTCCAGATGATGATGATGATGATGATGATGATGATGATGATGGTCATGACGTATTGTATTGTTTATAAAGACTCCTACATGCTTGCATGCATCGACTGTGATCACTTAATGGTGGCTGTCCACACTGCTCGATCTCTGACAGCCTCCCTATTCAGTCCCTTGTCCCTGAGGTCACACTGTGACCTCGTCCCACGTCTTTTACCGTCTGCCTCTCTCAGCCCTACCCCCGATATAAACACTTCCCACTTCCTGCTTTCAACCGTCATCCTCCATCCTATCCACATGCCCAGACCATCTCAATTTACCCTTCCTCACCACAACACCAATACATTCCAGCCCCATCCTCTCTCTCACCTCTACCCTCAATGTTCACACGTCTCACCTTTCACACCCAGCTGTCATCCTCCATCCTCTCCACATTCCCAAACCATCTCAATTGCTGTCATCCTCCATCCTCTCCACATATCCAAAACATCTCAGTCTACCCCTCCTCATCACAGCACAAATACACTCCAGTCCCATCCTTCCTCTCACTCCTCCATCATATACCTTGCCTCCCCAGGCCTCGCTTTCATGGACGCACTGCACATCCACATAGTAATTGCCATTTCTGTATGTTTGAGCCTACAGTTACCCTCTTCCTTTACTGCCCAGGTCTCACTACCATACAGCATCACACTCCTAACACATGCTGCATACAAAGATCCCTTAGCACGGAGGGAGAGCCCTCCCAATGTCAGGAGAGGCAACAGCTCCCTGAACTTCTCTCATTATTCGCTGTTTGCTCTTCATGGGGTAATAAAAGATTTGATAATGGATGTGTGGATGATATATCACCAGAAACTTGATCAGCCCCAATGGAAAAAGTCAGACAAAAGACTCCAATAGGGGATGCAACCTAGCAAAAATAGAAAAATTTAATTTGAAAAATTATGAGAAAAAAAAATGAAAGAACTTCAAAATTACATAAAACAGAAAACTGGCAGTTAACCCTGGCCCACTGCTTAAGCGACACAGCTTAATGGGTTTCATTCCAGATACTCATAATTTCTGGAATGAAACTTTGAAAAGTGAACTGTAGTGAAATGAACAAAGCAAAGTGTGTACATGTCCAAAGCAGCTATCTTTAGCAAAATGCTGTGGCTGGAACAGGTCAGGACGAAGCTGATACAAAGAATGAGTCAAAATATAGATACCATTGTGGTGTGGATGTGGATGTGATAGAAGGCGTTAGGAGAAAGACACTGAGCTGGTTTGGCCATGTGGAGAGGCTACGGTGTACAGACTTTGACATTATCTTTTTTCCCACCTGAACTTACACTGTCTCACTTTCAAACAAGGCCTTCTCGGCCCTGCAGACATAGTTACTTAACCCAGTCACATTTCCTCACCAACTGTATTTTCTGTTACAACATCGTCAGCAGTGGCTCACTTTTGTGAGTAATGAGTATGGTAATATTGGGAACAGCCAGTGTCATCTGACCCCTTTGAGGGCATAGAGGTCCAAGGCTAGACTACCATAATCCAGGATGTTTCAAGGTATGCAACTGAGCTACACTCTTGGCAGCATCTTACATGACTGAAACACTTCCTACCATAACTGAATGTGAAGAGAATGTACCTCATGCCTGACACAGCAAAGTGTACAGCTATCACTGGCCAGTGTGTCTCAGTCCACTTGCTGACATAACATAGTGTACAGCTATCACTGGCCAGTATGTCTCAGTCCACTTGCTGACATAACAAAGTGTACAGCTATTACTGGCCAGTATGTCTCAGTCCACTTGCTGACATAACCTTCGCTGGAACCAAGATATCTGTATTCCAAAGGAGAGTTATTTGTACACTCACAGACCTGGAAAAGAATTATATTAATTTTAGGCAGGCCTAGGATGGGATGCAGGGACTGTCTGACCACATGGAACGAACTCACAACGAACAACACCCTTCCAGTGCAAGACAGACGATCAACGTTACCTTGACATTTGAGTGACTCTGATGTGCTTTTTTTTTTTTTTTGGGTGGTGGTGGTGGTGGTGACGAGGTTCCAGCCCACTGTGACGACTACCTGTTTGTTTTGACATTGCAGCAGTACTCCCACGCTTCATCACCTACTATGATATTTTTCACAAAGGATTCATCTGCATTCGAACAATCAACAGCTCCTGACTGTCCGTGACGCAGTTCTCTTTTTGCTCATCCGTCAGCAGACAAGGCACAAATTTTGCAGCAACGTGACGCATCTTCAGTTTTTTTTTTTTTTTTATTATTATTAAAATCATGTGGCACGAACTTTACAGGTGCCTACTTTTTCAGAAACTTCACACACGAACTTTTACAGGTGCCTACTTCTTCTGAAACATCACAGACAGTCAGGTGACAATTGTCACGCATCACAGCACGCACTTTCTTTAGGCGATTGTCGTTTCTTTATGTGGAGGGCCGTCCAGATTAGCGATCGTCTTTGGTGGATGTTCTTCCTGATATGAATCGCTGGAGCCGCTTGTGATATTGCATACAGCTCAAACAATCCTCCCCATAAGCCTGCTGCAACATCTGAGAAGTCTTTGTAAAAGTTTTCCCAATCTGAAACAGATTTTCACACAAACACGTTGTTCTTCAAGATCCTTCATTGTTCAACCTTCAACAAATCGCTAATTGCACTAAACACACATTCACTCAGGTGCGTGTATCTCGATGACTAAGTGATGTGGTGTGGTACGGAGACTAAAGTTCAAAGTTGCCGCCACACAACACTCCCATTACAATCAGGCTACGCCGGGTGGTTGGTGCGCTGTTTAAAAAGTTTAGTCTCTTTTTGGACACACCTTGTATTGAAGCACTTCACTACAATTTTTTTCCTATCTTCTGTCTATCTATTGCCAGTCACATGTTAAAATTAACTATCTATCTATCTATCTAATGCCAGACGCCTCAGTCCCGTAAGGGGTGGCAAAACAAGTCGCCTCCATGTCGCACTGTCCCCCGCCATTTCACTGCCCTCCCCCAGCTCACATCCTACTCTCTCATATACCTCTCCACTCCATCCCTCCATCTCATCCTTGGCCTTCCCCTTCCTCCCCCCCCCTCCACCTCACTCACGTACACACTGCTCGTTAGTTTCTCGCTAATAATAGATGGTTTCAGTGTCATATTCTGGTCCAGTCCCATACGATGAAAACTTTTTTTTTTAAATACTTTCGCCATTAAACTTCTTGCCCACTCCCATCCTGTGAAAACAATAGATATTTGGCTAGTAACCAAGGAGACTCGTTTTCACCCAGATTTACTAAATAAAAACTCCTTCCTTGCATGTTATACCTGTTAATTCAACTTCTTGCCCAGTTCCCTCACATGAAAACAATATATGCAAATAATAACCAAGGAGACATTATAATCCAGCTTCATCAGACAAAAACAATAGATATTTGAATAGTAACCAAGGAGACTCATCATACAGGAGGTAACACTATTTTTTCATTATTAGACCTAAGTACTTTAACTTCTTGCCCAGTTCTATTGGGTAAAAACACTAGAGAAGGGAATAGTAACCAAGGAGACTCATAATCATGCAGTTCTGTCAGATAATAACAGTAGATATTTGAATAGTAACCAAGGAGACTCATAATCATGCAGTTCTATCAGATAACAGTAGATATTTGAATAGTAACCAAGGAGACTCATAATCATGCAGTTCTGTCAGATAATAACAGTAGATATTTGAATAATAACCAAGGAGACTCATAATCATGCAGTTCTATCGGGTAATAACAGTACTGTAGATATTTGAATAGTAACCAAGGAGACTCATAATCATCCAGATCTATCAGGTAAAAGCAAAATATTTGAATAGTAACCAAGGAGACTCAATATTCCATTAAGTGAAGACAGTACGATCTTGTGGCCCTCTCAGTGGAGCAGAATTGGGGAGCCTGAACCCAATAAACCACCAATTACCAGTATATGAAAAACTAGTCACGAAGAAGTGCAGGGGAGTATAACAGTCCCATACCACCCCGCAGAACCCTAACTGGGCCTAAATTAACAGCCTAAACCCAATGGACCACCTGATGAGTGCAGAAAAAAAATGGTCACGAAGAAGTTCAGAGAATATAGGGAAAACTGACAGCCTAAATCCACTGGACCACTTGATGTATGCAGAAAAAATAGTTACGAAGAAGTGCAGGAAGTATAAGCCAAAATTGGCAGCCTAAACCCAGTAAATAACCAGCCATAAGCAGAAAAATACTAGTCATGAAGGAGTTCAGAGGAATATTAAGTGAACTACTCAGTAGTTGACAGCCTAAACCCAGGTCACCACCAGCCATAGGTAGCAAAATGGTAGTCATAAAGAAGTGCAAAGAGTATATGCAAAATTGACAGCCTAAATCCATTAGACCACCAGCCATAGGTAGAAGATTGCTAGTCGTGAAGAAGTGCAGGGAGTTTAAAATTGACAGCCTAAATCCACTAGACCACCAGGATTAGATAGAAGAATGTTTGTCATAAAGAAGTGCAGGGAGTATAGCCAAAATTGACAGCCTAAATCCACTAGACCACCATGATTAGGTAGATAAATGCTAGTCATAAAGAAGTGCAGGGAGTATAAAATTGACAGCCTAAAGCCACTAGACCACCGGACATACCTTAAAACTAAACTAATTAAAGCTATTAATTGAATATATGTTATTCAATTCAGAGGCTAAGCTGAGGCAGGGATGAGTCTCCTTGGTTACTAGTCAAATCTACCCTCCAATCTGACTACACCTGGCCATCAACTAAGCTAGAAGGGGTTACGGTTCTTTGTCTAGTAACCAAGGAGACTTATTCCTACCTCGACCATCACAACTCTAGATCCTTTCCATAGCACATCTTCATGACTATCAAATTCTGGTGATCATCCCCTGTCCAAAAAAAAAAAAAAAAAAAAAAAAAATACTAAGGCTCTCTATCTCTCCTATAGCACTTCTTCGTCATGTGTTAGGTGGTGACGACCATCATCCACTCACTTGATGTAGTGTTGCCTACTTCTTTCACCTTTATCATTCTTTTTCTGAGTCTGCCCTCCTCTCTTCCTATTTCTCCCCATCATCCATTCACTTGATGTAGTGCTGCCTACATCTTCCTTCACCTTTATCATTCTTTTTCAGTGTCTGCCCTCTCTTCCTGTTTCTTCCATCGTTCCTGTCAACTTTTATCACTCATCTTTCCTTTTCAGGTGGCTTTACATGGAGTGACAAGCCTAATGGTTTCCTGTAAACCAGGAAACCATTTACACTACAACGCTGGGTGGTAACCATATAACCAACCCATACGTGTTCCCTACGTGTCAACAAGTGGGTTGGAGGAGGGTTAGTGCCCCTCACCATAAAACAACTAACTCAGAGACAAACTGCCACCCCTTACGGGATTGTGGCGTGTGACCATAGATATATAGTGGTAATAGTAGTATAGTGTGTCACACATGCGTACTTTCTCCTTTATGGAACAATTCTCTACAAGGAAATCAGTGATGGTGTAATGCCACAAATTTGGTATTCATGTGTATGTTTGGGGGTACTGTAATTTCTAAGTTAGATGGAGTGTAATCTGAATACTAGTCTATAAGGCTCCTGTTCTAAGTAGTAGTTCATGTGTTAATGATCGATATAGGGACCACTTTATTTTTATATGTATATATCTCTGTATCTATGCATAGGTAGTGTAACTGGGAGTGTTGAGCTATGGGAGTTCACCCATCTGATAAGTAACAAATAACAGATGTGAGCAACATCCCCATGCTTGTGGTGCGTCATTGCCGGGCGCCAAGTTTAAACCTTAAACGGAATAATAATGGGTATGCTATTCTTTCCGTATCATTGTTGTGAAATGCTTACTAATGAAGCTGATAGAATCCAAATATGTGAAATTAACAGTCAGAAAAGGCAAAGACAATGTAATTTGTGAGGATCAAGTAGTTCCTCTTGCCTTAGCCGTCACTAGATGGCATAAGCTACCCTAAACTCAGGGCGGGATGGAGGTAAATTCAGTATTTAACTGTAGTAAGGAATGAATCCCAAATTTTCCCCAATTCAGTCAAAAGTCCTAACGTCATGTGTACTCTACTATATAAATAGTGAAGAGAATTAAAACCCACCATATCGCAAAAACACAGTCTCATTTGACTAGCAGTAGCGTCCCTATGTGCCCGGTTAAGCCGTATTGGCTACCCAGACGTTACGGGTAACAGACGTTGTTTCAGGTGAGCTGTACACATTCCTCCTTTCTCCCCCATTGCTTGTTTTAATTCTTGCTTGTCGTGAACAATATGAAGTAATATTGTTAAAAGCTTAACGTAGAGATTGGCTACCCAGACGCTACGGGTAACAGACGTTGTTTCAGTCCACAGACACCGTGACTTTGGGGTTTGCACGAGGCCATCATGTGAATTTGCCCATAGACTTGATGTACACACACACACTACCCACAAATAGATTTATAACTGAATGTAGTAGCAATTGAATTATGAATCAATCAGGTGAACATTTTTTTGATAGTAGATAAGGTACGAATTTTGAAAGTTAATGTGATCATGTAACGGAAAAACGAATTTAAACTCATCAACCGTTTTTTTTTTTCCTCTTTTATTAATAGGTTAGAAATATTGGGAGTGTTAAAGTGAATTTAGTGGTTGTAAGGATATGTAATTTCGAATTGTTCCTCGAGGCTATAGCAAGCCCGAGTGATTATGAAATATTAGCTCGAGGCAAAGCAAGCCCGAGTGAGTATGAAATATTAGTGAATTGTGTGATGAGTTTAGACTGGCCCGACGTAATAGTACATCAGTGAATATTTTTGGTTCGAGGCTATGGCAGCCCGAAAAGACAGTCCATGTCATTGAATGTCCCAGTCTTGAGGCTATTGACGAGCCCAAGAATAACTGATATTCGAGAATGAAATGTGATGAACTCAGGAGTCATTGTTAAATATTCAAATTGTTTCGCTTGGTAACAGTAATGTATTACTATCGCCCAAACTAGTACTTAATTTACAACTCTTTTTCATATTATTAAAGGTCATGTAATTCAAAAAAAATGTCTGTTGTTTAATAAGTATAGATTTATTAAAGTAAAGTACAGTCGGCAAGATTTCCGACTGGACCACCTGGTTGCGGGATTTGGCTAACGTGGCATCAGCGCGCGCCCGTGTGTGTGTGTGTGTGTGTGTGTGTGTGTGTGTGCCCGACATTTTTTCGGATCGCTAAGCTTCATCCTTCGAATTATATTATGTGGCCATTGTATTATGCTATGATATAGGCTAATAAATATTATGTGATTGGGATAATGGGCTGTGTACTATACTATTTGTAGTCTGAATTATATAAAATAATTCCCTTGCCTTGCAGCGTGAACCACGATACAGGTTGAGTTGTGGTTCAGAAACAGAGGGCAAGTTCACCCAGAAATGGCGCGATGTAGGGGGAAGGGAGGAGTATGGGAGTAAGCATCCAACAGTTATATATTCTTAGTCATTACAGTATAGTTATCAACGTGTCAATGTTATCCTGTGCCCTGATTGATGATATATTTACTTTTATTATCTTTATATAGACCCGATTACACACTAGGATACCCCCTCCCTAGTTAGCGGAAAACATGCCCTGCTCCACCGCCTCGACTCTCTCTCTCTCTCTCTCTCTCTCTCAACCTCCTCAGCTGGCTATCAGTAGACACACACACACACACACACACACATTATCAGTTTGTGCTAATGCGTAATGACGTTGCATTTAGTATGTTTACCTAAAATTTAATACTGTGTCAAAATACAAGTGCAATACATAACCACCTCACATGGCGGATTACGTTAACCAGTAATCAATACTTATTTGCATAGTTTATGTTTCAGTAATAGTCATGGGGTAACCAGACCCACACTGATATTTTCGTTAATGCTAAAGGTAATCGTGTGTTCTGTGGCGGATACCAGTTAGTGGGGAGGTGGCCGCTGACACCTCCAATCCTCATAGCTATGGTGGGTTGTAGTGTCACTGCAGAGGTTCCTGTTCCTCCAGTTATGTCAATAATTAAACTTAACATACTGATGAACAGCCATTTCTTATGAAAAATACAAACAGCCTATATGGAACTATGAAGCATATTGTGGGAGATTTCCAGCTCTCACGCACCAGGCACAGTCTTGGTCCTTTGTTTCAGTATTGCCAGCCTGACAGTGTGCAGTGTTAATGAACATGCTATTAATATTAGTTCTACATGCTTATTTACATTTAGAACAACAGAATTCAAAGCAGGATTTCATTCAGTACACAGAATGCCAAATACAGCATGTGTGTGTGCGTGTGGGTGTGGGACAATACGTATGGTGGGGGGTGGAGGGAGTATACTGTAGTATGAAATTTGTCATAATGGTAATATGGGTGCGTGCATACTTGGCTAAGGATGTCCACGACCGATATGTAATCTTTGCCTTTAACACTTGATGACACACACTTTAGTATTTACTTAGGTTCTGGAGAATGTGGAAGAGCAGTAGGTAGATAAAGGCCAGAGTATAGAGAAGCGTTGATAGTCTTCATATGACTGTTACCAGGAATTTTGTATTCATAAAATTTAATGACAGGGAAAAGATTTCTGCAGGCGACAGTATTCTAATGCATATGTATAAATTTACTGATAATATTTTTAACGACCATATTTTTATACTGTATCACTAAACAGTTTTAATATTATTAAAAAAACATTTAGGGATCAACTGATATTCATAGCAATAATACGTCTAGATGAACGCATATTACCAACACTTGCACCACTGTTCATTAAGCCTTACAATCCTCATAAAATAAACCAAACAAATAGTGGATAATGAACCTTAACACGAAAAACTGTGGTTTTTCCCAAAGCGTCAAAGATATTAGAAATGAAACTATATGAGCGATGTATGAATATTCTTTTCACGTGCAGTTACGACCGTAGGAACATCTTCGAGAAGGCCAGAAGTGGACACGTCACCTGCAATGTCTGGGGGTGAGTGTGCATCCATGGTATGGGTGACGTTACCAGGATAGAAGGGAGTTTCACTGCTAAAAAATACATTGAAATTTTGCAGGATTTTTTCCTCCCCTCAGTTCAGGAGCGGAATTATCCGTTTCCTCCCGGCCCTATAATTTTTGTTCAGGACCGCTGCCCCATCCACACGGCGAGAAGAGTCTCGGAATGGTTTGCAGGTCGAGAGGACTTGCAGCTGCTCGACTGGCTCAGTAAGGAAGCAGACATGAACCCCATCGAAAATGTATGGGGGATTATGGTTAACTGTTGGGAGCCTGAGAGCGAACTGGCCCACAATCACGCCTAGTGGGAACAGTTCAGAAACAGCTCATACGAACCATGTCGCCTCTATGCAAACAGACTGAGAGAGGTGATGGAGAAGGAGGGTGGGTTACTTCCTACTAATGAATGAGTTCCATACAAATCTTTTTTTTTTTTTTTTATTAGTATCCTCTGATTATAATGGATATTATTCCATGCAGTATAACAATCTAACAGTAACTTTAATAACTTACTATAACTTACCTGACAATATAACTGATACGACACTCTTATACATTTTGCTCACTGACATGATTTTTATTACGGGGACTTATACAGGAATTAGTGACGTTTATGTGCATTTCTTAACGCAACTTTCATGTTACAATTGCAGATTTTTTTCCATTAAAATATGAAGCTTTCTTGACTGGCACAATCACAACTCTCTAGACATTTTGCCAACTCGCTAGACATCTTGCCACCTGTTCACATGCCTAAGGTGCTGTTTTCCAGTCGTGAGAAAGATTTTTAAAAATTACTCAGGAATAAGTTGGTCAGTGTGTCATCAATAACAAATACGGGTAAACTACTAACAACTGCACTTGCTGTCTGCTCGATGTAGTTTTAAGTGAACGTCCACAATGACATCACTTATAATACAATACATAACATAACTCAAAGCTAGAGTATAACGTAACATACTGATCAAAGGAAATCCGATAATCTAAGCTTAAGAATCGCTGCACCTACAACGTATTTAAACAGATGTTATAATACGGTAATATTTCTTCCTGAAATATTGTTATTCATGTATTTTGCCACACATAATGCATTTTTTTGTATATACATTTCAGTGTTTGTCTTCATATACTGTTTCAGGTTTCACCCCCAAAACATGATCATAATAATATAATAATGTAACATGCTACAAATTTATAAACAGAACCTAAGTAAATACTAAAGTGTGTGTCATCAAGCGTTAAAGGCAAAGATTACATATCGGTCGTGGACATCCTTAGCCAAGTATGCACGCACCCATATTACCATTATGACAAATTTCATACTACAGTATACTCCCTCCACCCCCCACCATACGTATTGTCCCACACCCACACGCACACACACATGCTGTATTTGGCATTCTGTGTACTGAATGAAATCCTGCTTTGAATTCTGTTGTTCTAAATGTAAATAAGCATGTAGAACTAATATTAATAGCATGTTCATTAACACTGCACACTGTCAGGCTGGCAATACTGAAACAAAGGACCAAGACTGTGCCTGGTGCGTGAGAGCTGGAAATCTCCCACAATATGCTTCATAGTTCCATATAGGCTGTTTGTATTTTTCATAAGAAATGGCTGTTCATCAGTATGTTAAGTTTAATTATTGACATAACTGGAGGAACAGGAACCTCTGCAGTGACACTACAACCCACCACCATAGCTATGAGGATTGGAGGTGTCAGCGGCCACCTCCCCACTAACTGGTATCCGCCACAGAACACACGATTACCTTTAGCATTAACGAAAATATCAGTGTGGGTCTGGTTACCCCATGACTATTACTGAAACATAAACTATGCAAATAAGTATTGATTACTGGTTAACGTAATCCGCCATGTGAGGTGATTATGTATTGCACTTGTATTTTGACACAGTATTAAATTTTAGGTAAACATACTAAATGCAACGTCATTACGCATTAGCACAAACTGATAATGTGTGTGTGTGTGTGTGTGTGTGTGTGTGTGTGTGTGTGTCTACTGATAGCCAGCTGAGGAGGTTGAGAGAGAGAGAGAGAGAGAGAGTCGAGGCGGTGGAGCAGGGCATGTTTTCCGCTAACTAGGGAGGGGGTATCCTAGTGTGTAATCGGGTCTATATAAAGATAATAAAAGTAAATATATCATCAATCAGGGCACAGGATAACATTGACACGTTGATAACTATACTGTAATGACTAAGAATATATAACTGTTGGATGCTTACTCCCATACTCCTCCCTTCCCCCTACATCGCGCCATTTCTGGGTGAACTTGCCCTCTGTTTCTGAACCACAACTCAACCTGTATCGTGGTTCACGCTGCAAGGCAAGGGAATTATTTTATATAATTCAGACTACAAATAGTATAGTACACAGCCCATTATCCCAATCACATAATATTTATTAGCCTATATCATAGCATAATACAATGGCCACATAATATAATTCGAAGGATGAAGCTTAGCGATCCGAAAAAATGTCGGGCACACACACACACACACACACACACACACGGGCGCGCGCTGATGCCACGTTAGCCAAATCCCGCAACCAGGTGGTCCAGTCGGAAATCTTGCCGACTGTACATGCAATTTTGATATCCAACCAAGGGAATTTTGTCCTCTCATGCATGACTCACTCCCCTTCCAGTTCAAGGTTCCTCTGCTTTGGGAACAACTAACACACGTGGTACTAACTTATTCTCGACTCGGCTAAAAATACAAACGCTACCAAAAATATCCTTTATGCAATTAACCTTTATCATTCAAAGTCGAAGTTACTCCCCCCCCCCCTTCGTTTTTTTTCTTTGGTGAATACTTTATCAGTCATTGAGGGGAGACT
Organism: Coenobita brevimanus; assembly: GCF_032717465.1. Lineage (NCBI taxonomy): Eukaryota > Metazoa > Arthropoda > Malacostraca > Decapoda > Coenobitidae > Coenobita > Coenobita brevimanus. The sequence goes on from NC_136969.1 coordinate 14,365,736, forward strand.
AAGTTGAGTACTCTTTGTATTATCAACAAGTAAGTTAAACAGAACAAACCTGATAAATAATGATGGGATAAAATTTCTCATCGTTACACTAATGAACAACGGTGGGATAAAAAAAATCCCTGGCCGTTACACTGGTGGCACAGCGGTGGGATCATTGTTCCCCAGTTAGTGGCGTTGGTGAGAAAGTGAAGGGAAGTGACTAGCAAAGAGAGTGAGAATGTTAAGGGTAGCATTGGTTGGTCATTCCCAAGTACCTCCGCAACTCTATGTTCAGGACGTGGAGATTAGAATCTTTCGGGCAAGTGGGGGCAAGATTAGGAATTTCTTTCAGGACCCCCGATTAAATTCGTCCTTGGAGTGGGATTGTGACCTTGTATTTTTGTGGATTGGAAGTAATGATATTGACCAAAATACTACCCCTCAAGAAATTTTTCACAGAATAAAGGCTGTTACCAGGGAGCTAGAGAAACAATGCCGTGCCAGGGTGATTGTTTGGCAATTAGAACCAAGAGTGTAGTAGGGAGCAAGTGCCCTTATTTCATCCGAGGACTATAAAACCGTCAGGAACTCTGTCAATCAGAAAATTCGCCGACACTTGCCTAATCAAAACCTGCAATTTAACTGGGCTTACTATAGTAATAATCTAGATGATGGAGTACGCTGGAGAGGCGCAGTTAGAGAGCGAGTGGATGCAAAATTTATCAGAATTATTGGGGCCTACAGAGACGATGTAAGTGACTAGACCTACTCAAAGGTAATGAAGGTGTTCACAAACAAAATCCACAATTCTTTTACAAACACCAAAAGAGAGAAAGCATTCCAAAATCTAATTTTCTGAGTAAGGGTGGAGAAGATAATTAGGGTCACCATGTCTCTGTATGGACAATTATTTGGACAATCGCAGCCGGAAGCTGATCGTCCGTCCCAGACAATGAGAGATCATGTAATTATCCAATTAGATGAGGCGGATGAGCAACTCGGTACTGCGAATAGAACGTTGCCTTCACACTCGACCCCTTGTTCGCACACCATGACTTCACGGGTCTGTCTCACAAAACCGCGCGATATTCCAATTTTGGAATTAAATTAGCTTCAAGGGATAGAGGCCACATCTCGCCTCGAAATGTTTTGTGAGGCGGTTGAGCAAGTTGATACCAGTAATGCGATCAGAATCCAAGTTGTCAAAAGTCGAATGGGTTCCGAACTGGCCACTTTCATCCATAATTACCAAAAGAAACATTTTTCACTGTCATGGCCCAAACTAAAAAAATTCTTGAGCGCGGAGTTTGCCATTGAATTGAGTGTAGATCGAGCATGGCAAGAGCTAGAAAGTATGACTTATGACTGGGAAGAATCACCTCAGGCGTTTGTACATGGATTTATGTGTAAGCACGCGGCTCTTGAAACAAAGTTTCCAAAAGAAAAGTTTCCCTCGTGAGATAAACGAATTAAGAAGAAATTGTGGTATGGTCTTCTGCTCGAGTCCAGGGAAAAATTGGAAGGTTACCTTGATGATGGATATCCACTCCGTAAATTCATTGACAGGATCGAAAATGAGAGCTTCTCGAAGAGAGGTACACCACCCGAGTTAATGCAATGCCGGATAGGGACAATAAAAGTGAAGTTCCCTCAAATACAAATGTAGTGGATACTCCACCAAGACCATCCCATGATACCCGTCAACCCTAGTCAGACAAGGAAGTGACTGAATTGAAAGCTTAATTAAGGGATTTGAAAACAAATTTAGAACAACTCAACCAAAAACAATCTACTCCTCCTGTAACACCGAGGCGAAAATACTGTAGTTATTGTCTGAAGAGTTCACACACGTTGCAAGAATGTTGGGCAAAACCACCACCAGGCCACTGTTTTGATTGTCGTAGGTTGGGATGTCGTAGAGGCAGTCATGATTGCCCAGGTCGCATAAACCACAGCGCAGCAACGAGGAGCAATAACAGATTTCGCCAACCCAGTCCAAATGCGAGGCACACCGCCAACCAAAGTTCCCCCATCAGTCTATTTGACTAACCGCAGGCATAACATCGCCCACAATAAGTGTCAGCGTGAATAATAAAGTAGTGGAAGCCGTAGTTGATACAGGGAGTGGTTACACCTTACTCAAAGAGGCCACTGTGAAGCGGTTAGGAACAGAAATAAACACGAGGAGAAATCCACCGAGATTACAGGGAGTCACAGGAGCGCCGCTCCGTATCCTGGGTATGGTCAAAGTAGAGATCAGAGTGGGAGACGAGAAAGTTCATCAACAGTGGTGTCCAGTCGTCCTGAACGCCTACTTGACTACTGAAATGTTGTTGGGATGTGATGTCCTCGGACAATCTCCGTTGATCTGGAATGGTGCGCAACGAGCGCTGATGTGGGGAGGAGCCCCGTATGTTGTAAACTATGTTCTGTGGCGGAAAGGAAAAGTTGAGCGAGTCCAGGCCACACCTATCAGGGCCGTCAGGAACCCTCAACAGTTGAAACAGATTAATCTCTTAACAGTAGAGAGGCTTACCCCATATCAAACCAGATTCATAGCCGTGCCAGTCAGTGAGGAGCCTAAAACCACTTTACTGTTCTACCCACAAGCGCGTTTCAGTCATAATAGTCACCCTTACATATTACAAGTGAATTCGGAGGGTTTAGTCTATTTACCCCTCAATAATGGAGCTAAACAAGATAAACTGATTCGAAAAGGTACACCCGGCAACAGTTCCGCCTGGGCCCCCCAGTAGCGAGATATAGTAGATGTGGCACAGTGTGTGTGTTTGTTCGTTTGTACATGCTCGAAAAATGTTCGGATCGTCAACGCTTTCACTCCATTGTGAACGTGATTCAGCCTTTGTCAGCAGTTTTAATTAAAAGACAAATCCTCTTTAATCTGTGCTGATAATGCTATATACTGATTACTTAATGACCTGAGAGAGAGAGAGAGAGAGAGAGAGAGAGAGAGAGAGAGAGAGAGAGAGAGAGAGAGAGAGAGAGAGAGAGAGAGAGAGAGAGAGAGAGAGAGAGAGAGAGAGAGAGAGAGGGGGGGGGAATAAGTTATGGAGGATATCCAATCATCGTGGAATATATTGTAACGGGTAGCAATGCAACAATATTTCATTTTTTTTATTGTTGTTAGGAATACAAAGTGTCAGTAACCTGAAACGATCCACAATAATGACTGAGAAAACTATTATCATGTTCAATACAAACAACCTAGCTGTTCGTCCCCCCCAGCTCCGACCCACCTACCGTCCTGACCTCCCGTCCTCCACCATAGCCACAAACCGCCATCTATGGAGTGAACTTAAAGGCCGAATCACGTTCACAATGGAGTGAGAGAGTTGACGATCCGAACATTTTTCGAGCATGTACAGACGAACAAACACACACACTGCTGCCACATCTACTATATTTCGCTACTGGGGGGCCCAGGCGGAACTGTTGCCGGGTGTACCATTCTATGCTCATATGAAATTATTGACAACCCTCCTGAAAATACAGTCAGCTCAGTTACCAAAATGCATAATGACCTGATCTCTACCAGTGATCAAACTGATGAAAACGGAACTCGTGTTCAACGACTCCGAAAGCTAATTGACGAACTGACATGGCCTCACTTAGCTTTAGCTCAACAAGAAGAACTAGCTAATGTAATTCTGCAACACGATCCCCTCTTCATTTTGGAAAAAGGAGAACTAGGAACCATCAGCGGTCGCCCCGTTCACATTAAAGTAGCAGACCCACAGCCCAGCCATGGACCGATCTATCGATATCCTGAACAAGCTAAACAGGTGATCGCTGAAATGTTGCAAGACATGGAAGAGAGAAATTATTGAAAGATCAACAGCTGCCTGGTTATCTCCTATTGTATTAGTTAACAAACCGGACGGCAGGAAGCGCATGTGTTTAGCTTATCGCCACGTGAATCAACATCTAGCCACAGATATCTATTCACTGCCCAGACTAGAAGAATTAGTCGAGCAGGCCGCAGGTCATAATTACTATGTGACTCTTGATATGCGTGAGGCATATTTTCAAATCATGTTGGACGAGGAGAGCCGTGATTTAACCACATTCAGTGATGGAGTCACCCTTTACAGATTTAGGCGCTTACCATTCGGACTAAAATGTTCACCAGCCTTATTTTCCCGACGAATGCAAGACATTCTTACTCCATTGTTGAAACAAGGCTGGATAAAGAATTATTTGGACGATTTAATAATTTGGGCTGATGACTTCCCCATATTGTTGAGTCGTTTACAGCAACTATTCACTTTACTAACACAGAATGGAGCCAAGCTAAATTTAAGCAAATGTACTTTTGGATTAAAAGAAGTAACCTTTCTTGGCCACAATATCTCAGTGGCCGGGAGTAAACTGGACCCAAAAAACATAGAGGCTATCAACAAAATGAAAAGACCCACAAAAGTCAAAGAAGTCCGGAGATTCCTTGGGATGTGCGGGTTCTACCGAAAACACGTATCTTCGTTCGCGAAAATAGCAGCTCCCCTTACTAACTTAACAAGATCCGGAGTAGCGTTCGAATGGTCAGATGAGTGCCAATCCGAGTTTGTTCAATTGAAGTCGTGTTTAGTGAATGCGCCAGTATTGGTAAGAGTCTGTGTGACTCAACCATTCATTGTAACCACCGACGCGAGCAACACCCATATTGGTGGCGTATTGAGCCAGATACAACCAGACAACTCCAACTTACCTATTGGTTACTTTTCCAAAAAGCTCAATCCCTGCAAGAGAAAATATTCCGCAACTGACAAAGAAGCATTGGCAGTCGTTCTCACATGACGCAACTTCCACCATTACTTGTGGGGTTCCCACTTTACTATCTTAACAGACCATCAACCGCTTACCAGCATTTTTAAGCGAAAAACAAACTCCCCACATATGAACCGATGGATTCTCAAGATGCGCGAGTACAACTACAACGTGCAATATGTCAAGGGTAAATATAATGTAGTCTTCTAGACCTGTCAGTGATATTCCGCCAGTCAGAAACCAACTGGCTTGGATTTAGCCGAGACGAAGTGAGAAATAAGCAGCGAGAAGAACCCATGTGGAATGAGTTAGCTAAGTACTTGCGGAGTGAGAAGCTCCCTACTAAAAGACTACCAAAAGCCATGTTGAGCCAGTTTGTGTTGATTGACGAACTATTATATTTTGCTCAGGAAACAAATGATGGTAGCATCCAATATTGCTTGGTGATTCCTGAGTCATTAACAAAAGAAGCTATAAAACACGCTCATGAAATCTCAGGACATCTAGGTCAAAAGAAAACCATCAAAAGGCAGAAGAGCTATTCTATTGGCCAAATCTAAAAGTAGATGTATGTGAGTATGTGAAACAGTGTCCCACATGTCAAAGATTCAAAGGTGAAACTGGGTTACAGCAACCTTGGAAAGGTTTCCCGCCTGTAAGTAAACCATTGGAACATATTGGGATCGACTTGACCGATATGGTTGCTGGAGCTCAGGGCTACCGATATGTCCTTACTGTGATAGATCATTACAGTAGGTTTGCGAAATATTACCCACTCAGAGACAAACATACACAACACATCATACACTGTCTTGGGCAATACTTCACCGACTTTGGGACGCCACGAGGTATTGTCCTGGACAATGGAGGAGAGTTCACGAGTGGAGAATTCAAGTTCTCCCGGAGGAACCAGGTGGACTTGTTCTACATCACCCCTTATCATCCTCAGGGAAATTCCACCACCGAAAGGATGCATAGGACTATGAAAAGTATCCTAGCATCCCTCTGCAACGGGCACCCCTTGCGTTGGCCTCAGCTGCTCCAATCGTGCCAAACCGTCATAAATCAAGCGGTGCACTCGAGCACGGGACAACAGCCTTATTATGCCTTCTTCTCACGCCATCCCCCTCGCCTCATTGGTACCTCATTGCCTTCCGTGGATGCAGAGGAGGACGACCTAGTGATAGCACACACCCTTATTAAAAGAACCCACCAAAAGATGACCAGGCGATACCGGGATGTGGCCAACATGCGGAGAAGAACGCAGAAGGTTGGGGTCAATAGCTTGGTGAGGGCGAAAAAAGAAACCATACAGCCGGGTACCTGTAGGAAACTGAATGCCAAATGGGATGGCCCGTATAAAGTGATTGAAGTGTTGCTAGATGGAAGTGTTTATATCATTGAAAATGTATTTAGTGGCAAGAGAATACAAAGGGCTGCTGAAAAGGTAAAACCATATTACGGTACCGAGGAATGGCTCTTAGAACCGTTGCAGCAGGAGCTCGCCCTGGAGCCCGAAGATGAGCGATTACCACCACGAGTGAGGAATGCCCCTCGGAGGCTCATAGAGAAGTGTTGAACAGAAAAGTAGAGATAAGTGCATGAGACGAATATTGTGAAGCATAACTGCCTGAGGTTGTGTTCCAGGTGGACTCATCCCTGAGGAGAGGGTGTAAAAAGAAAAAAAAGAGAGAAAAGTGTTCCGGTTGGAACCGGGAAGTGCCTTACTTCGAGGGGAGTAATTAATCCCCTCACCTTACAGTTAGCACGGTTTGTGAGGTAGTGGAGTCTTCAGGACAGAAAGAGCCCTCACCTTCTTGCAGGAGGAATGCTGGAAACAAAAGAACCGAGTGAATGCGAATGCAAATGGAAGAGTGGAAGGAAGCGCCCCCGTGATGATCTCACTCTCGAGAGACCCTGTCAAGCTCCTGTGAGCGACAAGCTATCCTCCAAAACCTGAGGCTGACTGGGGCATAAATTCCCTCATCACATCAAGTGTATGGAGTGATCATACATCCTAATGAAGTAAGTAAGCGACCTTCCGAGGTACGCATTAGGTGTTTAATGTGGACCGACAGGTGCCACCGATTGTGGGGAAAAAAATGTTCCATTTCAAAGTGTTAATAGCAGTTATAGGAGTAACAACATTCCATCCATGCATATGTCATAGATGATTGACTTGGCTAAAATTTGTCTTCCGAACGTGGGAGCCGTGTAATGCCACAAATTTGGTATTCATATGTATGTTTGGGGGTACTGTAATTTCTAAGTTAGATAGAGTGTAATCTGAATACTAGTCTATAAGGCTCCTGTTCTAAGTAGTGGTTCATGTGTTAATGATCGATATAGGGACCACTTTATTTTTATATGTATATATCTTTGTATCTATGCATAGGTAGTGTAACTGGGAGTGTTGAGCTATGGGAGTTCACCCATCTGGTAAGTAACAAATAACAGATGTGAGCAACATCCCCATGTTTGTGGTGCGTCATTGCTGGGCGCCAAGTTTAAACCATAAACAGAATAATAATGGGTATGCAATTCTTTCCGTATCATTGTTGTGAAATGCTTACTAATGAAGCTGATAGAATCCAAATATGTGAAATTAATAGTAAGAAAAGGCAAAGACAATGTAATTTGTGAGGATCAAGTAGGTCCTCTTGCCTTAGCCGTCACTAGATGGCATAAGCTACCCCAAACTCAGGGCAGGATGGAGGTAAATTCAGTATTTAACTGTAGTAACGAATGAATCCCAAATTTTCCCCAATTCAATCAAAAGTCCTAACGTCATGTGTACTCTACTATATAAATAGTGAAGAGAATTAAAACCCACCATATCGCAAAAACACAGTCTCATTTGACTAGCAGTAGCGTCCCTATGTGCCCAGTTAAGCCGCATTGGCTACCCAGACGTTACGGGTAACAGACGTTGTTTCAGGTGAGCTGTACACATTCCTCCTTTCTCCCCCATTGCTTGTTTTAATTCTTGCTTGTCGTGAACAATATGAAGTAATATTGTTAAAAGCTTAACGTAGAGATTGGCTACCCAGACGCTACGGGTAACAGACGTTGTTTCAGTCCACAGACACTGTGACTTTGGGGTTTGCACGAGGCCATCATGTGAATTTGCCCATAGACTTGATGTTCACACACACACTACCCACAAATAGATTTATAACTGAATGTAGTAGCAATTGAATTATGAATCAATCAGGTGAACATTTTTTTGATAGTAGATAAGGTACGAATTTTGAAAGTTAATGTGATCATGTAACGGAAAAACGAATTTAAACTCATCAACCGTTTTTTTTTTCTCCTCTTTTATTAATAGATTAGAAATATTGGGAGTGTTAAAGTGAATTTAGTAGTTGTAAGGATATGTAATTTCGAATTGTTCCTCGAGGCTATAGCAAGCCCGAGTGATTATGAAATATTAGCTCGAGGCTAAGCAAGCCCGAGTGATTATGAAATATTAGTGAATTGTGTGATGAGTTTAGACTGGCCCGACGTAATAGTACATCAGTGAATATTTTTGGTTCGAGGCTATGCCAGCCCGAAAAGACAGTCCATGTCATTGAATGTCCCAGTCTTGAGGCTATTGACGAGCCCAAGAATAACTGATATTCGAGAATGAAATGTGATGAACTCAGGAGTCATTGTTAAATATTCAAATTGTTTCGCTTGGTAACAGTAATGTATTACTATCGCCCAAACTAGTACTTAATTTACAACTCTTTTTCATATTATTAAAGGTCATGTAATTAAAAAAAAATGTCTGTTGTTTAATAAGTATAGATTTATTAAAGTAAAGTACATGCAATTTTGATATCCAACCAAGGGAATTTTGTCCTCTCACGCATGACTCACTCCCCTTCCAGTTCAAGGTTCCTCTGCTTTGTGAACGACTAACACACGTGGTACTAACTTATTCTCGACTCGGCTAAAAATACAAACGCTACCAAAAATATCCTTTATGCAATTAACCTTTATCATTCAAAGTCGAAGTTACTCCCCCCCCTTCGTTTTTTTTCTTTGGTGAATACTTTATCAGTCATTGAGGGGAGACTAAGTTGAGTACTCTTTGTATTATCAACAAGTAAGTTAAACAGAACAAACCTGATAAATAATGATGGGATAAAATTTCTCATCGTTATACTGATGAACAACGGTGGAATAAAAAAAAAAACTACCGTTACAATGGGTCTACATGCTGTATACTGATGTAGTGCACTGGCGTCATTGCCTTCATATTATTTATAGATGCCAAAGAATGGTTAGGTTTTATTGCCCATGGAATGCTGTTTGTGAAGGCGTGAGTAACTGGTGAGAGACAGAGAATTATGTACAATGACTCATCATCATCATCATCCTAACCTAAATTCCCTCTTGAAAATGAAGTGGTGAAAATATAATAAAGTAAGTTGAATAAAGAGTATCATAAACTACTGAGTGACATCACGACTGGTCTGCAGCACAAAAACTACCTTGCAGTCAACCAGTCATTTTTGTCTCAACTCTTGGGAGAGACAGGGTCTATTAAGTATATACAAGCTCATTTTAATTTTAGTAAAGAAAGTCCCCATTATATGTAGCTTTTTAATGTTTTTTTTTGTTAATTCATCAGTACATAGCAGAGATATTGCACCAAAACATCTGATACATATAAAGCTGGTTTGCCAGGTCCCCAAATTTGCATAACCAAATCAGTGGAAAGTTTTCAGATGTTGGAACACATCTTTCACATATAGTTAGAGGAGTAGACTGTAGCACCAGTCGAGCAGGGCAGTACTCCCGAGGTGGATGGAAAGCTGATGACAGGGAGTGCTGGAGCTCCCGTTTCATCAGCCCTCAGGACTAGTTCCTGACCATCCCCCTTTGCTGAACTTTTTCAGTGTCTCAGTTACACAGAGAGTAGGCCAGCATGCTCTCCAGTACAAATTTCTCTATCTTCACCAAACTACATGCACAGTACACACTACACTTCCTTTTCAAAAATCAACAAAAATGGCGTCTATTAATCAAGCCTCGGAGTCCCCAGGGGGGGGGACCATAAATGCCCCCGCCATCTGCCCCTCTCCTGGTGACGACTCGAGGTGCCTGGAACCACTGTCTGACTCTCTTCTTCTTCATTTCTGCAACATTCGCGGCCTTTCATCTAACTTTCGCTCTGTTGAGCACCACCTCTCCTCCTCTAAACCTCACCTTCTTTTTCTGACGGAGACTCAGCTGTCTGAGGCAACCGACAGCTAACCCTTTTCTGTATCCTCCTACTTTCTCTATACTCATTTCAAAGCCAAAGGTGGCTGTTGTGTATACATACGCAACGACTTATCTTGCTCTCGTGTTCCTGAACTTGATTCTTCTGAATTCTCCACACTCTGGCTTCGGCTTTCCTGTCATTCTCTGACTAAATATATCTGTGCTGTTTACTTATCCCCTAATTCTACTGACTATCAAAAATTCTTCGACTATCTTACTTCTACGATGGAACACATTCTGTCCATTTCTCCTTTCTCTGAAATCTCCATTCTTGGATATTTCAATGTTCACCACCTTTGGCTCTCCTCTCCTTTCACGGATCCACCTGGTGAACAAGCCTACATCTTTTCTATCCTTAATGACCTAGAGCAGCTTGTACAGCACCCTACCCGAATCCCTGACCGCCTTGGAGAGAGCTCCAACATACTTGACCTCTTCCTCACAACTAATCCTTCTGCTTACTCTGTTAATCTTTTCTCTCCGTTGGGCTCCTCCGATCACAACCTTATTACCTTAACCTGTCCTATCACTCCGGTACGGCCTGTGGACCCTCCAGGGAAACGTCGTCTGTGGCATTTTGGAGCCGCGAACTGGGAGGCCCTCAGGCAGTACTTCTTTGATTTTCCCTGGAATGATTATTGCTTCCATGGCCGGGAGCCATCTGAGTGTGCCTTGCGCATTATGGAGGTTATTCTCTCGGGCATGGAAGCATACATTCCTTTCTCATATCCTTTGACTAACGCAAGAAAGCCTTGGTTTAATCACGCTTGTTCTAATGCTGTCCGCAACAAGGAGAGGGCCTACAAAAGGTACCGGAGCCAACCCACCCCTGATTCACATCATCTTTACGTTTCTGCCCGGAATCGTGCTAAGTCTGTTCTTCGCTCTACTAAAAATAATTTCATCCATACTAAATGCTCTCAACTCTCCAACTCGAATTCTTCCCGCTCCTTCTGGCACCTTGCCAAAAATCTTTCTAACAACTTTACCTCATCATCCTTCCCTCCTCTTTTCTACTCTGATGGTTCTGTAGCTATTTCTTCTACTGATAAAGCAGATCTCTTCGCACAGACTTTCTCCTCCAATTCCACCTTAGACGATTCCGGTGCTGTTCCTCCATCACTTCTCCCCTCTGACTTCCTCATGGCTGACATTAAAATTTCTTCAGTTGATGTATTTTCTGCCATCACTGGCCTCAGTACTAACAAGGCATATGGGCCTGATGGGGTCCCTCCTGTTGTTCTCAAGAACTGTGCTTCTGTGTTTACACCCTGCCTAGGCAAACTCTTTCACCTTTGTCTGTCAACTTGTACCTTTCCTTCTTGCTGGAAGTTTGCTCTCATTCAGCCAGTCCCAAAGAAGGGTGACCACTCCCAACCCTCCAACTATCGTCCAATTGCTTTAACGTCCTGTATTTCAAAAGTTTTCGAGTCAATTCTTAATAGAAAAATTTTAAGGCATCTTTCCTATCACAACCTTCTTTCCGATCGTCAGTATGGGTTCCGTCAGGGACGCTCCACTGGCGATCTTCTCACCTACCTTTCAGACTCCTGGTCATCCTCCTTTCGGGACTTTGGCGAAACCTTTGCCATTGCACTTGACATCTCAAAGGCTTTCGATCGAGTCTGGCATAAATCTTTAATTTCCAAACTGCCCTCCTACGGTTTCTATCCTTCTATCTGTGCCTTCATCGCTAGCTTCCTTTCTGGTCGTTCTATAGCCGCTGTTGTAGACGGCCATCGTTCTTCTCCTAGATCTATCAACAGTGGTGTTCCTCAGGGCTCTGTCCTATCACCAACTCTCTTCCTTTTATTCATCAATGATCTTCTAAGCTGTACATCTAACCCTATCCACTCATACGCTGATGACTCCACCCTTCACCTTTCCATTCGGTTCCTGGAACGCCCATCTCAACAGTTACTTCAAGAAACAAGGGATGAGGCTATGGCACACCTAATGTCTGACTTGGCTCGTATCGCTGACTGGGGTAAAAATAATATGGTTGTCTTTAATGCATCTAAGACTCAGTTCTTACACCTATCAACCCGACAAAATCTTCCACAGGTATACCCATTAATGTTTAATAATATTCAGCTTAATCCTGCATCATCCTTGAACATGCTTGGGGTTTCATTTACTCAGGACTTATCTTGGAAAGATCATATTACATCTCTTGTAAAATCTGCTTCAAGAGATTGGGTGTGCTAAGCCGACTCCGCCTCTTTCTTTACCCCTGCACAATTGTTGACTCTATACAGAGGTTTTATCCGCCCCTGTGTGGAGTACAACTCTCATGTGTGGGGAGGCTCCCCACATACAGCTCTTCTCAATAGGGTGGAGTCAAAGGCTTTTCGTCTCATTAACTCTCCTCCTCTTACTGACTCCCTTCAACCTCTGTCTCTTCGCCGCACTGTTGCATCTTTATCTCTTTTCTATCGCTACTTTAATGGTCACTGCTCCTCTGAACTGTCTGCTTGCATTCCTCCACCTCTACGACGGGCGCGTAGCACCCGTCTGGCAGCAAACTCTCATCCCTTTTCTGTCAAACTCTCTAATGCAAGAGTTAACCGTTACTCCCAGTCTTTCATTTATGCAACAGGTCAGCTCTGGAACTGTCTCCCTCTATCTGTATTTCCTGCTGCCTATGATCTCCAGTCTTTCAAACGCAGTGTGTCCAGGCATCTCAAAATGATCGGATCTTGAATTTGGCTCTCTATTGTATTTTGTTTTTCTCTTGGAAGGAACTGTTACTGCGGGCCATGGCCTTTGGTTCCTTCTTCCTCGCATAAAAAAAAAAAAAACGCACAATTACCTCTCCCACCCACCCTCCAACCTCCCTTACCCACCCTTTAACTTTCCTCACTCACACTTATTCCCAATTTTTTTTTCTTTTCTACAGAGCAATTAGCTAAGCTCATTGATTAGAAAAGAATTAGCTTGGCTTGCATAGATTTGGATGAAGCTGTTTTAGCATAAAAACTGCATTGTAAGGATTGATTACCAAAAGCTTTCCACTTTTTTTTTTTCCTATAATGTACTGTACTTAACACCATCATATAGTATTGTACTTAAATTTCAGTTCTGTATATTGTGCTCTGCCAACTTATTTTAGTATTTGTGATTATGATCTTGTATAATTTGGTATGTCCTTCAGTTAACCAAACGTGTGGTCAGAGAAGACACAGTATACAGATCTATTAAATAATGTAGAATCTAACAGAAATTCATTCAGCAGAGACTTCTACTCTCCAGTGCAGTACCTGTATATGATTTTTCCACTGCTAAATAGATTATTACTATACTGTATGATTTGTTGTCACCACTGTTTTGTATTTGATATCTGTACATTTTCATTCTTGTGTTGTTAATACAAGATTTTTATATTTATAAGTTTCTATTTACATACTGGTTGGATATACAGTATTTGTATCATGCACATTGCATACGTGTCAAGTGGGGTTGGTGGAGGATTGGTGCCCCTCCCTGTAAAACAAAACATTTAACTCTAAGCCCTTGGCCACCCCGTTTGGGATACATGGCGTCTGGCAATGAATGAATGAATGACTCTTTTGTACTATACATAGCCTATACATTGCGTATAGTAGCAGAGAGAGAGAGAGAGAGAGAGAGAGACGAGAGAGCCACCCCTGGGGAGGGGAGGGGCGGAAGAATACTTCCCCAGTATCTCTGCTTGTCGTAAGAGGCGACTAAAAGGGGTCTTTTTGTCTCCAGTGTTTCTCTCCTTGCCGTCCTCTTCTGCTCTACCTCACGTCTTGATGTTTCCGTGTTTCTTCTGGCAGTTTATTTTCCCTCTACTTCTACAGTGCCATACAGCCATATTATGGCTTGGTGCTAATTCTTCACTATTCCTTGTTCTGTATCCTATATGATGTGTATGGTAGCATAGAGAGCATTATGTACCATCACAATATAGCTTACTGTATACGATGTGTATAGTAGCTGAGAGAGAGAGAGAGACTTAAATCTCGCGGGTCAACTCTTCTATTCTCAATCTCTGTGTTTTATGTAAGTTCTCTAATATCGATTAATTTCTTAACATTTCCGTATAGATATTGATGTATAGAAACGTACTTTTGAAGAAATTAGGCAGGAAATAAGTATCAGAACCATGTTACCAAAATTTCAACAAAAACAATGCGTTCACAACAATAAATACTTGTAGTTGAGTGAAAAACACTTTTTTTTTTTTTTTACATTTATGAAACAAGCACGTGTGATTTAAATTCAGCTGTAATTATGGTATGTCAAAAGTCGCATGTAAATGATATGTTTATTGAAAAACCTGTAAAATTATGAGTTTGTCCCAAAGGCGAGATTCTTCTTTCAGCCGGTGTTTTGCTGCTCAGGCTTTGGCGTCAATGTTGAAATGTGAAGTGTATTTTGATTGTGTATTTTGGTATTTAAGATTAAACGACGATGTATCACGTGTGTATTCGCCACCTAGTCTGCCCTGGCATCTCCGCCAACCAAAACGCTGCAGGTGAGTACTGTAGATAATGACAGCTGTGAGTAACTGAGAATGTGGGCGACCGTGTGGGGGAAGTGCCGAGAGAAGTTTAGTTTCGCTTGACATTTGGGCCACCCCTGCAGGAATTATGCCACTCATGCTGGTTAAGTGTTACGTCTTGATTGTGTTAAATAATTATGATCAGCCATAGTTTGGATCTGCTTGTTTACTAGTCAAATCAGCCTTCTAGTTAGGCCATCGGTACACAGCGTTTACCTAGGGCAGCCCAAGCAGGAGAGGGTTTAGGGATTTTTGTCAGGTTAATATAGACGTACTAGGGAGTGTAAGTGACAGTTGGAAGGGGAGTGGAGGAGGAGGGTGAAACCAGATAGTATATATCGGTATATATTTTTTGTAGTTTGGTTGGTATAGTTTCTGCCAAAAATTGAATTACGAGATTTTGATTCGTTTTTTTCAGTATTTCAGACAATTTTAAGGTATAACTTTAGCAGTAACCAACGTTACCAATTTTCATTATGTTACGTCCCTGAACTATTCAAACTAAGACTTACCTTTTAAGCCTAGTTTGAGTTGGGGGAGCAAATTTTGTGGGGGTAGTCATATAGTGGCTTCGGTTAGAAATGGGAGAAATGGAGTTCCCCCGAGCTAAGCCCTGTATTGGACTATATAGCCCCGCTAGGGTTACAGGAGCGAGCTACCACTCCCGGCACGGCAGCCCGGGCGAGGCTCGAACTCGCAATCCCCCGATTACGAGTTCTGTTATACGAGCATCTGCTATACGAGAAATCGATGATATGAGAATAAGCAATTTAGACCCAAGTTCAGTGATGTCAGCAGAGTCACTTAACCTAACTGTATTTTTCCCATAATTTCTATCTATCTATCTATTGCTAGACGCCTATATCCCGTAAGGATTGGTCACAGACAAATCATCTCCATGTCACCCGGTCCCCCACCATTTCACTGCCCTGCTCCCACCCAACACACCCCCATCTCTCATACACATACTCCATTATGCAGTACATACTACCCCCCCCCCTCCCCTTCCATTATATAAGTATCGTATCTGTTATCGAAGCAGTCCTCCATTAACACATCCCAGTCATATTTTTTTTTTTTTATGCGAGGAAGAAGGAACCAAAGGCCATGAGCCCGCAGTAACAGTTCCCTCCAAGAGAAAAACAAAATACAATAGAGAGCCAAATTCAAGATCCGATCATTTTGAGATGCCTGGACACACTGCGTTTGAAAGACTGGAGATCATAGGCAGCAGGAAATACAGATAGAGGGAGACAGTTCCAGAGCTGACCTGTTGCATAAATGAATGACTGGGAGTAACGGTTAACTCTTGCATTAGAGAGTTTGACAGAAAAGGGATGAGAGTTTGCTGCCAGACGGGTGCTACGCGCCCGTCGTAGAGGTGGAGGAATGCAAGCAGACAGTTCAGAGGAGCAGTGACCATTAAAGTAGCGATAGAAAAGAGATAAAGATGCAACAGTGCGGCGAAGAGACAGAGATTGAAGGGAGTCAGTAAGAGGAGGAGAGTTAATGAGACGAAAAGCCTTTGACTCCACCCTATTGAGAAGAGCTGTATGTGGGGAGCCTCCCCACACATGAGAGTTGTACTCCACACAGGGGCGGATAAAACCCCTGTATAGAGTCAACAATTGTGCAGGGGTAAAGAAAGAGCGGAGTCGGCTTAGCACACCCAATCTCTTGGAAGCAGATTTTACAAGAGATGTAATATGATCTTTCCAAGATAAGTCCCGAGTAAATGAGACCCCAAGCATGTTCAAGGATGATGCAGGATTAAGCTGAATATTATTAAACATTAATGGGTAAACCTGTGGAAGATTTTGTCGGGTTGATAGGTGTAAGAACTGAGTCTTAGATGCATTAAAGACAACCATATTATTTTTACCCCAGTCAGAGATACGAGCCAAGTCAGACATTAGGTATGCCATAGCCTCATCCCTTGTTTCTTGAAGTAACTGTTGAGATGGGCGTTGTGGGAACCGAATGGAAAGGTGAAGGGTGGAGTCATCAGCGTATGAGTGGATAGGGTTAGATGTACAGCTTAGAAGATCATTGATGAATAAAAGGAAGAGAGTTGGTGATAGGACAGAGCCCTGAGGAACACCACTGTTGATAGATCTAGGAGAAGAACGATGGCCGTCTACAACAGTGGCTAT
Source organism: Coenobita brevimanus (assembly GCF_032717465.1). Taxonomy (NCBI): domain Eukaryota; kingdom Metazoa; phylum Arthropoda; class Malacostraca; order Decapoda; family Coenobitidae; genus Coenobita; species Coenobita brevimanus. The sequence goes on from NC_136969.1 coordinate 14,382,440, forward strand.
AGAACGACCAGAAAGGAAGCTAGTGATGAAGGCACAGATAGAAGGATAGAAACCGTAGGAGGGCAGTTTGGAAATTAAAGATTTATGCCAGACTCGATCGAAAGCCTTTGAGATGTCAAATGCAATGGCAAAGCTTTCGCCAAAGTCCCGAAAGGAGGATGACCAGGAGTCTGAAAGGTAGGTGAGAAGATCGCCAGTGGAGCGTCCCTGACGGAACCCATACTGACGATCGGAAAGAAGGTTGTGATAGGAAAGATGCCTTAAAATTTTTCTATTAAGAATTGACTCGAAAACTTTTGAAATACAGGACGTTAAAGCAATTGGACGATAGTTGGAGGGTTGGGAGTGGTCACCCTTCTTTGGGACTGGCTGAATGAGAGCAAACTTCCAGCAAGAAGGAAAGGTACAAGTTGACAGACAAAGGCGAAAGAGTTTGCCTAGGCAGGGTGTAAGCACAGAAGCACAGTTCTTGAGAACAACAGGAGGGACCCCATCAGGCCCATATGCCTTGTTAGTACTGAGGCCAGTGATGGCAGAAAATACATCAACTGAAGAAATTTTAATGTCAGCCATGAGGAAGTCAGAGGGGAGAAGTGATGGAGGAACAGCACCGGAATCGTCTAAGGTGGAATTGGAGGAGAAAGTCTGTGCGAAGAGTTCTTCTTTATCAGTAGAAGAAATAGGTACAGAACCATCAGAGTAGAAAAGAGGAGGGAAGGATGATGAGGTAAAGTTGTTAGAAAGATTTTTGGCAAGGTGCCAGAAGGAGCGGGAAGAATTCGAGTTGGAGAGTTGAGAGCATTTAGTATGGATGAAATTATTTTTAGTAGAGCGAAGAACAGACTTAGCACGATTCCGGGCAGAAACGTAAAGATGATGTGATTCAGGAGTGGGTTGGCTCCGGTACCTTTTGTAGGCCTTCTTGTTGCGGACAGCATTAGAACAAGCGTGATTAAACAGGACCTGCCTGTATCCAGTCTTGTGAGAGTGACTGGGTTCAGAAAATCCATAACTCTGATGTCATCACAACATTGGTGAGAGTGGGAAACAGGTGTCTCAGGGGGTCCCTACCCTTCATTGATCAGGTGGGGTGTTTTGGCACCCCAAATTATTTTAAAAGCTCATATTTCCTAGCCGGTAATTCAAATATTTTTCTCCGTTCCAGTACTCTCCTGATTCAGTGAGGGGAGGGAGCATGTGGATTGGTTTAGTCCTGCCTCTGCTGTAGTGAGAGAGAGGGGCACTTCCCCCCCACCCCCCTCCTTGGGTGTCCAGTCACCCCATCAGACTAACCATTTAGATCATATTGTGATATAGATTGGTTTTTTATCTTATTTTGCATATTGTTTATCATTATACTGATTTAAAAAATCACAAAATGTATTTTCCTGTGCGTGTTTACCTGACAATGAGATATGAGTCCATTTGTTATTTTTTTTTTTACTGATATTATAATTTATTGTAGTTTATTGTTATAAATTAATAAAACACCACCTGCAAGGCATTCAATCTCTTCATTAGTGATTGCAGAGATATGCTGAAGCAGTAGTATGAATATATTTTACATGTTAGTAACTCTATATGTATTTTTGTATAGGGGTGTTTACCATGTTGTAACACCCCACCGGACTAACCACATTTGAATACCCCACACGACTAACGAAGGGTTAAAGGATATTTTAAATGTTTATGGACAGACAGCCTCCATACTAAAAAGTACACTTATTTATGCATTCGTAAAGCATCAGAATCAGTCAAGAGATGTGATTTTTATTATTTTTACTGGTATTATTATTTTTATTATTGTTATTATTATAATAATAATAATTATTATTATTATTATTAAAGGAGATGGTAATTTCACCGGGTGGAGGGAAGTGAAATGGCGGGAGACAAGGCGACATGGAGGCAGTTTATGACCACCCCATATGGGATTAAAGTGTCTGGCGGTAGATAGAGAGATAACAATGGCTTTATTTTACCTGCACAGGTGGAGCTGACCCGACCTGCCTGCTGTTACCCCAACCTTCCTACCGTCAAAATGCAGCAGAGAAGCAGCTTGGAGTCAGAGGAAATCACCAAGGAGTCAGAGGGGCAGGAAGTCAGCAGAGACATCAGGTAATGTACTTTCACTTGAACTTGGCAAAGATTTCAGTTCTTTTGCAGTTTATTTCCCTTAGCTCAGTGGCAGAAAAAGGATTCTCCACATCCTTTACATAGCACTTCTTTGTGACTAGCATTGTATCCATTTATTACTGTTTTTTACAACTCAGAGTTCTAGTTGGAGAGATAGTAATTTTGGACCAAGTTAGAATAAAAAAAAATGTAGTGTGTGTGTGACTCCTGCAGGGCCATGTATTCCTGTCAGTTAACTCGTAAACAGTGACTTTTCTCTCTTTTTTTTTTTTTTTTTTTAGCACATGTTATTTTGTAGTTACAGATGGACGTGACCAGACTTGGGTGGTTTTACTTGAAGGAATCGTAATCTTCCTGTCATCCTGAAGTCAAGTAATGAGGAACTCAAGAGAGATTCAACAGGAGATGTGGGAAATATTTTCCCCCAGAGCAGTTGCGCTCTCTAAATTTATCATAGTTATCCCTGGTTAAAAGCAGAGGACGTAAAGACTTGTTAATTATTCAAGCGGTTTTAATAACCCAGAAACGACGTTCTCTTTAATAATTCTTGTTACTGATAAATTAAATGCTACTGCATTTAACCCCTGAGGACAACTATGCATTGTAAATACATGTAATTATGTGGTATTTTCCACTGACCTAAGCTGCGTCTGCGCGATAGGTGGCGTGGCAAGCAGGGAAAGATTCCCCTGTTAAGGCAGATGTGGAATTAAGATATTTACATAGTTAAAGGGAATAATTGGTCTAACTTTAATTTAAGTGGAACTAAGATTAATTTGTTAATTTTGCCCTGTACATATCATGATGTAATTTGACTGTATTTAGTACTGTAATTAAATAAGAGTTGGCAACCCACAATTCGATGAAGGGTTGGGGTTTGCCGCGTTCACTCACTCTGCTCCCAGACCTTGTGGAGTTAAGACTCTGCTCCTAGCTCTCGTGGAGTTAGCAAAGTTGTACATACACACCATAAGGACGCTTGCTTCCCCAAGCAACTATACCAGGCAGCCTCATCGTCATCGGTTAACGATCACTCTCTCTTCATATAGCTAAGTAACCTTTACGAACTGGCCAATTCAAGGGGGGATTAGCGAAGAGATAGATTAGAAAAATAGTATTGTAGGTGAGTTAAATTTAATTTACGTATCACCTAACTCTGAGACTTGTTTGATTTACTTAGACAACTTTAGGGAAAAGTAACGACCTACGAGTTGTGTACCGAGAAAATTCTTGCATAGCGGTGTCCCGGCAGGGATACCGACTTGGATACATTTAACATTTCTCACATTTTGGTGCCCAGAAAGAGGGCCCCGATTTGTTTACCAGAACTATTCAACATTTTTCACATTTTTGGTGCCGCGAGTGAGGACAACCGATGTGTGCCGAGGCGCTGAATGTGTTTAAAGTTGCTTTTGTGGGGCACAGTTTACTACCACGTTCGGTTTAAGTGGAAGACGTGGACGTACGTGTCTATAGAGCTCCGGGAGGAACGGCAAGCGCTTTCTCTGAAGATGAAAGGCTGAATGCCGTACTAGACTGGGAGCATGACCGTACGGTCCTTTTCCTTGGAGGAAATGATATCCATGAGGACGTGGAGGTCAATGAAGTTGTGGAGAATATTTTAGCAGTGGTAGGAGCCATAGAGGGCTCTTGTAAATCCTCAGTAGCCATAACCCTCCTCGAGCCAAGGAACCTGCCATATGGCTCTCCAGTTTGTTATGGAACATATAAATTAGTTAGCAGAGCTGTAAACCGGAAGTTGCAACGGGCCAGGAAGGGAAGGGATTTCATACATTTTAATGCCAAGCCCTTCCAAGCAATGTTGAAATCTGATGGTATACATTGGAACCATTATGGTAGGGAAGCGGTTCTGCAGAAATTTATAAATTATGTAGAACATAAGAAAGGAGAGTTCTATGCTGTACAAGCTATGGGTGGGCCTATGGAGTATTGAGGTAATAAATTCTGAGCTCTGGGAATATGGGTGTTTTGGCAATTGAGTGTGGGGATGAAATAAAACCCTTGAGGTTTAATAACCCTGGGGAATAGGTTAAAAGTATAGACCTAATCCCTACACTCCTCAAAATTAAACTAAATAATTATCTGAGCTGTAATGAATATTACGAAATTGGGAGAGGGGATAATTTGCACAATGAGGACTTAATCCCTACCCTCTTCAAAATTTAAAATAATCACATCATTACTAAGTTGAGGTAAAATTGTGGTTGGAATTCATAATTAAATTATTAAATTAAACTCCATCAACATGTCTGTTTCTTTATTGCAAAGATCTTCTAGTTGTAAGGCAGGATGGGTAACTAGAGCCATAAATGATTGTAACCAGTCGCTGGACCAAATACCTCTGTCCAGGGAGAGAATAAATAGTCTCCTAAATATTCTGAAAGATCGATGGAATAAGTATGAAGAGAGTTACTTAACTTTAGAAGCGGCTATAGTAAAGGCTGAGAATAAGGAACTCTTAGTCAGAAACTACGAAGTTTGAAGACAAATTAGAAGAATACTTAACTGTAGTAAAGACACTAGAGTCAGAATTAGCTGACACTGCCGCGGAAACACAAGTTGTGGCACAGCAGAGTAGAGCTGTGTTACTACAAATAACGCTTCCGGAATTTGATGGAGAGCAGAACTGGAAATCTTTCTGGGATCAGTTCAAATATTTGGTACACGATAGAACAGATCTCCCTAAAGTCACCAAACTTACCTATTTGTTAGGACAGGTCAGAGGAACACCATATCAACTGATAAAAGAATTACCAGTAGAAGAAAATAACGATGAGGTAGCTTTGACCATCCTTAGACAAAATTACGAAGACAGGGAACAAATTATAAATCAATTATTGCGGGCTCTAATAGAATTACCCATGCCTAGGCATGATTTTGATTCCTTGCAAAAATTTAGAATTGCAATAAGTTGTAAATTAAGGGCCTTAGGTACTTACGAAGATATTAAAACATCAGATTGGGTGCTTTCAAGAAATGTGTCCTTAAAGCTACCACCGAAAACCAAGGGTGCTTTGTATGGTAGGTACCAGAAGGATAATTTCTCCTGTGAAGAGATTGAGGAAGGCTTGATGCAACTCTGTAAACATTTGCAAGGAACATTAAACACTACTGAGGTCAAACAGAAGACTGAAGTAAAGAAAAAACCCATTAACCAACTGATTGGGAAAGTTAAGTCAGAGAAGACTAAGTATGTGCCTAAAGAAGAGGTAGGTACTTTCCTTAGCTCCACAAAGGCCGAGGATAAGGTATTAAAGATCAGGAATAGACATGCTGAGGATATTAAGGAAATAAAACCTTCCATGGTAAAAGACAGGAAAGTTTGTGTCTTTTGTGGTGAGCAACATTCCAGTGTATTTTGTCAACACTACCCTGATTATGCTTCTAGAGTAGGGAAGCTTCAGGAACTGGGGTGTTGTATAATCTGTATGAACTCCGAACATACTGCCGCGGACTGTAAGACTAAATTAAATCTTTGCTTTAAATGCATCATCATCATAGTGCTTTATGCCCTAGGATGAAAATTGAGGTTCCTAAACCTGCAAGCGTCAATATGACAATTGCAAAAGGGAATGCTCCATTAGTAATGCCAGCTGCAGTACCAATAGCAGATGTGAAGGTATTGTTTGAGAATAGAAACCAATTAGTATGTACCCTGTTTGATACGGGTGCTCAGAAAACCTTCATTTCTGCAGACATTGTGGAGAAATTAAAGTTACCAGTTATCGGCAAGGTAAATCTAGCCATTACAGGCTTCTTGACAACTAGGAAGGCTTAGTCTTTTGATTTAGTTAGACCTGAAATACAATTAGGCAGATATAAATGCCGTATAACAGCAGCAGTGCTTGATACTATGGAGACAAGTATATACATAAAGGGATTGAAGGAAACTTCTGATCATCTGCAAAGCTCAGGGATAAAGTTGGCTAAACGGAATGTTGAATCAGATACTGTGGGTCCCATAAAAATTATAATTGGTTCTGATTATTGTGGAAGATTCCTACATAGGACTTTCAAAAGGAATAAGGTACAGTTGTTCAAGAGTCCAGGAGGTAACCTTATTATGGATCAATTGCCTTTTCCAAAACAAGTTAAAGGAGAGGCCAAACTAGTAGACTCAGTCTTTGTTACCCCCACACAGTCATTGATGGTAGCTAGAATAGGTGCAGAATTAGAACCTACTCAGATAAATGACTTGTTGGATGAAAACATTGAACCTGTACACAAACTGTGGGACCTAGACAGTATAGGTATACACTCTGAGGAACCAACCCCTGAAGATAAAATAACATTGGACTTGTATAATCAGTCTGTGGAATTTAAGGATGGACAGTATTGGGTAGGATTACCATGGAAACTAAACCATTCAGAGTTACCAACAAATTACCAAGCAGCTAAAGCTCAGTTAAATTCTCTTCTAAGAATGTTGAGAGATAAACCAGAACATCTGATCCTATATGATAATATTATAAGGGATCAATTGAAGAATAAATTTATAGAAGAGGTAGAATACCCTGTTAACCACAAAGAAGGACACTACTTACCACATCATGCTGTAAGCAAGGATTCAGTAACTACTCCCATAAGGATAGTATTCAATTGTAGTAGTAAAGCGTCCAAGGGATCAGCTAGCTTGAACGATTGCCTATACTCTGGACCTACACTAACAGAGAAGTTAGGGAATGTGTTACTAAGATTTAGAGAGAAACCTTATGCTTACACAGCAGACATTAGTAAGGCTTTTCTCAGAATAGGACTGAGAGATGATGATAGGAAATTTACAAAATTCCTCTGGCCTCATGATCCTCAAAATGAGGATAGTCCATTGAAAACTTACTGTTTCCGATCGGTGCTCTTTGGCTCTTGTGCTAGTCCTTTCCTACTTTGCAACACTCTAAAGCATCATTTTGAAAATGCCAAATGTCCAGAAATAAGGCAGGCTTTTTATATGGATAATTTGCAAGGTGTTGCTGATACAGAGTCGGAAGTTTTGAAGGCTTATGAAGTAGCCACTTCCGAATGTGGGAAGGCAAATTTGCCGTTACAGAGCTGGAATACAAATTCACCGCTTTTGAGGAATAAAATACATGAGGACTATCCAGATTCTGACATTCCCAAAATTCAAAATGTGTTAGGTCTTAACTGGGATACAACAGCTGATGTAATAAGTTTGAAACCAATTAAGTTCTCTGATGTCACTCCCACCAAGAGGTCCTTGTTAAGTCAGGTTTCCAAGCTATTTGACCCATTAGGACTGGTCAGTCCTATAGTTATTATGGGCAAATGTTTAGTACAGGAGGCTTGGCGAGAAAAGTTAGACTGGGACACTGAATTGGGTGAGACATATGTGGAACAATGGGAACAGATTAGAAAGGAGTTTGAAACTACATCAAGCATATGTATTCCCAGGAAAATAAACAGTAATGAGAAGTCGCACTTACACATATTTTGTGATGCTTCTCAAAGGGCCTATGGAGCAGTAGCTTATAGCGCAACAGGAGAGGATAGTAAGATTATAATGTCCAAAACCAGAGTTGCGCCAATTAAAGAAAGAACCCTACCTCAAATGGAATTGGCTTCCATAGAAGTAGGAACTAAATTGGCCAGGTATATAACCACTACTCTTGATACTCAGTTTGAGGATATTTACATATGGACTGACAGTGAGATTTGTCTTTTCTGGATAGGGAAGGAAGACAGTAAAATTCCTTTCGTCCGTAATAGAGTGAAGACTATTAAAGAGCTGTCTTCCAAATTTAACTTCATGCATGTGTCCTCCAAACAAAATCCAGCTGATCTGCTCGCAAGAGGTTCGACCGTAAGGAGACTGATCAAAGATAACTTGTGGTTTAAAGGTCCTAAATGGTTACTCACTAAGGATTGGCCTGAACAGAAACAGTACAGTATTGCTGAGATTAGTGCAGTGAACTTGGATCCTGTAGTACCTGAGCCAGAAGTGATTGACATCAGCCGATTTTCATCAATAAGACAACTTCTAAATACTACTAAATTGGTTGTTGAATTTTTGAATAAGAAGGTGGGGTTTCAGAAATTAGATCCCCTAGAATACTGGCTGAAAAGAGTACAAAGAAATTCTTACGAGGAAATATATAAATTTTAGGCCAAGACACTGGAAAAGGGAATAAGCTGATGAAGAATTTAGGCTTGTTTTTAGACGGAAAGGGTCTGATAAGATGTCGAGGCCGATTGGTAAAGGCTGACTTGCCCATCCAAACCAAACATCCCATTTTATTACCTAAGAGTGGGTGCTTTGTACAACTTATTATAAAGGAAGCCCATGATTCCACTCTCCATGGTGGTGTACCGCAGACCTTAGCCCAAATTCGGGAAAGGTACTGGATTCCTAAGGGTAGACAGGTTATTAAAACATATCTCAAAAACTGCATCATTTGTAGGAGGTATGAGCAGCGACCTTATATCTACCCAGGACCACCAGCCCTACCGAAGGATAGGGTGAACATAAATCAGCCCTTCCATATAACAGGAGTGGACTACACAGGGGCTATAACTGTTACGGGTGAGGAAACTCCCCATAAAGTTTACATTTGTTTATTTACTTGTGCCTACACAAGGGCAGTCCATCTAGAACTAGCGGAAGACCTAAGCTCAGAGACATTCCTCAATGTCTTTCGCAGATTTGCCGCTAGAAGGTCCTGTCCTGGCAAGTTAATAAGCGACAATGGAACTAATTTCGTTGGAGCAGCACCTTTACTGTTGAACATAATGAACGACCCGAAGGTTAAGTCGGCGCTGGGAATCCGAAATTGTATTTGGCAGTTCACAGCTCCAAGAGCTCCATGGCAAAATGGATTTACCGAAAGAATGATTGGTATTGTCAAGAACTGCCTGAGGAAAACATTACATAGAACTAAGATCACGAGAGAAGATTTAAGAACAGTAATAACTGAAATTGAAGCCATGATTAATAATAGACCTTTGACTTATCAAGATGACACTAGCGACTCGCTAGAGGCCTTAACACCGGCTCACATGTTACATGGCAGGAAGCTTCATCCGATGCCTTGTGTGGATATCCAGGAAGTTGATGATCCTAACATAGAAACTAATGATTTAGGACAACATCTGCGGGAGGGATATCTATGTCTGAAAAGGGTGCTGGATACATGGAATAGACATTGGAGCGAAGAGTATATTTTGAGCCTACCCGAGAGGTTTTATGGAGCTCAAGCGCCAGCAACAAATCAGTTATTAACATAGGAGATGTGGTCTTAGTGAAGACTGAACAGCCAAGATCCCAGTGGCCATTAGCTAAAGTGATCTCCACACACCCAGATTCTGAAGGGGTGCTGAGACTCGTAAAAATAAAATGCAGGGGACATACCAGTATAAAAACTATTGATAAACTGGTACCCCTTGAGTTAGCAGCCACTCCGGATTCAGAGAATGGTGAAGATCAAACGGGTCAAGAGGCGTGACCTAGTAGGGCCGCAGCACAGGGTTCTCGAGAATTATGGAGGGAACTCTTGGCTAAGGGTCATATTACATGATACAACGTATCATTTTCCGCCGGCCCCAAAACTGTGGGAAATATTTTCCCCCAGAGCAGTTGCGCTCTCTAAATTTATCATAGTTATCCCTGGTTAAACGCAGAGGACGTAGAGACTGTTGTTAATTATTCAAGCGGTTTTAATAACCCAGAAACGACGTTCTCTTTAATAATTCTTGTTACTGATAAATTAAATGCTACTGCATTTAACCCCTGAGGACAACTATGCATTGTAAATACATGTAATTATGTGGTATTTTCCACTGACCTAAGCTGCGTCTGCGCGATAGGTGACGTGGCAAGCAGGGAAAGATTCCTCTGTTAAGGCAGATGTGGAATTAAGATATTTACATAGTTAAAGGGAATAATTGGTCTAACTTTAATTTAAGTGGAACTAAGATTAATTTGTTAAATTTGCCCTGTACATATCATGATGTAATTTGACTGTATTTAGTACTGTAATTAAATAAGAGTTGGCAACCCACAATTCGATGAAGGGTTGGGGTTTGCCGCGTTCACTCACTCTGCTCCCAGACCTTGTGGAGTTAAGACTCTGCTCCTAGCTCTCGTGGAGTTAGCAAAGTTGTACATACACACCATAAGGACGCTTGCTTCCCCAAGCAACTATACCAGGCAGCCTCATCGTCATCGGTTAACGATCACTCCCTCTTCATATAGCTAAGTAACCTTTACGAACTGGCCAATTCAAGGGGGGATTAGCGAAGAGATAGATTAGAAGAATAGTATTGTAGGTGAGTTAAATTTAATTTACGTATCGCCTAACTCTGAGACTTGTTTGATTTACTTAGACAACTTTAGGGAAGAGTAACGACCTACGAGTTGTGTACCGAGAAAATTCTTGCATAGCGGTGTCCTGGCAGGGATACCGACTTGGATACATTTAACATTTCTCACATTTTGGTGCCCAGAAAGAGGGCCCCGATTTGTTTACCAGAACTAATCAACATTTTTCACAGGAGATCAATAGTCATCAGGGAGAGCATGAGGAGGTAGTCAGATGGAGGCCAACAGAGTCAGCAGAGAGTCATCAAGGAGACAGCAGTCAGCAAGCCAGGGAGTCAGCAGAGTTATCAGGGAGTTTATACAGTGGTGACTCATTCCTTCTCCCTCTCACCAAGTACAATAAGTTCTTACCTAATTGTATCTTTGCAGGAATGAGTAAAGCTCGTACTGTCCCGTGTCTTAAACCATTTTTATTGTCTATCTATCTATCTATTGCCAGACACCATAATCCCGTAAAGGGTGGCCATTTGACACTGAGTTAGTTGTTTTACAGGGAGGGGCATCAACCCTCCACCAACCCACTTGTTGACACGTAGGGAGCACGTATGGTTTGGTTATATGGTTACCACCCGGCGTTGTAAATGGTTTCTGGCTTACAGGAAACCATTTAGCTTGTCACTCAATGTAAAGCCACCTGTAAAGGAAAGAAAAGGAATAAGAAGTGACAGGAAAGATAGGAGAAATAGGAAGAGAGGAGGGCAGGCACAGAAAAAGAATGATAAAAGCTAAGGAAGTAGGCAGCACTACATCATATTGTACATATCCTTAAATTCGTGAATTGTTTTGGCACACACTATTTCATTCAGTAATGCATTCCACTGATCAGTTGCTCTATTTGGAAGGACTGAGAGAGTGTTTTTGATCGGTGATATGAATGGTAAAGTTGGGAATGTGAAGGTGGATGGAATAGTTGGTGAGTGGGGTGTGCCTGCTGAGATAGATGAGAATAGGAGTGCGTTAGTGGACATTTGTGCTGGGAGGGGGTTGGTGATAGCCAATACCCTCTTCAGGCATAAAATGATCCACAGGTATCCATGGCGAGTGATGAGAAGGGTGGGTGGTGAACTGAATGAAAGGAAGGCAATGATTGATTATATTTAGGAGGAGGCCGTAGCACGGGCCGAACAGGGTAGTACTCCCGAGGGGAATGGGAATGCTGGTGATAGGGAGAGCTGGAGCTCCTGTTTTACTAGCTATCTAACCATCCCCCTTTGCTGACCTTTTCAGTGTGACAGTAACATGGAGAGTAGACCAGCATACTCTCCCAAACATTTCCTCTAACTATCTATGCACTACACCACATGCACTTTACATTTCACACAACGTATCCCACTACGTTACAGCGGTTGACGCCAGCAAGGGCATGTAACCAGAAAACTTTGCCCCCGCTACCTAGTGGTGGACTCCTGGTGGGTAGCGTGGTGGGGGTTCCGCCAGCATAGATCGTGGGTCCAGGGCGAGATGGGGCTCGGGCCTGTGCTAGAGGGTACAGGGCATTGCGGTTCCCAGGCTGCCGCTTCCGCCCAATAGAGAGGGGCCCGAACCTGGGAGTAGCGCCCCAGGAGGCTGCCCTATCAGTGGGTGTATAATGGCGGGATAGTTGCAGTGCCAAGACGCGCTTGGAGGGTGTCCCTGCAGCTCTCCTGGCAGGTTGCCCCGAGGCCACTACCACAGCCACTGGTAAGCTGGTGGGCTAGGGGTCCCAGATCCATTGCCTGGACCTGGGACTGTGCAGTGAGTGGGACCTGTGCTGTGTCTGTCCCCCTTTATTAATACTGAAGATGACAAAACAAAATAAGTTTCAAAGCAAGCCTGAGGACAGTAAATCACCCATGAGGATGAGGGTGGGTTCATGAAATGTGGGAAGTTTGAGGGGAAGAGCAGGGGAAGTCGTTGAGGCATTCAGTAGGTGGGTGGATGTGGCGTGTTTGCAGGAAGTCCGGTACAGGAGTGGATCAGCCAGAGAGATTGTTGGGAAGGACTGTTGCTATAAGTTGTTTTGGCAGGGGGGGACAGATAGATGTGGAGGTGTTGGTGTGATGGTTGCAGAGAAATGGGTGGAATATGTTATGAATGTTTTGAGAGTAAGCGATAGGATATTGGTAGTGAAAATTCTGTTGGGAAGAAAGATAGCTGCGATTATATCGGCATATGCTCCATAGGCAGGATTGGATGAATCAGAGAAAGATAGATTTTGGGATGATTTAATACGTGTAGTGGGTGGTATGCGGGATGATGAGAGTGTGATTTTGGGAGGGGACTTAAATGGTCATGTAGGTGAAGCAGCACAAGGTTATGAAGGAGTGCATGGGGGATGTGCGTATGGTCTAAGGAATGCAGAAGGGGAGAGGATACTCGAGTTTGGGGAGGCAATGGACATGATTGTGTGCAACACATATTTTAGGAAAAGAGACAGTAGGTTAATTACGTATGAGTCTGGGGGAAATAGCAGTCAGATAGATTATTTTCTGGTTAGGAGGGCCGATAGGAAGTTAGTGAGGGATGTTAAAGTTATAGGAAGTGAGGAGTGTGTGCAGCAGCACAAACTGTTGATTTGTGATATGGTGCTTAAAGAACAAGTGATGAAAAAGAGGACTTATGTACCTAGGAGGAAAATATGGAAGCTGAAAAACCAAGTAGTAAGGGATGTCTTCTATAGCGAGTTGAGGAGAGTGGTGGCTGAACAGGGAGCTGTAGACAGAGGTGTTAATGAACAGTACAGAGCCCTCAAGAACAATTTCTTGAGAGTTACTGATGTAACATGTGGCTGGACAAGAGGACCACCAAGGCATAAAATAACTTGGTGGTGGGATGAGGGTGTAGAAGCTGCAATTAAGGAGAAAAGAAGGCTTTTCCGGGAATGGAAGAAGGGTGGTAGCAAAGAGGAATATTTGGCTGCCAAGCGTAGGGCTAGAAGAGAGGTATACAGGGCAAAGTCTGAGTCACAGAGACAATTACATGATAACCTAAATCATGGGGAAAGGAAAAATATATTTAGGGTGGCAGGTCAGGTGAAGAGGGATAATCGGGATATCATAGGTGAGCAGTGTGTGAAGAATGATGAAGGAAGGGTAGTGGTGAACAGTGAGGATATTAAAGATGCATGGAGAGAGCCTTATAACCGGTTGTTGAATGAGGAGTTTGACTGGGACAGGGAAGGTTTGTAGCCAGCAGATCCAGTGTCTGGCCCTTGGCCTTTGATTGATACTGCTACTGTGAGTGAGGCAATAGGCAGGATGAGGGTGGGGAAGGCAGCAGGTGTGTCTGGGTTGACTGCCGAAATGTTGAAGGCCTCAGACGATATAGGGGTGAGTTTAGTCACTGACCTGGTAAATAGGATTATTTATGAGTGTGTTGTCCCAGATGATTGGCTGAAGAGTGTAATTGTAAATGTGTATAAAGGGAAGGGTGATGCCCTGGAAAGAGGGAATTATAGAGGTATTAAGCTTTTAGATCAGATAATGAAGGTAATGGAGAGAGTTTTAGAAGGTATGATTAGAGAAAGAGTGAATATTGATGAGATGCAGTTTGGGTTTATGCCAGGTAGGGGGACCACTGATGCCATATTCATTGTTCGACAGCTTCCAGGAAAAATATATTGGTAGGAGAAGGTATCTTTATTTTGTTTTTGTTGATTTGGAAAAGGCCTTTGACAGAGTCCCTAGAGAGGTGATGAAGTGGACAATGAGAAAGCTTGGCTTGGAGGAGTGGCTGGTTAGGGTGGTTATGGCCATGTATGTGGTTGCCCACACCCAGGTGAGAGTGAATGGAGATTTGAGTGATGAGTTTTCCGTGAATGTTGGTGTGCATCAGGGGTCAGTCTTGAGTCCCATGTTGTTTATTGTGGTACTTGAAGCCCTTTCACATGACTTTAGAAACGGACTCCCATGGGAGTTGTTGTATGCTGATGATTTGGTGTTGATTGCAGAGAATGAAAGGGAGGTGGAGGAAAGGTTTAGGAAGTGGAGAGATGGTATGGGGCAAAAGGGTTTAAGGGTAAATGCAGATAAAACAAAAGTGATGATATCTAGGGTTGGTGACGGTACTGTCAAAGATGAGGGAGAGTGGCCATGTGCTGTTTGCCACAAGGGCGTGGGAAGTATTTCCATCTTGTGTGGTGTGTGTGATAAATGGGTGCATAAGAGATGTAGTGGTATCAGAGGTAGACTGCGAGATTATGCTGATTTTATGTGTACCGCGTGCCGGGGTGAGCAGGTGGAGATTGTCAGATGTGAAAGGATTGAACTTGCTGGTGAATCTCTTGAGTGTATGGAAGAGTTTTGTTATTTGGGAGACATGTGTGCTGGAGGTGGGGCTGGAGCTAGCTCTGTGGCTAGGGTGAGAAGTGGTTGGAAGAAGTTCAGGGAGCTCTTGCCTCTCCTGACATTGAGAGGGCTCTCCCTACATGCTAAGGGGTCTTTGTATGCAGCATGTGTTAGGAGTGTAATGCTGTATGGCAGTGAGACCTGGGCAGTGAAAGAGGAAGATATTCGCCGGCTCAGACGTACAGAAATAACAACGATTAGGTGGATGTGCAGTGCGTCCCTGCGTCCAAGGCCTGGAGGGGCTGGGTTTACAATGGAAGAGTTGAGAGGTAGGATGGGACTGGAGTGTATTGGTGTTGTGATGGGGAGAGGTAGATTGAGGTGGTTTGGACATTTTGAGAGGATGGGGGATGATAATTGGGTGAGGAAGGTGAGAAGTGTTAATATTGGCGGTGGGGTTATGAGGGGTAGACCGAGAAAGACATGGGACGAGGTCATTAAGTGTGACCTTAGGGTTAAGGGACTGAACAGGGAGGCTGCAATGGATCGTGCAGCGTGGAGAGCCGCCATTAGGTGACCAAGGCCGACACATGCAAGCATATTGGAGCCTTTAAAAACGAAACAAAACGATGTGTGTGTGGATGAAAGGATGCGAAGATGTGTAATGGATGCAAGAGTTTATAAAGGTTGGGGGAGTGGACTTTCTGACCACTACTTGGTGGTGGCCAGAATTAGAATTCAAGTGAGATGGAGGAATAGAAGAAGGAAAAGACGAGAGGAAGGAGTAGTTGCAAGGAGAGTGGAAAGGTTGCAAGAGGATGAGAAAAAGGCAGAGTATAAGAGAGAAGTGGAGGAACGATTGGGCAAATATGAATTGGAGCAGATGGGAGACGTGGAAGGTGTGTGTAGGATATTTACGGAAGAAATATGTGCAGCATGTGATGTGGTGTGTGGAAGGAAGAGAAGACGGAGCGGGGTGCAAGGAACAGCGTGGTGGACTGAAGAGGTGAGACAGGCTGTGGCACAAAAGAAGAAAGCATACAATGAATGAATGAGAAATAGGGGCGTGGAAGAAGTTGAGAGGTGGAAGAGAGAGTTATATGTAGAAAGAAAGAGAGAGGTGAAAAGATTAGTAAGAGAAAGAAGAGAGTGGATGAGGAATTTGGAAGGAATTTGAGTGTAAAGTGGAGGGACTGTAAGAAAATGTTCTGGAAAGAGGTGAAAAGAGTAAGACAGGGTGGAAGTGAAGTTAGCAGGGGAGTGAAAGATAAAAAAGGTAGATTGCTAGTGGAGAAGGGAGAAAAAGTGAGCAGATGGAGAGAACACTTTAAGGAATTGTTGAACATAGAGGATGGAAGTAATGCGAGTATAAGTGGCTGGGGAATGGCTGGGAGAAGGAGGGAGGTGAGAAGACAGGAATAAATCAGTAGGATAGAAGTTGTGGAAGCAATGAAGAAAGTTAAATCGGGGAAAGCCCCAGGAATTGATGGAGTGTGTGGTGAAATGCTGAAGCATGGGGGAGAGATAGTAGTAGAATGGATGTGGAAGATGTGCAGATTGGCCTGGGAGGAAGGTAGAGTCCCGGAGGATTGGAAGTCAGGTATAATTATTCCCTTGTACAAAGGAAAAGGGGAAAAAGAAGTGTGTAGTAATCATAGGGGCATTTGTCTTCTTAGTACTATATAATAGGAAAAGTGTATGGTAGGATACTTATTGACAGAGTTAGAGAAAGAACAGAGAAATTAGTTGGAGAAGAACAAGGAGGCTTTAGGAAGGGAAGAGGTTGTGTAGATCAGATATTCATTCTTATATCATTAGTGGAAAAATTTCTAGAGAAGAGAAAGAAGTTGAATGCGGCTTTCATGGATTTGGAGAAAGCATATGACAGGGTGGATAGACATGGAGTGTGGAAAGTGTTAAGGATATATGGAGTAGATGGGAAGTTGTTGAATGCTGTGAAGAGTATGTACGATGGTGCGAAGGCTGCAGTGCGTGTGGATGGTGAACTAAGTGAATTTTTCTCTTTGAAAGTTGGGTTGAAACAGGGATGTGTCATGTCTCCATGGTTGTTCAATCTGTACATGGATGGGGTAATAAAAGAGATACAAGGTAGGATAGTGGATGTTGGAGCGGCCCTGGTGAGAGAGGATAGTGTTTGGAAACTCCCTGTACTGTTGTTTGCAGATGATACTGTGTTGTTGAGGGAAGACAAAGGGGAGCTGCAAGGCTTGGTGGATGAGTTTGGGAGAGTGTGTAAGAAACGGAATCTAAAGGTGAATGTAGGGAAGAGTAAAGTGATGGTCTTTGAGAGAGGTGAAGTCAGTGAATGTACAGCGGGGTTGGATGGTGAGGAATTGGAAAATGTGAGTACGTTTAAGTACTTGGGTAGTGTGATGAGTAAGGATGGAGGTTTGGAGGGTGAAGTGCTTGAAAGGGTACAGCAGGGAAGAAAGGTTGCTGGTTCTTTGAAAGCAGTGATAAGAAACAGGGAAGTGAGCATGGAAGTGAAAAAGTTACTACATGACAGTATTGTGATACCAACTCTAACGTACGGAAGTGAAGCTTGGACGTTGTTGGAGGGACACAAGTCAAGAGTGAGAGCAGTGGAAATGAGTTATTTAAGAGGAGCCTGTGGAGTCACATGGAGAGACAGGCTGACGAATGAGGATATAAAGGAGCGTTGTGGTGTGGATGTGGATGTGATAGGAAGCGTTATGAGGAACACACTGAGGTGGTTTGGCCATGTGGAGAGGATGGAGGGTGAAAGACTGACGAAGAGAGTGTATGTGAGTGAGGTGGAGGGGGGAAGAGGGAGGGGGTGGCCGAGGATGAGATGGAGGGATGGGGTGGAGAGGTATATGAGAAAGGGGGGGTGAGTTGGGAGCAGGGCAGTGAAATAGCGGGGGACATGGCGACTTGGAGGTGATTTGTTTGTGGCCACCCCAAACGGGATTGAGGCGTCTGGCAATAGATAGATAGATAGTCTTTATCGCCTCTCATTTTATGCAGTTTTTTGCAGTATCCTCTTGCTGATGCATCCCCATAGGTTATGTAATCATTTATATCTATTTTCTCCTTCCCTGATATGCATTTATATAGCTTAATCACGTCACCTCTTTTCCTTCTATCCTGTAGTGTTGGTAGATTCAGTTTTTTTTTAAGTCTTTCTTCGTAGCTTAGATCCCTTAAGCTTGGTACCCATGTTGTAGCGGCCCTTTGTACTTTTTCAGTCTTATCTATGTGTTTTTTGAAATGAGGACTCCAGACTACTGATGCATACTCCACAGTTGGTCTAATGAATGATATTATTATTTTTCTTAGCATCTCTTCATTTATGTATGTGAACGCTGTTCTCATATTTGCAAGCAGTGTATACATGTTCTGTACCTTCTCACTGATGTGGTCAGCCGGAGATAGTCTGTTACTGAGAATCACACCTAGGTCCTTCTCTCTTTCTGATGTGTTTAGGGTTTTATTTCCTAACTTATAATCCCAATCAGGTCTTTTTCCACTTTTACCAAACTTGATTACATGACACTGGTCCACATTGAATTCCATTTGCCATGTATTACTCCATTCATGAAGTTTATTTAATTCCTCTTGTAGCTCTTTACAAGAGTGTGTTAGTAATTCTCCTTTGTATTTTTGCATCATCAGCAAACGTATTTAGATAGCTTTCATTTCCAATGTTATTGTCTGTATCATTTATATACACTAAAAACTCTGCTAGTCACTTCTCTCCATGATGAGTAATTTCCCCTTAGTACTGTTCTCATTTCTCTTTTTCTGAGAAAATCTTGCATCCAGCAATACAGTTTGCCTCGGATTCTTCCTTGATGGTACAGTTTCCATAAAAGTCTTTGGTGCTGTACTCTGTCAAATGCTTTCTTGAAATCAAAATAGATACTGTCCACCCATCCTTCTCTTTTCTGTAATGTGTCTGTTACTCTGTCATAGTAGCTCAACAGATTAGTAGCATGATTTTCCTTTTCTGTAACCAAACTGTCTTTCTGTTATCATATTGTGTATTCTAGATGACTTACTCAAGCTTTTCTTATAAGCTTTTCTAATACCTTGCTTACAACACTGATTAGTGATACTGGTCAGTAGTTGAGTGGGTTATGTCTGTTCCCTTTCTTGAATAAGGGAACAATAATTGCTTTCTTCCAAATATCAGGTAGTTTACCTTGTCTCAAGGATTTCTTGAAAATTAAAGATAATGGTTTACTTAACTCCTTTGCACATTCATGTAGCACCCAACATGAAATTTCATCAGGACCATTTGCTTTTCCTTTGTCTAATTTACTTAACTCCTCCTGTATTTCTTTTTCTGGTATTTGTATATCTGGTAGTATATGTGGGCATGCATGTTCCACATAATCCCTCTCAAAATTTTTTTTTCTGTAAAAACTGATTGGAAATTCTTATTTAGTGCTTCACAGATAGCCTTCTCTTGTGTATAGGTGATTCCTTCATCCATAATGGATTGTATTTTATCTTTTACTTTGGTGTTGCTTCTGATGTAGCTGTAAAATAGCTTCGGTTTATCACTACTTTTATTTATGATGTCCTCCTCAAACTGTTTTTGGGCTTCCCTCCTTATTCTTGTATAATCGTTTCTTGCCTGTTTATGCTTGTTATATGCCCTTTCACTATTGTGTCTTCTGTATCTGTTCCCCAACAAATATATATATATTTTTTCCTGTATTGAACCATTTCTCTTTTTTTTTCTTTTCTGCTTCTTTGTGCTGTGGAATGTACACTTGGACTCCTATTTCATAAAGTTCACAATTTTTTTATATATAGCATTTAAATCTTGTCCTCTAAGCTCCTTTTCCCAATCAGTTTCTAAGAAGTACTTTTTAGGTCATGATAGTTTCCCTTTTTATAGTTAAGCCTCTTTTTGTAACTTTCATTGCTGTTAACTATGTCATATGCAATCCTGAAGTTGCAATTTAGTACTGCATGGTCACTTTTGCCGAATGGAGGGTGATATATTAAATTGTCAATATCGTTTTCTTGCCTAGTGTGTGTGTCCATGTGTTTATCAGTGTGTTGTTGGGGTTATGAATGCTTTGTTATTGTTAGGCCAGAGTAGGGAAGGTTAGGACAGGCTCTGGGGAGTTTTTGGGGTGGCTCTGGGTAGGCTGCTGCTGATATTATTTTTTCCCCATTGGCTCTGTGTCTTCTACAGCACTTTTATTGTTGTTGCTTTACCCTGTGTGGCTGAGCAGACCCATCAGCCACAAGCAAGCAGCTGCATTTGTTTGTCAGATGCACTTTGCTAGGGTTGGAATGTGGCAAGGTGGAGGGAAAGTGGAAGTGGTTTACAGCCGTAGTCTTAAACTGTGAGCAGGCGTTCACCTTGCCCTCTCCGTATCTTCTGGTAATCTTAACGCACAAAAGTGAGAGCGTTCCCCGATGAACAGGAGAGGATTACCACAGCGCAATACTGAAATCCACGGAGAGTCTCATAGCACCCCTTCCCATGCCCCTTCGTCATAATATACATAGAGCTAGCAGCCTTGTGCAGTGAACACTATGTAGAATTTGAAGGACCCTATGGTGTGTGTGATGGCAACTTTAATTTAAAGATAAAAACATTGTGTAAAGAAAGAAAAGAAGCTTTTAGTAGTTTTATCATTAAAAGACTTCATTGCTTCTCCAGAGATTGTTAATTTACGGCGAGATGAAGACAGAGATGAATTACAGTATCCACTTGCATTTTATTTTTCACTGTTTCTGCCAAGTTGTTTATCAGATATGGTGCATGATCTTTTTATAGTTTCATTAGTTCATGAAATTATTCCTACAGTAAAGAATGGCCGAATACTACCTAAACAGACAAGTCATGCACAGCCAGTTAGTTTGAAATACAAAGTCTCATGTTTGTGTTTGGTAATCTTTGACCAGTCCGCACTATTTTGTTTGGCTTAGCAGTATATTTTTCTGGTGTACTTTGGTGTGGTTTGAACGAATTTGGCCTTTATTCTTGATGCTTGTGGTTGGTTTTCAAATTAACCCCCCTATCCCCAGGTGTTTGGGGGACTGGTGGGATTTTGGGGTTCTGGGTGAGAAAAATGGCAAAAACAAGCATTTGGGGCAGAAATATAGTCAAAATCAGTATGACCAGCCAAGGCATATTCGTAGGGTTATTACTGACCCCATGAACCTCTTTGAAGCTACGTCTGACACCAGATTTTTCCTATGGTATGGGCTTTCCAAACCTGTATGCATACTCTTACACAGAGTATTCAAGAACAAATGCCAGTCATTAATGATAAAAGAACTAAGAATTGCTAACATTAAGAGAGTTTATTGTGTGTCAGTCTTAGAAACTTTTTTTTTTTTTTTTTAATAAATCAATGTTACCAACTGTTTGCTCCACCCACCCACACGAAGGGGTGCAGTCTCATGCTCTCAAGATTACCACTCACGTTGAAGGAGTGTGCATCTACTTGGAGCGAGGTGTGAAAAGGGTAACCTCTGCCCTCAGTTTCAAGACTATGGTGTCACGGGGTTTTTAAAATATCACGGGGTTTTTAGAATAAATGCTAAATATTATTTAATTGATAATAATGTTCAATAATATTGCAGAGCAGGGACAATGATTGTCTTGCTAAATCAAGCAACGATTACTTTACGCTGGCCTGCTTCGCATGATTCTCTAAGAACGAGAATTTATAAACTTTCTCAACAGTACACAGCAGAGACTAATTACTCAATTGCTGTTACTGTTAGCCTCTGAAGAAAGTTACTTCACCCCTGACAATAAATAACTAATACTAATAATAATATCAGGCTCTTGCTGGTGCTTAACTCCTAGGTGGCACAACGGATTTTAAGCTTAATACACAAGACTGGCCTAACTACCACTTATGAAAGGCAAACGTTTATGCAAGCTAGGAGCTATATGGGAAATAAGCTTAATTATGGAGAAATGAAACAAGAGTTTACTTTACATTAAACTCAAGAAAAAGAACTGTTAAATTTATTGATTACAAAAATAAATTTAACGTTACATTTCAAATCAAATTAATGAAATCGCACTCACTCACACACGAGCTTAATTCTTACGCCTAGGAAAAACACCTTAATTAAACTCTTACGACTAGGAAAATACAAAAAGGAAATACTGGTCGATGAATGTGGTGTATCATCCAAAGCTGGAGAGCTAAGGGTGGGAGCTTGGAGAAACTGTGTCAAGCGGAGTCTGGGTACTAGCTGACCTCTCTCTATTCTCACTTCTGGAGCACAGGACCTCTCTCCGTCACAGCAAACACTCGACTGAATAAGTCGTGGGAAACAAAAGCGGAGCACTAGGCCGCATTTTTCTAACGGTCGAGGCAAGCAGGGGCGAACAATAAAGAAACAATAGTATCGCTCAGTAGAGCACTTAGTGACGTGCATTAAATCGGTCACTTTTGAAACAGTGACGAATGTTTTGAAAAGTATACCACCGAAGTGGAGAGAGAAACGGTTAACTGAGCAATACACAGTGAGTTTTCCACTAATAGTTCGTGTTTTTCACAAAAGGGAAATGTCGCGAATTTGATTCGTGACATTACGCCCCTACAAAATTAAATTTTTTCCTTATGGGAAAAAATTTGTGGATATATATATATATATGTACACATCCTAATTCAGTCACACAAGAGTCACACTGTGGTGTGTGTGCTATCCTGCTACAGGAGAAAGTCGCAGTCACCAGTGAGCGAAAAAAAACTCGTATTTACGTTAATAGAAGCAAGCTTGAGGGAAAAACTCCGTGACGACGGTGAAAATCCTGTACTCAGGTCAAACTGAGCGAAAAGTTGCTACATTTACACTGACAACTAATTGTTGTGTAGCGTGGTGTATGTAATACACGGTGTAGGTGTGACAGTTGTAGTGTAACAGTACCTACATGTAAAATGACGTAGTAAATAATAATATGGCGACGACGAAGGCAGAGGAGAAGAGGCGGCAGCGTGCGGCAGACAATCAGCTGGCCCGCACAGCAAAACTGCTACACCCATTGCTGTACCTGCAAAACCAATTAAGATGGAGTATCAAAAGTGTCAATGAGACAAAATTCTTATTAAGTTACAATTACTCTCTCTGCCTAGCAATCAGTACATGCTACGAAAAGTACGCTCTAGCTGAAAAATACAAGTGACAGCCTAAGCTTCGTACATTCGAGGTCGCCATTAATTATAGCACACGATTACTGCCAGCAAGTTGAGAATCCTTGTGCAAACTCGGGTCTTCCATAGCCTCGAACTGCACACGGGTCCTCAACCTGTGCCTTAACCTACACTCAATCAATCAATCAATAAATAATTTCCTGTGGCACCCTCGGTGATGCATAAGGCCTCGATGAACTCACACCACCACATCCTATCTTGTGCTAACTCCTCAAGATCTCCCCAACACTCATCTCCAGCTTCCCGTCTCATTGTCCTCACCCACGTCTCATTTGGCCTTCCTCTACCTCTCCTACCAAGTGCCACCCACCCTGGTGTACCTCGTACTATTCCCTGTCTCCTATACACATGTCCTAGCCACTTCCATCGTGAGAACCTAACATATTCATCGACCGGCTGCATTCCCATTATTTCTCTAATTCTACTATTTAGTATCCTTTCCCACCACTTAACTCCTAATATTCTTCTGAGTGCTTTTCTTTCAAACACCAAGAATTTATTTTCTATAGTCACTGTGCTGTACCAAGACTCGTGTCCATAAATTAAGATACTCCTAACCATTACCTTATAAAGTTTGATTTTTGTATGCACAGAAAAATTGTTATTATTCCAAATATTTTTAAGCATTCCCATTGCCTGATTAGCCTTCTTTAACCTTTCCTCGAATTCAAAGTTCAAAGAACCATCCTTAGCTAAATAAGTACCTAAATATTTAAACCTATCAACTTGCTTTACAACCATACCTCCAATTACACATTCCTGCGCATTTTCCATATTCATATTGATTATTTCAGTTTTTCCACAATTAATAACCAAACCCACCTTGCGACCTTCACTCACCAAACAGTCCAACACTCTCTGCATCTCTTCTGGCCCATCACAAATCAAAACTATATCATCTGCATAATCTAAATCCAAAGGTTTCCTGTTCTCTCCCCAAAGTATACCTGCACCAGTTTCTGTTCCAACGCGTTTCATAATGTAATCAATGACCAATATAAATAGTAAAGGCGATAGAACACCACCTTGAATTACTCCGGACTTGACTTCAAACGAATCACTCAGACAACCATCAACCATCACTTTACAAAATGTGTCCTCATGCATGTTCATAATGACCCTCACATTAATAACGTCTCATGATCTTCCCCATAGTCTCTCTCGAAACACTATCAAAAGCCTTTTCAAAATCAACAAAACAAAGACTTAACGGTACTCTCATTTCATTAACTTGC
The DNA here is from genome assembly GCF_032717465.1 of Coenobita brevimanus. Lineage (NCBI taxonomy): Eukaryota > Metazoa > Arthropoda > Malacostraca > Decapoda > Coenobitidae > Coenobita > Coenobita brevimanus. The sequence goes on from NC_136969.1 coordinate 14,406,615, forward strand.
TGCATCAAATGCCTAACTATAAAGATCTGATCATTGCAACCACGTCCATTTCTAAAACCAGCCTGTTCATCCCTCAGAATACCCTCAACCACCGGCTCTAACCTATTTAACAACACTCTACTGAAAACTTTCAAAGCTATCGGTGACAAAGAGATTCCCCTCCAATTACCACATTCACTCAGGTCTCCCTTCTTCGGAACTTTAACAATAACACCATTCTTCCAAACTGATGGTAGTAACCCCGTCACCCATATCTTATTGAATAGCTTGGTCAAGATCATTATTAATCTATCCCCCTGCACTTTAAACATTTCCGGAAATAAACCATCCTCCCCTGGTGCCTTATTATTCTTTAACTGTTTTACTGCTTTCTCCACTTCTGCAAGCCTCAACTCTCCTGTTTCTATATTTAAATCTTCCTGAGCAGACGGTATATCCTCTTCTGGTGGTATTTGTCTATTAAGAACTTCTCAAAATGCTCTTTCCATCTATTTTTGATATCTCCATCTTTGGTCAATAAATTTCCTTCCCTGTCTCTAACTGGTATTTCCTTGCGTTTACCTGCATTACCACTCAGTTCTCTAATCGATTCATATGCTATTCTTTGACTCTGTCCATCATTTTTGTTTATTAAGATTTCAGTCTTTGCAACCTTTTCATCCACACATCTTCTTTTATCTCTCCTAGCTAACCTTCTTACTTCTGAATTCAAACTCCAGTACGCAGCTCTTGCTAATTCAATCTCTCGTTCATCAACGCATTGCATCTCACTCCTCAATTTAGCCTCACCTCTCTTTTTTATCATATTCCACGTTTCCTCTGATATCCATTTCTTTCTCCTGAATCTATGTCTCCTTCCAATCGTACATTCAGCAGTCTCATGCAAAACTTTGTTCACATCCTCCCACATCTCATCTACACTTCTCTCCCCCACTTCCAACGTTTCCAACACCAAAAACCTATTTCTGCATTCTAATCTGAATTCCTCCTTTTCTTCTCCTTCCCTTCTAAGCTTAACAATATCGTATCTACCAACACCAGATTTTTCCTTCTTCTGATTTTTAAGTTTAAACCTTATTTTTGCAATGCTGAGTTGATGGTCACTGCCAATATCCGCTCCCCGTTTAACATGAACATCTAGCAGAGAACTTCTATGCCTCCTACTGATAGCGATGTGATCAATCTGATTTTTATATTTTCCACACGGCGACACCCAAGTTGTCTTGTGTATATTGCAATGCTGAAAGAGTGTGCCCCCGATGACTAAGTCATTTGCTAGACAGAAGCTTCCAAACCTCACTCCGTTTTCACTCATCCTACTACCAACTCCCATCTTACCCATACATGCCTCAAATCCCTCATTTGAACAGCCCATTACTGCATTAAAGTCTCCAACGCAGATCAAAACATCATGTCTAGGTACCCTTCCTACTCCTTGCAACTTTTCATAAAATGTGTCTTTCCTTTCATCGAGTGCATCATTAGTAGGTGCATAACACACAAACAGACTGATGTTGCCATGATTTGATTTAAACCGTGCGTATAACAATCACTCATCTATAGGATCCCACTCACATAAAGCCTTATTTGCCTTACAACCCAGCAACAATCCTACGCCCTGATAATGCATTCCGTCCTGTCTGCCAGATATCAATAAATGTATACCATCCTCCAAATCCAATTTATCGACTCCAGTTAATCTAGTTTCTGTCAGGCACAAATATCAAGTCCGTAATTTTGAAAAACCTTCACTAACTCATCGATTTTACCATCATGATTTAGCGTTCTCACATTCCAGTTACCAATTTTAATTGTATTTTTTGCATTAACAAAGGAATTAGATTGTAACTAAGGCAACCGTGAGATTCTTAGCACCCCCTGCCCATTTAAGGGCTGCACGGGACTGGGGGCCATTATTGTTCTTTCAGAGTCCATCAAGGTTTCTTTGGCTAACTTCCTGAACACCTCGCCATTGTGTTGCAGTCACAGTAGGCAGCTAACTTGCCTGATTGCCCACACCCGAAAGACCCAGCTATGCTGCAGCCAGTCATGTGCTGGCATGCTTCCCAGCCATTTCACTCTCAAGGAGTTCCTCTGCCTGAGAAAGCAACCACCCCCCTGCTCCCAAGGGCTTTTGATCTGTGTAGGTAGAGGGCGATCACTCCCTCACTAGCCATATACAGTGTATATACAGTGTATAGGCTACACTCAGTACTTATATTAGTATTGGGGAGCTGAGAATCCTTGTGCAAACTCGGGTCTTCCATAGCCTCGAGTCGCCTCTGCGGAGTTCTCACTTCCCCCTTAACCTACGGTACTTATATTAATATCGGGGAGCACTCGGGTCTTCCATAGCCTCGAGTTGCCTCCCCCTTAACCTACAGTACTTATATTAATATCGGGGAGCTGAGAATCCTTGTGCAAACTCGGGTCTTCCATAGCCTCGAGTCGCCTCTGTGGAGTTCTCTCTCGAACTTCCCCCTTAACCTACAGTGCATAATATGTATGTACAGGCCCTGGACATACTGTGTCCTCTGGGACCAATGGGCGAGACGTCAGGTCTGCACCCACTTCACCACTACCCTGTCTCTCAACTGTCTCAGAGATTACAGGTGTGGTTAAGAACGGCACAGGAAGGACATATCCCTGATTAGTGGTGTTACTTTGACACACACTGCAGGAACGGACAAAACTATCTATGTCTCGTCCCATCTCTGGCCAGAAAAAGTCAGCTTGGATATGGCCCTGGGTCTTTCTTTTGCCCATGTGACCTCCTGAGGCTGAACAATGACCCCATTGTAACACTGCTAGGCGGTACTTGGCGGGAACGACAAACTGCAGTCGAACCTCGCCCTCGGGTGTTCATGACTCACGGTAGAGCCTTCCTTGTTTGCGAAGGAACTTGGCTCGACCTCCCCATGAATACTTAATCACTCGACCCTTTTGTTTGTTCCGCACGGCAGCAAGTTTCGAGTCAGAATGTTGTTCTTGTACAACAAGTTGACTACACATCAGATCTTGCGGCGATTCAATGATCACTGGGGTGACACAGTCTGGAGCCTCAGCCATGGCTCGTGTTACCGCAGCAGCCGAAGTCTGAGTAGCGTCATGTTCGGTACAACTATCCTTGACACCATAAATATTGCCAATGATGAGGTCAAATAAAGGTTCTGGCATGACAACTGCGAGTGTCTTACCAGTATAAAATGGAGATGCCACCTGGATACATGCCTCAGGGAACAATCTCACTGATCCATCAATAAGGTTTGCATGGATCTGTCGACCTGTGTACTGCTCAGGCCGAACTAAACTCTGCTTAACAGAGCAACCTGAGGAACCATTGTCTCTCAGGACCTTCACAGGAATGCTTCCCACAAACCCTTGCTGAACAAGGAAGGTACTGTCACCTGTGGGAGGGCCTGTGGAGGAAGCAGCTAGCCACTCATGAGGCTGCTGAATTGATGCGGCAAACATTGTGCCTTGAGAATTATGAACTTGAGGACTTGTACTCACTGCCTGTGGAGATGGAACATTGGCCATCTGTGGGGGGGGTTCACTGTCACTGTGGGACTAGTGAACTGTTGGGAAGTACCTGTACTGGTAGAAATGGCACCACCGGGTACTTGTTGTGGAATGAAGGCTGCATTTGCCTCCTGCCTCCGATACACTAATTGACCTGACTGAGGGTTACGTGGCTTGTCCTTGTATTGCTGCTGCTGCTTGGGGAACTGCTGCTGGTTGGGGTGCTTGTTGTACCGCTTCCAAGCAGGCTGCTGTGTATTTTGCCCCTGGTCCTTCTGCGGTTTGCTTGGACTTTGGCCATTACTCTGAGAATGGCCTTGTTGCTGGGGTTCAGTCTGAGACGATTTCCCAGATTTATCAGGTTTTCTGTTCCAGGTGTTTTGCTTACGAGTTTGGTACCCGTATGCAGTAAAGAATGCGTCAGCCTTCTCTGCCATTTGGCTGGTATCTTTCACCTGGCAGATCTTAAGCTGTGCAATGAGCTCAGCAGGCCACAACCTCTCTAGCTGTGTATGCAGCATAAGGTCAATTATCCCCTCACGTGTGGAAGGAGTTTCATCTTTCTCCATCCACTCATTTAAGTAAGCAGTGAGACGATCAAGGAACTGAACAGCTGTCTCCTTGTCTTGGAGACGAGCTTGCATGAACTGAACTTTGGCGTCGTCTACTGTGAGACCATACGCCTTAATGAGTGCACCTTTCATCATCTCATATGTAAGATTGTCTCCACGAATTCTGTGGAGAATATCGAGGACAGGGCCCTCAAATAGGCTAAGAAACTGAAGCCGCTTAGCTGCCTCATCCAGTTGATACATGTCTGCCATGTCCTCAAAACGAGCTATGTACGGCTATGTACGTTGTTGAATGCTGTGAAGAGTATGTACAATGGTGCGAAGGCTGCAGTGCGTGTGGATGGTGAACTAAGTGAATTTTTCTCTTTGAAAGTTGGGTTGAAACAGGGATGTGTCATGTCTCCATGGTTGTTCAATCTGTACGTGGATGGGGTAATAAAAGAGGTACAAGGTAGAGTAGTGGACGTTGGAGTGGCCCTGGTGAGAGAGGATACTGTTTGGAAACTACCTGTACTGTTGCTTGCAGATGATACTGTGTTGTTGAGTGAAAATGAAGGGGAGCTGCAAGGCTTGGTGGATGAGTTTGGGAGAGTGTGTAAGAAACGGAATCTAAAGGTGAATGTAGGGAAGAGTAAAGTGATGGTCTTTGAGAGAGGTGAAGTCAGTGAATGTACAGCGAGGTTGGATGGTGAGGAATTGGAAAATGTGAGTACGTTTAAATACTTGGGTAGTGTGATGAGTAAGGATGGAGGTTTGGAGGGTGAAGTGCTTGAAAGGGTACAGCAGGGAAGAAAGGTTGCTGGTTCTTTGAAAGCAGTGATAAGAAACAGGGAAGTGAGCATGGAAGTGAAAAAGTTACTACATGACAGTATTGTGATACCAATACCAACTCTAACGTACGGAAGTGAAGCTTGGACGTTGTTGGAAAGACACAAGTCAAGAGTGAGAGTAGTGGAAATGAGTTATTTAAGAGGAGCCTGTGGAGTCACATGGAGAGACAGGCTGACGAATGAGGATATAAAGGAGCGTTGTGGTGTGGATGTGGATGTGATAGGAAGCGTTATGAGGAACACACTGAGGTGGTTTGGCCATGTGGAGAAGATGGAAGGTGAAAGACTGACGAAGAGAGTGTATGTGAGTGAGGTGGAGGAGGGAAGAGGGAGGGGGAGGCCGAGGATGAGATGGAGGGATGGGGTGGAGAGGTATATGAGAGAGGGGGGTGTGAGTTGGGAGCAGGGCAGTGAAATGGCGGGGGACAGGGCGACTTGGAGGCGATTTGTTTGTGGCCACCCCAAACGGGATTGAGGCGTCTGGCAATAGATAGATAGATAGATAGATAGATACCAACAGCACCACAACAGCCACCACCATAACAACCACAACCATACCACCACCACTACCATACCACCACCACAACAGCCACTACCATAACAACCACAATCTACCACCATCATCACTACCATACCACCCCCACCATCACTACCATACCACCACCACCACTACCATACCACCACCACCACCATACTGCCATTATTAGCACCATAATATCACCACCTCCATCACCATACTGCATACTTCCGTCCAACCAACCCCACCCTGCCTCACCTGCCACCCCCATCCTTCCTCATCTGCCACCCCCACCTTTCCTTACCTGCCACCTCCCTCATACCCTGCCTCACCTTCCACCCTCCCTACCCTGCCTCACCTTCCACCCTCCCTACCCTGCCTCACCTGCCAACCCCCTATCCTGCCTCACCTGCCACCCCCCACCCTGCCTCACATACCCAGTGCTGTCTCTGTCCTATACTGTACATGATTGGTGTTACCTCTTTAGTTTGTTAGGGTTTAGCAGCCAGAAATTATCATTCAGGATGCCTCTCTCATCCAAGAATTGTGAGTTTAAAGTGTTCATTTCCTTCCTGTCTTTCTTCTGGTGTAGGATTTGACTGTCAGACTATGTAACTGTGAAGCATCTTGTCATCTCAGGGTTGCAAGTCAGCCACACTCCCTGCTTTCCTTCCTTTGGTTTGAGTTGATCTGCCACAAACTGTGTTGCAGAGAAGCAGCCTGTCATCTTACTTGTGATTATCTTGGCTTTTTGGGTTTGAAAGCTTCCAAAAACAAAGTTTTAGAGAAGCAGCCTTTCATCTTGTTGATGATGCTCTGCCTTGCTTATCTCATTTATGATGTTCTTTTCTTTGCTGTGCTATGAGCTTCTAAAAACTAAGTTTTAGAGAAGCATTCATTCATCACATTCATGATGTTCTGTTCCTGCTTGTCTCATTTATGATGCTTTGCCTTGCTAGTGCCATTTATGATGCTTTGCCTTGCTAGTCCCATTTATGATGCTTTGCCTTGCTAGTCCCATTTATGATGCTTTGCCCTGCTAGTCCCATTTATGATGCTTTGCCCTGCTAGTCCCATTTATGATGCTTTGCCCTGCTTGTCTCATTTTTGATGCTTTGCCTTGCTAGTCCCATTTATGATGCTTTGCCTTGCTAGTCCCATTTTTGATGCTTTGCCTTGCTAGTCCCATTTATGATGCTTTGCCTTGCTAGTCCCATTTTTGATGCTCTGCCTTGCTAGTCCCATTTATGATGCTTTGCCTTGCTAGTCCCATTTATGATGCTCTGCCTTGCTAGTCCCATTTATGATGCTTTGCCTTGCTAGTCCCATTTATGATGCTTTGCCTTGCTAGTCCCATTTATGATGCTTTGCCTTGCTAGTCCCATTTATGATGCTTTGCCTTGCTAGTCCCATTTATGATGCTTTGCCTTGCTAGTCCCATTTATGATGCTTTGCCTTGCTAGTCCCATTTATGATGCTTTGCCTTGCTAGTCCCATTTATGATGCTTTGCCTTGCTAGTCCCATTTATGATGCTTTGCCTTGCTAGTCCCATTTATGATGCTTTGCCTTGCTAGTCCCATTTATGATGCTTTGCCTTGCTAGTCCCATTTATGATGCTTTGCCTTGTTTATCTCATTCATGATGTTCTGTTCTTGCTTGTCTCATTCATGATGCTTTGTCTTGCTTCTCATTTATGATGTTCTGTTCTTGCTTGTCTCATTCATGATGCTTTGTCTTGCCTGTCTCATTTGCCTTCACCTTGCTTGTCACATTGATGATTGTCTTGCTTGTCTCATTGATGATGCTTTGCCTTGCTTGTCTCATTCATGATGCTTTGCCTTGCTTGCTTCATGATGTCCTTTGTGTTGCTGTCTTTGGTCTGATGTGAGATTCAGAAAAAAATACTAAGTTTTAGAGAAGCATACAATCATCTCGCTGATGATGCTCTTTGTCTTCCCGTTTTTTGATGCCTTGTTGTCTTCCCGTTTTTTATGATGCTCTGCTGTCTTCCCGTTTTTTATGATGCCTTGCCTTGCATAAACTAAGTTTTAGAGAAGCATCCTGTCATCTCGTGTCATGCTCATTTTTTTTATTTGGTATGATGCTTTCTGTTGTATGTCTCTTTCATGATGCTCTTTCCAGTGTCTCATCAGGTCATAAGTGAAGCATCCCTTTATCTCGTGAGGTGTATTGAAAGTATCAGGTTATGATGCAGTTTATTTGAGTTGCCGTCACATGTCATACAGATTTCAGTCACTTACCTTTTGTAAGTTCTTTTGTAATGGCCTTTCCAAACTCTCCTCTTAGTGCTATGCCACTAAGAGTAGACATTGGAAGCCCATTACAAAAGAACTTATAAAAGGTAAGTCAACTGAAAGACATTCATTGTAAAGACATAAGGCATAATAAAGACAGTGTTCAATCGACTTGTTTTATTATCACAGCATGCTATACAGGAGAGGCCGTAAGGGTGAAAATGCCAAACCATCGAGATAAGTTTGGCTCGAACCCCACATACTTCTCGGTGGGCCCGGAGCCCAATCATCCATTATTTCCTGTCTGTCTTACAATACCCCATACTGCTTAGACACCAAGACACTGGAGCAGTAAAGGAGTACCAATACATAGGCAGGAAATTGAGGATGAACAGGGCTCCGTATCAATTATGCATTGCTGATACAAACACCACCAATGCATAAATATACATTACCAACCAAAAATGACTGACATACATCAAACCATCACTGGGAGAAACTCATTTAATTTATACAATTTCCCTATTAACTGGTCTTCATGCAGTCATTTTTGCTTAGAAATTTTAACACCTAGCTAGTCTACCTGTGTTAATTAATTACAGCAAGATTTTATTGACGGCTGTAACAGATTTAATATTAACATGGGGCAAGGCATTCCTTCAGCAGGCTGATAACACTGATTATCCCCCGAAAGACAGGCATCGGAACATTTTGACACGCTCAGGACGGGCATGTTGGCGGTTGGGGGAGGGGGCGTGATGGGTGGCAGAGAGGGGCGATGGGTAGCAGGGTGGGGACAGGGGGAGCAATAGGTGGTGGAGAGGGGTGATGGGTGGTAGTGGTGGGGTGGGGGCGTGACCGCATATGCAGACACCAGTCTTTTAGGGGTTAAGATTCAAATGTTTTCATCTTATAAAACTATGTTCTCTTAATTTATTCAATCCCATATCTCATCCACAATATCACCAGAAAACCTTAGCTAGGTAAAGTTCTCTTGTATTAAAATATTTCATCAAATCCAGAAAATCCATACAAGCTCTAAAATCCAATGTATTATTTTCAAGTACCTCCTATTTACCAATATTTTTTCTTGGTGTTAATCTTATATCCATTGCCCTCAAACTTGTAATAAATTACTCTAACCTTTAACCTGCAGCATTAAAGTTTTTACCAAGAAATTGCAGCTTATGTGCCAATTTTTAGGCATACAGTGTCTGCAATAATGAATGGGAGTAAAATGATTTTCAAAGGGGACTGCATCCATAATTACATCAGGTGGGGAGGGGGAACATCTCAAGTAGGAGGTAGACTGATCAATGACAACCACTTCCATCAATAAATATTTCAGTCACTCAAAAGCAAAGAAATGACTGATTTTAAATGTTCCCAGGTTAACAGTACTTATTATACAGTATACTTACATTCCCTTAGTTTATTTCAAAACTTTAATTTTCCATTAATCCTTCAGCGTTTGCTACGTAGAAAGTAATTTGTCAGGTATTTACTAATATATGTAACTGTCAAGAGTTAACCAATATACGTGTGAATGCCTTTGTAAAAATACCTTGCCCCATGCAATTATATTCTCAAAAATAGCTAATGGCCATATTTGTAAAACTGAGAAGGCAGATGGACAAGCACCAAATTCAGTACAATCAGACATGCCATATGTAGCTATTATCTTTGATTCATTGTACTAACATGTAGCAATATCAAAATATCTTACAGTTAATGACCATCTTCACTCAATCATTTCTATTATGAGCAGGCTACAGGAACGAACATATTACTCGCCTTCAAGACTTTCCATTAAACATCTTGCATGTCTTTGAAACATTTGACAGAGCTGGGGTTACCTTCAGCTCTTTGGGTACGAAATCCCTTGTACAAGATGATTTCCTTTAAAAATTTAAGCACTGATTCTGTATTAACTGCCTATGACATTTGTTTTAAATAGTCAGATTAAAAGACTGACTAGAACGTCATTTCTAATCCCTAGTTTACAGAGAAACAACCAGTACTCAAGATAGTATTTCCAGAATCATTCTTTCCATAAAGCAGTTTTATCAATGATCATTTAACTACTCTGCACAGTATTTTTCTAGAGATCTTAACATTACTGCATTTCATAATCCAAATCTTCCACAAAACAGGATCCTAAAATCCATAGCCATGATTCCTCAAATGTTTTAACATGCTAAAGTTTAAGATAATTCAAAATATAAAAACATCCTTTCCATTAATCAAGGTAGTTCTTCCACACTGCAGTCTCGTGAAGGCAAAAAATATAGTACCGTTCTGTACCTCGCCTAACCAATGCATTATTCAAATATGTTGTTATAATCAAAGTATTTATTGCACACTATTCTTAAGCTTGGCATATGAAGTTTGTACACAGTATGTCCCAAGAGTTATAGTCAGACATCCTATAATAATCTTTCATGACTAACATCAAATTTTAAAAATCTATTATTAGAGCTGAGCATTCAAGAGTGATATTTGGATATTTTACATGAAGTCAAAATAAAAATGATGTATATCATCACCAATATTGACATGTTACTTGTTCTGGCCTACACATGGGAGTCTTGAACCAAACTTCATAGATCATACCTGCAATTGGAGAGAGAGAGAGAGAGAGAGAGAGAGAGAGAGAGAGAGAGAGAGAGAGAGAAAATAAAAAAAAAAAGATTAGTCTCTTGGGAGTAGGGCTACAGTTAATACATGGTATGGGTGGGAGGGTTAGATTTAGAAACTGTGGGAGGAGGTTACAGTTCAAACAGAAACTTATGCTTTGGGGTGGGAGATGAGGATTACAGTTTCAATATAAACTCCCTTGATTACCTAAGACAGGTTAATTTATTCTTGCTGCCTCCATACCTAGTTTATTCAGCTCTGAAAATTATGTCTTGGAAGAAGAAGAAGAACAATAGGAACCTAGTGCCAAAATCCAGCACAAAGCCGGATCATTGGCTACAAGTTGTGTACGTTAGGTGGGCCGGAAGAAATGGGTCAATGGAAGGAGTATATCATACCACAGATGGGGCTATTGAAATAAGGAACGGAATTAGATATCGGAAAGAACACCAACAGAGGTAAGGAAGGACATGATATTATGGAGGGAAAAATACAATGACTCTCGAAGAAAGTCTGCAAGAAGGGGGGGACGTTGGAGGCGAGACAAAAATGGAAATGCAACACGTCGCTGTAGTGTGTAGAGTGGACAATCAAGGAAAATATGGCGTACAGAGAGAATGGTATTGCAACGAGTACAAAAGGGAGGGCGACCACCAGACATCAAATAAGAGTGGGTAAGTCGAGTATGACCAATTCTAAGGCGAGCTAAAGCCGTCTCCCACCTCCTATTACGGTGGCAAGGGGTCGACCATGGAGAAATAAACGGTTTAACAACACGTAGTTTGTTATAGTGATAGAATCCCAACAAGACTGCCACCGGTGCTGAAGGAAGGATGACAGAGCAGGAAGAAGGTCAGAGACTGGAATGAGGAAGGAAGGAGAGACATCCCTGGTAACTGCCATGCGAGCCAACTGATCAGCACGTTCATTGCCCGCGACGCCCACATGTCCCGGGACCCAACAGAACTGGACTCTTTTACGACGAGAGGAGATACGGAACAACCATTCCAAGATACGAAGAACTAGAGGATGAGAACCAAAAGGTAACTGAAGAAGGGTTAGAGCACTATATGAATCAGAGAATATCACAAATGAGGAGGAGGAGGCACGACAAATATACCGTAACGCAAATAAGAGGGCATATAACTCTGCTGTTAGAACACTTGCATAGGTAGGAAGGCTAAAATGATAAAAAGTGTCAGGAAAGAGTATCGCGAATCCAACACCAGCAGGAGTTTTTGAACCATCAGTGTATATAGGGACTGCAGAGGAATGTTGGGAGAGATGGTCTGAAAACTGAGAACGGAGAATGAATGGAGGGGAATTGGACTTGGAATAAGGGAAAATGGAAGAACAAATGTGGGGTCGCGGAAGTAGCCACGGAGGAAAAAGACATGTGCGGAAAGGAAAAACATTACTAACAGTAAGAGAGGAGCGCGAGAGAAGAGTACGGGCTCGAACTGCAAATGGTGGCTTGGTCCTAGGAGTGGAAAATATGCCTGAGTCAGGACTGGGAGGGAGTAGAGAAGGGGTATGAGGAAAACAGTGCAACTTAGCATAGGTACGAAGAGAAAGAAGAGCACGACGACGGAAGAGTGATGGAACTCCTGATTCAGCATACAGACTCTCAACTGGGGATGACTTAAAAGCACCAAGAGCCAGACGCAAACCGTGATGATGTACAGAATCAAGTTGTTGGAGGACGGTGTCTGAAGCAGAAGAATAAACTTGGCAACCATAATCAAGTTTGGAGAGGACGAGAACAATATGGAGGCGAAGAAGAGTAGTTCTATCAGCACCCCATGACACATGAGACAAAGTTTGTAAGAGACGGAGACGTTGTAAGGCTGAGGTTTTTAAGGAGGCAATATGATCTTTCCAAGTAAGACGGGAGTCAAAAAGAAGGCCAAGAAAGGAAGCGGAGGTTTTGTATGGGAGAGGAGAGCCACAAAGAAAAAGAGGTGGTTGAGGAATATGATGAGAACGAGCAAAGGTAATAGCATGAGACTTAAGAGGAGAGAACCGAAAGCCATGAGAAGTGGCCCATTCTGAGGCAGCAGAAACTGCACGCTGAATAAGAGCGCCAAGGGCAGAGATGTCAGAATTTGAGGCATATACTGCAAAATCATCAACATACAAAGAAGAGCGGACGCCAACTGGGAGACAAGAAACAATCCCATTAATTGCCAATAAAAACAGAGTAGTGCTAAGAACACTGCCTTGGGGAACACCTTCGTATTGTGGAAATGAGTCTGAATAAGTATGCTGGACACGGACTCTAAAGGAACGAGCTGATAGAAAATTCTTTAAGAAGACACCAAGGTTACCATCAATACCACAAGAACGAACTGTGCGTAAAATATGGTAGCGCCAGGCTGTGTCATAAGCCTTCTCAAGGTCGAAGAATACTGCGATAACAGATTGTCGAGTGGCAAAGGCTGAACAGATATAAGTCTCTAGATTTAGGAGGGGAGTTAAGGTGCCGCGAGCTTTTCGAAAACCAAACTGTAAAGATGACAAAAGTTGCTTGGATTCTAGGAGCCACATAAGACGATGATTTATCATACGCTCGAATAATTTGCAAAGACAGCTGGTAAGAGCAATGGGACGATAGTCTTGAGGAGCATGGCCTTGCTTTCCCGGTTTAAGAAATGGGAGGATGGTGGCACTACGAAAAGAGGGAGGAAAAATACCCTCTGTCCAGATACGATTATAAATAGTTAATAATAAAGCCATGGCCTGAGGGGAAAGGTGACAGAGCATATTATAGTGTATGCCATCTGGACCCTCAAACGTGTTCTTACAAAGACGAAGGGCAGAGGACAATTCATGGAGCGTGAATGGCGCGTTATATGACTGACTAGACGACAGCTTGAAGACAATTGGCGTACATTCAGTAGCAGTTTTAAGGGTATGGAATTCAGGTGAGAGATAAGAACCGCTACTAACATTACTAAAATAAAGACCTAAGCCGTTAGCAACTAGATGCGCATCTGCAACTGACTCCCCATCCAAATGTAGGACAGGGGAGGGCATGGAAAGATGTTTACCTGCTATTTTGCGTATACGTTTCCAGACGGACGCAATGGGTGTATTGGCAGTAATGGTGGAAACGTATAATCTCCAGCTACGATGTTTAGCCCGTTTAACAGTCTTGCAAAGAATCGCTCGGGCCTTTTTAAACAGTAGAAATGCACTCTGTTCATCCAGAGTGTTGCGTTTGCGTAGAAAACTCTTCCAACGTGCACGTTTAACACGTAGTGCTACAGTACAGTCCGAATCCCACCAAGGTACACACTTCAAAGTAAAAGGACTTGACGACCTAGGAATCGCTGTCAAAGCTGCACTTAGAACTAACACATTGAAATAGGTGAGTATATCTAAAACAGTGGGTAAGGAAGAAGAGTGCATAGAAGGCACAGTTAAAGAAGTAAATAACGGCCAGTCATCTTTCGGAAAACTCCATCGAGGGAGGCCTGAGTATGGGGCAATATGTAGTAAGAGTAAGTCTTATAGGAAAGTGATCACTATATACAGTGTCCGAAAGAACGGACCAATGGAAATGTAAAGAAATAGAAGAGGAACACAAGGAGAGATCCAGACAGGAAAAAGTATGAGTTTTGTCGTCAATATGTGTTGAAGTTCCTGTATTTAGAAGGGAAAACTCATTATTAAAAATAAAAGTCTCAAGTTGGCGGCCACGCGAATTGGTAACGGTGTCGCCCCATAAGGCATGACGACAGTTAAAATCTCCTAACAATAAAATTGGGGTGGGTAATTGTGTTAATAAAAGAGATAAGGCAGGGAAATCGATAGGTTGGGAGGGAGTAAAATGTATGGACACCACCGTAATCCATCGTTCGAGGAAAACACGAACAAAATGACACAGAACCGTAGTGTGAATGGATAGACGTTCTAGCGGAACTGTGTGATGAACTAAAATGGCAGAAACAGGAAGAGAAGCAGGAGAAAATAAGAAACTATAGTCAGGTATGGGTACTGGGGGGGCAGACAAACGGGGTTCTTGTATGCAGACTAATGTAGGACGATGAACTGCAAGAAGATAACGAAGGTCATTACGATGGGCCGTAAAACTTCTAAGATTCCATTGTAAAATAGACATGTTAAAATTTAAAAAACTAAAAAAAGTAAAACCAAGGGAAATAAAAGCATAAGAAGGAAATTTACAATGGATAAAATACAATAAAAACGAATTTATAGCGGACTGGTATTATATATCACCGGGTTGGTTCAATAGTTGGAATAGGAGCAGAACGTGGAGGAGGTGGATGAGCGGGATGGTCAGTATAGCCCGGTGGCATCGGAAGGGATAGAGGAGAGGGATTAGAATAAGAAGGAAGGGGGGCAGAAGGGGAAGGAGCTGTGGGAGTGGGAGGGAGATCTGAAGGAACAGAATGGACTTCCGCTGTATGGACTATTTTTTGTGGACTCATGGGTTCCTGCAATGGAGTCGCCAGAAACTCCATGATGTCTGTGAGGGTTTCACTCTCGACACTTGCTGGGAGTGTCGTCTGTGGTGTCGGCAATGAATTTGATACAGGTTGTGTAGATTGTGGGGTTGGGATAGGGTTGGGACTAGTTCGTGGAGTCGAGATAGGGATCTTTGATTGAGTGGTTGTCGTGGAGGGCAAAGGGCGGGAGGTACGCATTTTACGGGTTGGGGGGGAATGTGTGGGTTTTGTGAAACCCTTGGCATCCGAAGTGGTGGGAGGAAGTCCACGTTTGCCAGAGGAAGGCGGGCGGCGGGCATCATGCTGTGGCAGAGGGAGTAATTGTTGGTGGAGAGACGAAGAGGAGCGAGGGGTAGCAGCAGAACAGGAAGGGTGTTGAGGAGAAGTGATAGGAGTAGACAATAGAGGCGACAGGGAGGAAATTGGAGTGGAAGAGTCTAGAACAGAGAAAGAGTTGGAAAGAGTAACCAGAGGGGTTTGAGAGTGTGAAGTGGAACAAGAAGAGAGAGAAGGGGAGGTGGAAGAGGGTAGAACAGAGACAGGGGGGGAGGAGACAACACTGACAGTCGGAGAAGGTGAGGAGGAGGTATGAGTAGAGACTGGAAAAGAGGTTGGGACAGTAGGGGAGCAGGAGACTGGTGATACCAAGGGAGTAAATGTGTTAGATTGGGAGGTAACGGCAGAAAAGGAGGTAGAGGTTGTAATGGTGGTAGAGTGGTGGGACTGGGAAATGGTGGAGGTAGTGGGGACAAGACGGGCCACTCGAGCATATGTAGTATTGGCAGAGAATCCTAGTTCACGGGCACGTTGACGAGCTGCACGAAGGGAAAGACCTTCTTTCCAGCGAATCCTGGAGACTTCAGATTCGAAGGTATACACCGGGCAGTTCCGGGATGAGGCAGCATGAGAGCCTTGGCAGTTCGGGCAGACCTGGGTCTTTGCTGTGCAGGCTGAGAAGGTGTGGCCGGGTTGGGCGCAGGTAGGGCATATTGATTCTGATCTACAGTATTTGGCAGGATGTCCATAGCGCCAACATGAAGAGCACTGTCGCAGACGAGGTACGTATTCTTTGACACCGAGTTGTGTGCCACCAATAATGACAGAAGTGGGAAGATCGCGGCCCTTAAAACTGATCTTAGCGATGTTGGAGGAGTATTTCCGGCGCCCCTGAGGTGGAAGCGTGTAACACTGAACAGACAGTACTGCTAGGTGTTGGGCTGACAAGATGGCTTGTATATCTGTGGAGCATTCTGAGAAACTGCGATCTCCTATAGATATATATGAAGGGACTACAACAGTTCCCGTGCTGGAGTTTAGGTGGGGATCTGGTACTGCTGCAATGGGATGACCAGAATGATCAGTAAGCGCCATCACCTTCTCAGCCTGCGCAGCAGTCTGGACAGTCAAAAGGCGGTCTCCATTTGGTCGTGATGCAAACGTTATATCAGGACCTATCTGTCGAAGGAGAGAGAAATGGAGAGTGAGGTCATTTGTTGTTGGCTGGATGTTGAAGAACTTAGGCCATGTCTGGCGACCAAAAATTGATGTTATTGATGGTGGGTTTGGAAAGAGGGGGGGAGGAAGGAGAGGGGGGGGAGAAGAAGAAACAGAAGGATAGGAAGAGGAGGAAAGTGGCGGAAAAGTAGGGGATGGGGGATCCGCCTGTCCGGGAGAAGGTTTTGAAGGAGCATCTCCCGTTGCTCCTTGAGAATTTGTTAATATGTCATTATCGGCCATGGTGAGCCTAATTGTACATAACGGGAATTAAACTGGTCCACTCCTGAGAGCCCGGTCAAGAGTAAGGGCGAAAAATACAAGGGCTACCGTACCCATGGTTCCCCGAGGCCGTTAGCGACTGACACAGAAGAGACAGCCTTGCATCCTATCAGCACGGCTCTCACACCTTAGGAAGGTGAGAAGAAAATAAAAGAAGAGAAGATAAGAAAAAGGACCAAGCAAAATTAGTAGGGCCAAGGACTGGGACCCAAGGGCGGGGAAGCAGGGCATAAGGACACCACCCCCATCATCAGGTCCCAGCCCCAGACCCCGGAGCCCCCCCACGACTACAACGGGCTTGGTTTTGGGGGGGGTTATGTCTTGGAAGGGTTTTATATATACAGTAAACTCATTACCAGTATGTGGCATGTAACAGCCAAGGGAGTGTTGAGGGTGTCTGATGTAGTACCCGACAAAAGGGGATCTAACCCCCTACAAAACCCTTTATCTGTACTGTTTAACTCATTTTAATACTGTAATAAGCATAGTCTTACTGTATGGTTGCCAGGAAACTGTCTGGGTGAAGACAATACATTTAAGCTTCTGGTCTTCCCAGGGAAAATTCAGCCAATTTATGTCTGATAATTAAGCCAGAAGATGCAGTGATAACCAAATTTACTGTATCCTAAAACTCATTCCAAACTGGTCAGTAAAATATACCTGAAGGTAGCAAGAATGAAACCTGAGTCACTCGTCTCATGGGATCTGAAAGACAGCGAGCAATGACTTCTAGAACCCAGTTATGCAGTCTGAGTTAAACTTTGAGGGATGGATGGTTGAACACCACGGTCTATGCACTACAGTTCAAGAGGTTATGGGAGGCTTCATCAACACTAGGAGGAGCATACATCTCTATCCTTACATGTTCTCTTCTAGCCTTTGGCTCTATGTTCCAAAGAGGGGGGGGGGATGTGGCTATGGAGTTGGGTACAGTACTTAGGAAAATTTTTAAGTTTATGCATCTATATCCAGACACTATCCTGCAAGGAGTGACTACAAAACTTCAGAAGTGATCATGAAACATCCATTTTAACCAACATTCACTCCCAGTTTAGGAGCTTTCCTTACTTGATCATTACAGACTACCCTAAAAAACAGCTCAAAATTGTTGCATCACTGCTAACATTACCCCTTTACAACAATCAGCAAAAAAACTTTTACAACCGATCAACAATACATTTACAATGGGCAAAACCAACAGTTATGAAGTGCAGAGAAAAGCAGACATCACCAAAGAGCAGGGCAACTGACACGAAGAACAAGGCAAAACAGACATTTACGAAGAACAGGGAGACCATGAAGAGACTGCTGGGTGTGAAAGGACTGACTTTGCTGGTGAGTCAGGTGGAAGATTTTAATTTGGGGGACACGTTATGTGCTGGAGCTCTGTGGCTAGGGCAGGGTAAGGATTGGTTGAAGGAAGTTGAGGGGGATGTTGTTTCTACTGACACAGGACTCTGCTAAGGGATCTCAATGTGGCATGTTAGGAGTGTAATTCTGTTTGGTGGCAAGGCCTGAGCAGTGAAGGCAGAGAACATCTGTAGGCTCAAGCATACAGAAATGACAATGATTAGATGGATGTGTACAGTAGTGCATCCTCGAATGCCAGCCCTGGGAAGCCATGGATTTCGAATGAAGAGTTGAGGGAATGGATGGGACTTTAATGTATTGGTGTTGTGACAGGGCAGGTTAGAGAGATTGTTTGGGAATACTGAGAGGATGAAGAATTACAACTGGGTGCAGGCGAGATGTGTGAACCTCTTGGGAAAGGCTAAAAAAAAAAAAAAAAAAAAAAGTAACAATTGTATGAATATTGTATACATATAATATTCATAGTAAATAGTGATTATTCAGTAATATTACATTTTAAACAAGTTGTATACATATTTGAATAAATGCAATGGTTGTTGTATAACACTTTGTAAGACGTGCATGTACAACAGACGTACGCATATAATTGTGCAATGGTAATACTGCTAGGTTATACATTACATAGAGTTATCACTTTAGTAATGTCTAATATTTCACCTAACTTGTATGATGATACTGGTAATACAGAATTGTGCTATAATTGTATGACTTATAATATTGTACTAACATTGTGGTACTACATAATTGTAACATTTTATGAATTGTTACAAAATATTGTGTTAATGCATAATTGTGTTGGCCTTATAATTGTAGTCACATTTAGTTAATGCAACTGTTACACAAGTGTCTTGGCCTTATAATTGTAGTTAAAGTTACATAAAAGTTACATCTTGTTAATGCAACTGTTAATTGGCAAAGTGTAACATAATGCAATCGTTTGTCGTTACATAATTGTTACATATCGTTTGTAGGTACATAACTGTAGCAAGTGTAACAATGCAATCGTTTGTCGTTACATAATTGTCACATATCGTTTGTAGTTACATAATTGTAATAAGTGTAACATAATGCAATCGTTTGTCGTTATATAATTATAATATGGAGTTACATAATTGTTACATAATTGTAATAATTGCAGTCCTAACATATGCTGCGGTCGATAATAGTGATGATGTGTCATGCCACTTGCTTGTGGAGACAACAATTTGCTTTTTTTTTTTTTTGTAGTTTATGTGGTATTTTGGCATATGTAGTAACACACTTATTTTCATTTGTTTGTTATGTGATCTTACTCTATTTCTCTCTTTTTTCTTTCTTACTTTTTCTTTCTTTCTTTTTTTTTTTTGTATGTATTGATTTTCTATAGTTTGTTTTTCTTCGCTTGTGTACGCTTTTTCTATGTTGTTCATGGTTGCATAATTACTGGCTAATTTCCTTGGGATACTTTTTTAAAGTTTAGTTTATATTGCACAGATATTATTGAAAATTATATTATATAGTCCCATATTTTGTTGTTTTATATAAAAAATATATACACTATATACAGTATTAACTATATACACTGACTTGTTGTTCACTTGTACCTATCGTGGGTAATATGTGTGTCAGCACTGTGTGGAAATCATTGTCTTCACGATTGTGTTGAAGATGTTCACTCTTGCTAACGTCATTTGTGTTGGCCATTTTTTTTTTTTCTAGTTTACCTTGTAACTTAATTTATATGTTTCCACTAGGTAGCTTTAATTAATAAATGTTTAATACAGTTCTTTTAATCGCTCACTGAGTAACTGTGATGGTATATTTTCTTTATCACTTTGTAGATATAATAATGTATAGTTGTATGTATGAAACACGTATTTTATGTAGGTATAAATGGTAACACTCGTTGGTAGTAAATAAATGTTATAATAAATGAATGAATATATACAGTGTAGAATATTTATTGTTGGTGATTATTTAGTGTTTGAGTTATGCAGATAACTGAAGTAAGTATGTGTATTTAAGTTGTAACTATACAGCACGTTTTATATGTTTGTGCAGAAACTTATTGTCTATCACTGTGTATTGTATAAATGAAGTAACTATGTAACTCACTAATTTTTACCGTGGTGGGAATGGTGTGACTGGTGGTGCAGGTGGTGTGTTGACTGACGTGGCGTCTGTTCAGCAAGCATGCATGATGGCGTCGACTTCCCACACTGGTAGCTGTGGTGAGTGAATAAGTAGCGATAAGTAACTTGAGTGAAGATGAGTGAGTAAGATGAGTTATGAGTCGTGTCTCACTCTTCGTTTGTTTGTTCCGTTTTTCTATGTCGATGTTTTCTCGGTCCTTTTCTCTTCTTTACTTGCTTTGTTTTATATTCTTCTTGTTGCTGCTTGAAGTTACGTGAAGATTATAGAGTTGTTTTGTAGATGGTTGTAGTTCGCTGGTTCGTCGTAGAAGTTGCAAGATCGTATCAATATTTTGTTAAACTACTTGCAAGGCGTCGTGTGATCTCTTCACCTCTGCATCAGCATGATGATCGGGGAGACGGAGGGGGCTGGTTGGAGAGAATACTGTCAGGAGCTGGTTGTGTTGTTGGTTGTGAGAGGTAATCTTTTTGTTTTCAATCTTGATATTTTGTAGGAATTCAATGTTGATTCGTATCTGTCTATATGATTGTTTATATCTTTTCGTAATGAAGGCCAGTAATATAATAGCTGGGCTTGGTTGAATGTCTTATCCTTTTTCAGGATGTCCTGCATGTGGGCTGTCGTGTATCAATCGTAATACTTGGGGTATCATGTCATTAGGTACTACCAACTGGTTAGTATTTCTTTGGCGTTTTGGTTGTTTAGAGTTAATTTTGTATAATGTATTATTGACCATTGTGAATTGTTCAAGTGGGACATGCAGTTTGGGTAATTGTATGTCATCTCCACTTTCTAACTTGTATATTACTTTAGACCATATTGGGTCAAGTCTTTGTGCCTTTGCGATATCCTCGTGGTTTGGGATATTTCCTTTGAGATCCAACGCTGCGACCTGAATGGTGTTCGGGTTCCTAGATAATGCGTCAGCTACTATATTCATTTTACCTTGTATATAATGAATTTGTACATTGTAGTTTTCAACTGTACACTTCCATCTTGCTCTCCTCCCAGAAAGGAGTTTTTCTTTAAACATACCCACCAGTGGTTTATGGTCGGTGAATAAGTGGATTTCGTAACCAATACCAAATCTCGAAACTTTTGTAATGTAAAAACCACTGCAAGTGCCTCTAAGTCTGTAGTGCAATAATTTTTCTCAGCACCTCTTGTTTGTCTGCTGGCAAATGCAATTGGTTGATTCTTTCCTCTTTTATCTTCCTGCATCAGTACAGCCCCTAATCCTTTAACTGATGCGTCATAAAATGAAAATGTCAGCATGAGGTCATACGAGTGATCTCTGAGATGAGGAACAAAAGGAGGGCTGCCAGAGATTGAGCAACTTGGAGGTGCCATTAGGTGCCCAAGGCCAATGAATGCAAGCATATTGGAGACTTTAAAAAGGATATAATGAAGGCCAGAAATGACATTTACAAAGAACAGGAAGGGGGGGCAAAGCCAAGATATTTACAAGAAACGGCAAAACCAAAACATTTACGAGAAACAACAAAACATTTACGAGAAACGAGGCAATGCCAAGACATGAGAACCTGTACAAAACCAAAACATTTACGATAAACAGGGTAAACCTATTCTATCTATCTATTGCCAGACGCCTCAATCCCGTTTGGGGTGGCCTCAAACAAATCGCCTCCAAGTCGCCCTGTCCCCCGCCATTTCACTGCCCTGCTCCCAACTCACACCCCCCTCTCTCATATACCTCTCCACCCCATCCCTCCACCTCATCCTCGGCCTCCCCCTCCCTCTTTCCCCCTCCACCTCACTCACATACACTCTCTTCGTCAGTCTTTCACCCTCCATCCTCTCCACATGGCCAAACCACCTCAGTGTGTTCCTCATAACGCTTCCTATCACATCCACATCAACACCACAATGCTCCTTTATATCCTCATTCGTCAGCCTATCTCTCCATGTGACTTCACAGGCTCCTCTTAAATAACTCATTTCCACTGCTCTCACTCTTGACTTGTGTCCTTGCAACAACGTCCAAGCTTCACTTCCGTACGTTAGAGTTGGTATCACAATACTGTCATGTAGTAACTTTTTCACTTCCATGCTCACTTCCCTATTTCTTATCACTGCTTTCAAAGAACCAGCAACCTTTCTTCCCTGCTGTACCCTTTCAAGCACTTCACCCTCCAAACCTCCATCCTTACTCATCACACTACCCAAGTACTTAAACGTACTCACATTTTCCAATTCCTTCACCACAGACCAAAGTTCATCCAAACAGGAAAACATAAAAGTATTTTCCCAAAGTTTGATGAACACATACTGAAAAAACTGAAGCATCTGAAACAGGCAGTAGCAGAAACAGTTTTCACTGTACTGTATTTTGCCAGTTTTAAACTGTCTTTAGACAGAACTGGGCTGAGTAGATGGTTATTTCTGAACACCTTACACAACCATAAAACTTTAGAGTAAAATTTACCTTTCATCCATCCACCCATCATTGAATCCAGAAACATGCAAAAATTTAACAGATCAAAATGAACCTTCATAACATGAAAACTGGCCTTGAATAATATTTATCATCTTACAAGGTATACAAAAGTGCTTTAGCCATGGGTACCTCAACAAACATGGCATAACTAACCTCAAAACTGCAACACTGGCCTTAATAATGACCTGAGAAAACACAGCAAACATGCCACAATTTACCTCAATGAACACAGAATTTTACTTATGAACACGGCAGGATTTATCTCCAATTAAAGATATTTCACGCTCATTACAAAGCAGCAAACAGACCAAACATAACACTGACATGCCAAACATCCCTCATACAGAATGAAAAGCCATCAAATACTTTACACCAGATCCCCCAAAATACCTAAATGAAAATACCAGCACATACCACACACCACAGCCCCAAACCTAAACTAAAATACAGCACCAAAAAATACCAGGACACACTACACCATTCCAAACCACCCACACTAAATATACCAGTAAATACCCAACACCACACCTATGAACACCATAACCCTACACTTTCAGAATTAATAGAACACATGCAATGTTTTCAGAAATGTCCTACCTTTAAATAATCTGAACTACAGTAACCTTGCCTCTAACACTATGGCACAATCTTATCACATAAGGAGGATCCCTAACAGCTCTTCCCAAGCAATTTATTTCTGGATGTGGCCAGTTATTATTTTTTCTTTTCATTGATTTATGCATGGATGAATCAAAGGCTACCAGCCAGCTACATTTTTCCCTCCAGAAAAAAATAAAGCAATGAACAAATTCGATCCATTCATTTCAAGATGCCTGGATGCTCAGTTTAAAAGACCAGGTCACAGGCAAAAGGAAACACAAAGGACAGTTGCAGAGTTGACTTGTTGCATACAAAGACTGGTATTAACTGTTAACTCTTGCACTGCAGAGTCTGACTGAGAAGGAATGAGAGTTTAGTGCCAGATGGGTGCTACGCAGCCACCATGGTGGAGGGATGTAAGCAGACAGTTAAAAAAAGCAGTGACTAATGATGTGATATACAGATGTAACAGTGTGCCAATGAGACAGACTGAAGGGTAGCAAATGGAGTTAATGATGAAAAGCCAGGAAGAGAAGCACTGAGATGAAAAGCCAGCAAGAGGTGAGTTAGAGACAAAAAGGTAGGAAGAGGACAGTTTATGCGACGAAAAGCCAGGAAAAGGAGAGTTAACAAGATGAAAAACCTGCAAGAGGAAAGTTAATGAGACAAAGCCTTTGACTCCCACCTTGAGAAAGGCTGTATGTGGGGAGCCTCCCCACACAGGTTGTACTTGACACGGGCGAATAAAACCCGTGTATAAAGTCGGCAACTTTGCATGGGGTAAAGATGGCACGGAGTTGGCTTAGCACACCAAATATCTCTGAAGCAGATTTTACAAGAGGGGTAATATGACCTTCCCAGGATAAATCCCGAAAGAATAAAACCCCAAATGCAGATTAAGTCAGATACTGTAAAAAATTAGAGCAGATGGCAATTGAGGGTTAATTACTCTATCTGGGGTAATTAAGTTTTCTGAGGGTAAAGAGACCCATCTGGCTTTCAAGTGTCAGTATGAACGCAAATTACGTCCAGAAAATGAGCAGCCAATATTGGCCGGCTGATGGCACAGCCCTCACCCCCTACCTTCCAGACAATTCAAGATGAAGCAACAACCCACCCCACAATCACATTACTTCTGTTAACCCCATTTGCTGGCTTGAATTTAACTAAGCATAATAGTTCAGAGTTTTTAATTTTTTGGTACCACTTTACCATAACTTAAAATCAGGAGGGCAGAGATTAGATGATTTTAGTTTTAATCAGTGTCTTGTATATAAATAAAACATCTTGGTTTATCGAGTTTTATCAACATAGCCGTAAAATGAGATGTTCCTATTGGCCAGGGTAACTGCAATGTTCCAAGCTCCTGACATGGGGTATTAGTCACAATAAATTTCTGACCCCTGAATTAGAGAACACTCATGCGGGAAGACTGCCAGGTTGAACAATGTCAGGACTTTCTGGTGCATTAAAAATATTACTTTTACCCCAATCAGACATGAACCAAGTCAGACATTAAGTGTGCCACAGCCTAGCCTTGTCCAAGGGAAATGCTGAGATGGACGCTGCTAGAAGTGGATAGAGGTGATGGGTGGAGTCATCAGTGTACAAGTGGATGGGGTTGGATTTACAGCTTAGGTCACTGATGAATAAAAGGAAGAGTTTGTGAGAGGACTACCCTAGGAACATCACTAGTGACAGCTCTAAAAGAACTGTGGCCGTCAACAACAGCTGCTGTAGAACGACCAAAAAGGAAGCTAGAGATGAAAGCAGAATAAACCTTAAGAGGGCAGTGGAAATTAAAGATTTATTCAAGACCTAATTGAAAGCCGAGATAAGTGCAATTTATGCAGAGTTTAGCCATATTAGATGGATTCACGAGAGAGCGATGGACTGGAAGGTGTAACAGGCAAAATAAATCTCATGGAAAAGGTGTTAGAGACCTTAATCAACCAACAAGAATATGGCCCCTTGTCTTGAAGGGGAAAAAATTTGTGGAGGTCTACAGTAGCCTAGTCTTATGCATTTAGTACCAAAGCAAGAAGGGGCTATGGCATATTTTACTTCAGTTAAGCTTCAGATACAGTATTGGGTTTGGGAAATCATGCTCAGTTTATACCCACCATGGGATCACTTCAACACTGAAATCTTAGCTCATGCATCGTAAGGTTATTGGTTTTCATCTAATTTTGCTCAGATTTTTTTCCTCATGCAGCTAATATCAGACTCTCATATGGCTCTGCATCCTCTTCACAGCAATTCATGACAAGGATAATCTAGTAAATACTGCTACAGCCCAGCATTAAAGATGGATATTGTAATTTTGCACCATATTAGAGAAAATATGGTACAATAACCATGGCCACTGCAGCTTAAGACCTACTGTCCTCAAACCATGGCTGGTGGAGCATCCTCTCACTGTCACAAACTGGCCTGGTACTCTAAAGGTCTCACACACACACACACACACACACCATGAGATGTTGTCAGATATGGCTAGCTATTTGCAAAAAATAACTGAGAAAAGCAATAATATAATTTTGGTGGGTGACTAAATGTGTGGTAAGCATAGGGGCATTTGTCTTCTTAGTATAATAGGAAAAGTGTATGGTAGGATACTTATTGACAGAGTTAGAGAAAGAACAGAGAAATTAGTTGGAGAAGAACAGGGAGGCTTTAGGAAGGGAAGAGGTTGTGTAGATCAGATATTCATTCTCAGATCTTTAGTGGAAAAGTTTCTAGAGAAGGGAAAGAAGTTGTATGCGGCTTTCATGGATTTGGAGAAAGCATATGACAGGGTGGATAGACAAGGACTGTGAAAAGTGTTAAGAATATATGGAGTAGATGGAAAGTTGTTGAATGCTATGAAGAGTATGTATGATGGTGCGAAGGCTGCAGTGAGTGTGGATGGTGAACTAAGTGAATTTTTCTCTTTGAAGGTTGGGTTGAAACAGGGATGTGTTCATGTCTCCATGGTTGTTCAATCTGTACATGGATGGGGTAATAAAAGAGGTACAAGGTAGGGTAGTGGATGTTGGAGTGGCCATGGTGAGAGAGGGCAGTGTTTGGAAACTCCCTGTACTGTTGTTTGCAGATGATACTGTGTTATTGAGTGAAGACGAAGGGGAGCTGCAAGGCTTGGTGGATGAGTTTGGGAGTGTGTGTAAGAAACGGAATCTAAAGGTGAATGTAGGGAAGAGTAAAGTGATGGTCTTTGAGAGAGGTGAAGTCAGTGAATGTACAGCGAGGTGGGATGGTGAGGAATTGGAAAATGTGAGTACGTTTAAGTACTTGGGTAGTGTGATGAGTAAGGATGGAGGTTTGGAGGGTGAAGTGCTTGAAAGGGTACAGCAGGGAAGAAAGGTTGCTGGTTCCTTGAAAGCAGTGATAAGAAACAGGGAAGTGAGCATGGAAGTGAAAAAGTTACTACATGACAGTATTGTGATACCAACTCTAACGTACGGAAGTGAAGCTTGGACGTTGTTGCAAGGACACAAGTCAAGAGTGAGAGCAGTGGAAATGAGTTATTTAAGAGGAGCCTGTGGAGTCACATGGAGAGACAGGCTGACGAATGAGAATATAAAGGAGCGTTGTGGTGTTGATGTGGATGTGATAGGAAGCGTTATGAGGAACACACTGAGGTGGTTTGGCCATGTGGAGAGGATGGAGGGTGAAAGGCTGACGAAGAGAGTGTATGTGAGTGAGGTGGCGGGGGAAAGAGGGAGGGGGAGGCCGAGGATGAGATGGAGGGATGGGGTGGAGAGGTATATGAGAGAGGGGGGTGTGAGCTGGGAGCAGGGGAGTGAAATGGCGGGGGACAGGGCGACTTGGAGGCGATTTGTTTGTGGCCACCCCAAACGGGATTGAGGCGTCTGGCAATAGATAGATAGATAGACTAACTGTAAAGAGGTGAACTGGGAGGAATGGTACTCGGGAGGCGGTGAGGATTCGTGGGGCACTATGTTATTAAATATAATAATGAATAATGTGATGACGCCATGAGTCAAAGAAGAGACACGGTTTCGAGGTGAGGACACACCAGCAAGGTTAGATTTACTGTTCACCAAAGAACCCGATGTAATAGAATCATTGAAATATCTCTGTCCTTTAGGAAAAAGTGATCATGTGGTCATTGAGTTCCAGATGTTAATAGGGAATGTCGAGCCAAGAGACAAGCTTCATAGACAGGGAAGATACAACTTTGGGAAAGCAAATTTTACAGGATTGAGAAACTTTTTTGAAAATGCGGATTGGAGAAAATTCAGAGAAACAAGAGAGATACAGAGGAAGTGGGATATCTTTCTAGACCTCTATAATTTGGGAGTGGAAAAATTTGTACCAAGAGTAAGAGGGAAAGGAAACAGGAAAAAGGAGTAGTTTAATAGAAGGTGTATGATAGCAAAAAAAGAGAGAGATAAGGCGTGGAACAATTTGAGAAAGAGAGGTAACAACAGAACAAAGGAAGAATATAGAAGAACAAGAAATGAATACACAAGAATACGTAGAGAAGAAGAAAGGAATTTTGAAAAAGGTATAATAGACAAATGCAAGGATGAACTGAACTGTTTTATAGACTTGGTAATGGCAAACTGAAACAAAAGGAAGGAATCACCAAACTGAAAGTAGAAGGAGAGGTTTTTAAGGATGCGGGAATGCAAGCAGAAATAATGTTTCCAGTCAGTTTTCACTAAAGAAAAGGAGCTTGTGGAAGGGGAGGGAGTCATTAGAAATGTTCCGGTGACGAAAGATATAAAAGTGGAGGTACAGGAAGTGTATAAATTACTGGAAACTCAAGATGTAAGGAAAGCCCCAGGACCTGATGGAATTTCTAATTGGGTACTGAAGGAATGCAGAGAACAACTGGCGGATAAAATTCACAGTTTAATCGTATGTTCACTGGAAGAGGGGAAAGTGCCACAAGAATGGAAGAGGGCAAATGCAGTACCAATTTACAAGGGAGGAAACTGGGAAGAACCTCTGAATTATAGACCAGTGTCTCTAACCAGCATGGTCGCAAAATTGTGTGAGAGAATCCTGAAAGACAGATGGATAAAATATCTGGAAGAGATGAATATTTTGGCTGAATGTCAGTTTGAATTCAGAAGTGGAAGGTCATGTGTTTCTAACTTGTTGAGCTTTTACTCAAGAGCGATTGACGTGGTACAGGAGAGAGATGGTTGGGTGGATTGTGTATACTTAGACTTAGAGAAGGCCTTTGACAAGGTACCTCATAAGAGACTAATGTGGAAACTAGAATATATAGGAGGACTAAAGGGGAAACTTCTGGAATGGATGAGAGACTTTTTGAGAGACAGACAAATGAGGACAGTAATAAAGGATAAGATGTCTGGATGAAGGAAAGTAACAAGTGGAGTCCCTCAAGTCTCAGTGTTGGCGCCAGTAATGTTCCTGATTTACGTAAATGATATGGTAGATGGAGTGAACAGTTATGCAAGTCTGTTCGCTGATGATGTAAAGATCTTGAGGAAGCTAGAGGTTGAGGAGGATTGTAAAATACTGCAGGAGGATTTGGATAGGATACACAATTGGAGCCGGACGAGGGAAATGAAATTTAATGTAAAGAAATGTAAAATATTGGAAATGGGTAAAAGTACCAGGAGGCCATCACTAAATTATTTGTTGGATAATGAATTAATCACAAAAAGGAGTGAGAGAAAGATTTGGGAGTGCTGGTCCAAGATAGTTTGTCACCAGAAAAGCACATTAACAAGATAGTTGGAGAGACTTATAAACTCTTGACTAACATAAGAGTAGCATTTCATTATATGGATGAGGAGATGACGAAAAAATTGATAGTGGCCATGATCCGCCCCAGGTTAGAATATGCAGCGGTAGTGTGGTCCCCACACAAAAGGAAAGATATAAACAAGATCGAGAGAGTACAAAGAACAGCAACCAAGATGGTCCCCAGTCTGACAGATCTGTCATACAGAGAGAGGCTGGAAAAACTGGATTTGCCTTCCTTAGAGGGAAGGAGAAAGAGGGGAGACATGATTGCAGTGTTCAGGACCATGGTGGGAGTAGATAAAATTAACAAAGAAGATCTGTTTGTATGGGATAAGAAAGCAACAAGAGGACACGGAATGAAATTGAAAAAGTCAAGCTGCTTGAAGGATATCAAGAAATATAGCTTTCCTTACAGAAGTATAGACTTATGGAATAGCCTGGACAAAGAGATCGTCCAGTCTAAAAACTTAAACGAGTTTAAAGCTAAATTCGACTTACTGAGAAACAGCGACGGAAACCCACGAGCATAGTATATTCCGTGTATATCACAATTAGGTATATTAGGTAAATACTTAAATATTTGGAATGACTTTGACAAAGAAGTGGTGCATGAGAAAAACATTCATGTGTGTAAAGGTAGACTTAATAAATGTGGATATGGAGACAGGACAACACGAGCATTGCTCAATTCCTGTATACTACAAATAGGTAAATACACACAGTAATATTCAAGTAAATAACCAAGATGTCCATACCTTGTATGAATAAAACAACCCTTATCCATGAGTCAGGGGTCAAAGACAGAAGTCCAGGAAAAATAATTCAATGTAATTTTGATTGCACTTAGGCCACTGATACTTTTAGCAACAATGGAACTTGAAAGCACCATCTTAATTCATGGGTCTTCAGCTGCCTAGTTCATGAGATGGAGCTACAGTTTACAATTTTGCTACTTTGATAATCTAAGTCCATATAATTTATGCTTCTAACAGACATTTAATATTTTTTTTTAACATGAAATTAATCTTGTGGTTCGCTTAATACCTTTTCAAGCAAGTTTTGGCAGCAAGTGGGAGGACCTAAGTGTGCCAAGATTCAAGTGTCCTCACCTTTTTAGCAGCGAGACTACCACCTCCCTGGAACGAAGACACCGGCCATGGTAGTGGTTGTGGTCTTGGCTGGCAGTTGTGGTCTTGAGAAGCTGAAATATAGTAAACCATTGTTAACCAATTATTATGCTATCAAATACAAAAATTTTGCTTCCACATCATAATGATCCTAACCTTATTCTAAATGTTAAATGGCAAGCACATTACATCTAAACTATATACTGTATTTCTAAATTATAAGTGCTTGAAGATTGTGCTGCCTACTTCTTCACCTATATCATTCTTCCTACTCCCCTCATCCTTCCTGGCACACTACTTTCCACTTCAGCTATCTACACAATGCGGAAGCCTGTTTCCTGTAACCCATGAAACCACCGACAATGCAGGGTGGTAACCATACAACCCAATTACAAGGTTGTGTGTAGCCTGGTATGATGTCCCTGTTCACCGAGTGGAGACCCACGTGCCATCCATCCAGGCACCACACCACACTTCCCTGTGCCTCTCACATGCACTGTCAACCACAGAGAAACATCACTGCATGTGACAGCCATGCAGGGATGGTGAACTTGCCTGCAGCTGATGGTCTACTTGGCCACACTGGTTTATAAAGTCGATATAGATCCCAAAGAATCTGTTGCTAAATTTAAACTTGATCTACCTATAAAGTAAATCTGCCAACAGACAGTTTACTGGGCAGTATTCTGTAACCATATTCCTTGTACTGTACCTGACATTTGGGCCTTTTAAGAGGATGGAGGACAACAACTGGGTGCAGAATGTGAGAAATGTGAATATCAGAGGTAGGGCTGTGAAAGGCAGACCAGAAAAAAAACTGGGACAAAGTCAAAGTGTGACCTTAGGGATAAGACTGACTGGAGAGGCTGTCAGAGACTGATCAGCATAGAGAGACACCATTAGGTGACCAAAGCCAGTGACTAGTAATGTTGGAGCCTTTATAAACGATACGAACAACACATTAAGGATGGTCAAGGAGTTGTGGGGGAAAGGGATTATTTCCCCGTGCTAGACCTAGATAGATCAGATAGCCCTGCTAAGGTGACAGGAGAGCACTACCCCTCCCTGTAGGGCAACTACCCAGGCAGGGCACAAACTCTCAACCTCGCAGTACAAACACGCTACCACTGAGGCACCTGGTCTGTTGTGGGGGAAACAACTCTCAAATTCATAGGTAAGTACTGATAGGCAAGCATATTTAAATGAATGATGCTTTGTTTCCCATTATTCATTCCCTACCCTGACAATGGATTAGGTATTCTGTGGGCAGGAGGTAAAACAAGTACAAAAACTACAGAGCCAGGGCTAAAGCATCCACTATACAAGAAACTGATACAAGAATGGGCAAATTTGGACCTAAATTTAGTGATGCCTGCAAGGCGTGTGAACCTAACCCTATTTTTCCCACGTTATTTACTCTGCTATAAAGGTGTCACCATAGCCTACTTCTGCTATTAGAGTATCCATCGTCCACAGTCCTCCATTAACACCCATTATATAACAGAACTCACCTGCAGAGTAATTACAAGCACTTATATCTTTAAAAAATCCCTATACATGTAATGACAATCTATGCCTCTATAATAAGGTTACTCCCTGTTCAAGGTTGTAAACTAATATGAACAAGTAATATCAGTTAACCCCTTAACCGCGAGGTGTCACTTTTGTGACGCTTGGGAGCAAGGGATCATACCGTGGGGCATCACTTTTGTGATTCTGTGTTATTTTGAATTCGCCCGGGCCTTCAAATGGTGGCTTGTATCATGTCAGTACTGCCAATGACCAACACTAGTCAGCACTCCTAATCCCATCTGTACTCCCATCCATTGTTGACAATTTAGCCATTTCTCCCCGTTCTTGACTCCCCTCCCTACCTCCCCTCCATTACCCTCTCCTCTCGCCTGCCGGGCGCACTGCACTAAGTAAATCTTACCCAGAATTTTCCACCGATTTCATCCTTTGAAATAAGCCCTATGCCCTATTCTTATACAAAATAATATATACAAAAAAGAAATAAGGTAAGTGATAGTGCCATACACCTAGAATTGGCTAATTATCACCTGACAACACCTCACGTGCACTCGTTCGCTAATTTTCCCTGTTTATTTCCCCTTGATATATGCCGTATAATCTATTCTCGTAATAAAAATATATATAAGAAAGGAAAGGAGAAGCCTAAGTGATATTTACATTCATCTGAAACTACCTAATTTATTATGTATTGTCTAGATTTCCTGCCAACCATTTCATAGCGTATATATTAGCAGCTGTCACCATGCTGACATTGGCAGCCTTTCACTGCCCCTAGGCCACCACAGCATTCAGTTTACTGTCGTCTTTCAAGGTGAAACCACGTCGGATTCACGCCTGTCCAATTCCGCTGCTTTTTAGCCCCATGCAAAGGGCCCTGTGACCTCAACCCCTACTAAACCTCGTGTGGAAAGGGGTAATGGGCTAAGTGACTGCTGTGGAACGTGAACTGGCTAATTTATCAATGAAAATGATGGACAGTGACTACGATCTTTCTGGTGACTAAAACAGTGCAAGTGGAAATGTAAATAATGTGTAAATAATGTGTAAACAGCAAGTGAAAGCAATGAATGTGAACAGTGGAAAAATAGTTTTAGAAGTTACTGCAAGTGACAGTGCATGACACAATGTAAATAAAATAGAAATGTAAATAATGTAAATAGAATAGAGAATGTAAATGAGCAGTAATATAAGAATACGAGTATATATACTAGGAGTAATAAAAGTGAAAGTTTCACTAGCATGTATGAATACTATGAGTTATGAAAGTGAAAGTGACAGATTCGCTCTCAACGCTAGTATACAGGACGAGAAAGTGAATGCTACGTATTTTACTGAAAGAAATTGAATGCCTACAGTGACAATAAACTACTATTACAGAAGGAAACTTATGGATAAAGACTGCAGATATATATAAGTGTTATATAGTAATAGAAATATAAAGTGTGAGTGTTTTTATGAATATTAAATGACAGTATACCAGTGGCGAACGAGCGCAAGTGGGAAGCTGGTACGTGCTCGTAATTTTCATTGCTTTCACATTTTTTTTTTTTGGATTCCAAACTATTTGAAAATCATAGAATAGTGTTTCTAGTGATAATATCAGGCTGTGGTAATCATATTACGGGGTGTCGGGAAGTGTAAAGTGGAGACTTTGTTACCCAACTTCAGAAGCCTCCACAAGTCCTATGAACATCCCAGGAGAAAGCTAAAGGTATGTGCCACATGCATATGTAATTATAATATTCTAGGACTAATAACCGATTTTTGGCAAATATTTTTACAGTCTGTCAGAGCATGAATATCGCCGCGGGACACGCAAGGAGCGCCAAAACAACCCTGCGGTTTAGGGGTTAAGGAAGCTCCCGAACGTCTTTCCCTTACCGATTTATTTTTCATGGCTGGTTAATATCCTTTTAGAAGTTGTTTATGCAGAGTATGGTAATACTGGAAGGATTTATATAACAAAACAGTAGGAATTAAAAAAAAAAGTTAAAGTTACTGGGGAGCTGATTAATATCCTTTTGGAAGTTATTCATGAAGAGTATGGCAATATTGGAAGGATTTATATAGCTAACAGGACAGTATGAAATAAAAAGTTACTTAAGAAAAGGTGTTAGGGAGCTCTGGTTAATATCCTTTTGGAAGTTATGCAGAGTATGGTAATATTGGAAGGATTTATATAACTACGAGGGCAGTATGAAATAAAAAGTTACATCAAAAAAGGTGTTCGGGAGTTCTGGTTAACATCCTTTTGGAAGTTATGCAGAGTATGGCAATATTGGAAGGATTTTCATTAGTGTTAGGGAGCTGATTAATATACTGTAGTTTTGCAAAATATTAATGCTAAGGCAATAATGGCAGGATTTATATGGCAAGGACAGTAAGAATAAACCAAATTGCTTAGGAAAAGGTGTTAGGGAGCTGATTAAGTTTTGCAAAATACTTATGCTATGACTGACATGGCAAGACAGTAAGAATAGACTAAATTACTTAGGCAAAGGTGTTAGGAAGCTTAAATCGCCAATATGAACCGTGCTACTATAAAGATTAATTTACAAAACCATTTCTGGTAGTGGAGGATTAAAACTAACCTATCTAGTGTCTCCTAAGCTGATTAAAATATCTATCTAATCTCCTAAGGGGGGGGAAACACACAAATCACCTCCATGTCGCTCTGTCCCACACCTTCACTGCCCTACTCTTAGCTTACACCCCCCTCCCATATACCTCTTCACTCCATCCCTCCATCGCACCATTGGCCTACTCCTTCCCCCCTCCACCTCACTCATACCCTCCTCGTCAGTCTCTTGCTCTCCATCCTCTACACAGCCAAATAAAATACATTAGTTTAAAAGTTCCATACGTATCAAGTGGGTTGGCAGAGGGTTAGTGCCCCTCCCCAAATAACTCAAATGTCCCTTACGGGATTACAGTGTCTGGCTAGATAATGTTTGGAATAAAAGATCATGGAGAAAAAAAATTCATGGGGAGGGCATTACCACTAATGCTAGCAGTAAAACCTCAACGTGCAGTACCTCTATAAAATGGACACTGGATTTAAGCGACACTAACGCTGCAGTCTGCTATAATGAACAATGTCAGGTAGGGCGAGTTACGTGTTATATGAAGTGCAATGACAAGGATGTGAAATGAACTGCTAAACCGGCAAAATTATTGGCCAAATTTGTGTGAAAAAGGCAGTTTTCATTTTAGGACCAGAATATAGGCCTACTGTCAAATGGGATGTAATACGTGTTTTATGAAATACTGTACAATGACAAGAGATGTGAAACAGATTGCAGATGGGCAAAATTATGGGCCAAGGTTGTGTGACATGGTGGCATAGTTTTCATTTTAAGGACTAGAAAAATGTCAAATGGGGCACAATACGTGTTTCATAAGTGCAATGGCAAGGATGTGAAATGAACTGCTAAATGGCAAAATTATAAGCCAAGTTTGTGTGAAAAGGGTATAGTTTTCATTTTTGGTACTAGAATATTCTACTGTACTCATCTGTCAACATTTAAAATCCGACTTTGAGGGGAGCCAATGGCTGAAACTTTTTCGACTATTGGCTCACCCCCCTCCCCCCCAAGAAAAAAAAATGGCAAGGTTTTACTGAACTACCTGGTGTTCAGTGCTGGATAACCTGAAAAAATGTTGGCTACAGCACAGCATCTGAAAAACTTCATAGCTTTGTAACAATCTCTTTCTATTTCAGAGAACCCAGTGGACTTCAGGCTGGCTTCCCTCCATTAACCTCCTTTCAGGGGATTGGGAGCACACCTAATTTAAGCTATTCCATTACTAACTGTTATTGAAAACTTACTATACATTTTAGTCTTTGGTAGTTTACTAGTCAAAATAATCTCGAACTGCCGTGAGCTGAAAGGTTAAGAAAAATATATATAATACTTAACTGAAAAGCCATTGTCCCTTGAATCAAAACACCCGTCTTGATTTTGAATTCGAACCCCCGTCTTCTTGGTCGCTTGAATTCCAACCCCCGTCTTCTTGGCCGCTTGAATTCCAACCCCCATCTTCTTGGCCGCTTGAATTCCAACCCCCGTCTTCTTGGCCGCTTGAATTCCAACCCCCGTCTTCTTGGCCGCTTGAATTCCAACCCCCGTCTTCTTGGCCGCTTGAATTCCAACCCCCGTCTTCTTGGTCGCTTGAATTCCAAGCCCCGTCTTCTTGGTCGCTTGAATTCCAAGCCCCGTCTTCTTGGTCGCTTGAATTCCAAGCCCAGTCTTCTTGGTCACTTGAATTCCAAGCCCCGTCTTCTTGGTCATTTGAATTCCAAGCCCCGTCTTCTTGGTCGCTTGAATTCCAAGCCCTGTCTTCTTGGTCGCTTGAATTCAAACCCAACTCTCCTTAGTCGCTTGAATTCAAACTCCCGTCTTTTTGGTCGCTTGAATTCAAACCCCACTCTTCTTGATCGCTTGAATTCAAACCCCACTCTTCTTGATCGCTTGAATTCAAACCCCACTCTTCTTGGTCGCTTGAATTCAAACCCCACTCTTCTTGGTCGCTTGAATTCAAACCCCACTCTTCTTGGTCGCTTGAATTCAAACCCCACTCTTCTTGGTCGCTTGAATTCAAACCCCACTCTTCTTGATCGCTTGAATTCAAACCCCACTCTTCTTGGTCGCTTGAATTCAAACCCCACTCTTCTTGGTCGCTTGAATTCAAACCCCACTCTTCTTGGTTGCTTGAATTCAAATCTCACCCTTCTTGGTCGCTTAGATTCGTCTTGGTCACTTAGATTCAAACCCCACTCTTCTTGGAGGCTTGAATTCAAACCTACGTCATCTTGGTCGCTTGGATTCACAGTCTTCTTGGTCGCTTGGATTCACAGTCTTCTTGGTCACTTGAATTCAAACTTCGTCGGTTGAAATTAGGCACTGAAAAAATAAGTTGTCAGTAAATTTTTAGAAGTAACCAACGGTTTTTTTTTTAAATGAAAATTTGTGTATTCCAATGCAAAATAGTGTGTTTTAATTCATTCTTACCTTCATTTTGGGGGGAAAAATCCCCCTTTTAGAAATTTGACAATTACGAAAGTGGATTTATCCGCCCAAATCAAGATTAATTAAAAACACACTATTTTGCATTATACTAACCTAACCCAACCCAACAAAGCGTAACGTTACGTAACGTAACCTGACCTGACCTACCTTTAAGGGTGTAGAATTGTTCCTTTATAATCGGAAACGGTGAATTTGCACTGGACCTTCCCCTTACTCTTCCAACTTCTCCTCCACCGGCCGCAGTACCACTGATGTCTACCTTCCCGATCTTTGCAGGGCAAATTACTCTCTTTACATTGTACTTCACTTGGCAAAACACTGTGTTATCTTAGTTCAATAGAAGCTTCGTTATTACTGTAGTATTCCTTGATAATCTGCCAGTAATCCTTGTTACAACCGACACAAGCTTGGAAATCAACATGTTCTTCTCCACCGAAGGCCATGACACACTTTCAAATCTTGGGCGTCCCTGCGTCACCCACAAATACTTTAAGGTGATTGGCTGGTTTTACTAACAACTGTTGTGACTGGCTGGTTTGTCCCTGTTGCTCGGGAACGCCTGATTGGCTGTTTTTAAAACTCACACACATACGAAAGTACCAGCAGAGTACACGAGTCCAGCCGACATACCGAGTACACACGCCTGCTCCAGCCAATATGGCGCAACATTCATTCGCTACCTGGCGTTAGCCTAATCTGTCACTACATGACTACCCTTACAAAATTCGCTCCCCCAACTCAAACTAGGCTTAAAAGGTAAGTCAGTTAGAATAGTTCAGGGACGTAATATAATGAAAATCGGTAACGTTGCTTACTTCTAAAGTAATACCGAACTGACTACCTGCTGCTGGTACCATCGCCATCTTTAAAGCCCATCTATAATAGTAACACCAAATGAGCTGCTAGTCACGAAAATGTGCAATGGAAAGTATGATGGACCATGCTACTATCTTATTCTGACACTAAGGTACGGAACATGAAAGATACAGAAGAAAAATCAAAGTGACGCTTCCATGTGGGACGAAGGGCTTAAAATGCCGCTGCCGGTTAAATATTCCAGAAAATCAAGTTTAACGGACTTCCATTACCATCAAGCAAAGTCATAAGTCTTAAAAGTTCCATCGCATGAAAAACTAGATTACAGATTATGAAAGGAATTAGTTGGACAAAAAAGGAAATTTACACTTATCCAAAGAGGCGCAAGTCCCCCCATCAGCTGGCTCAGCCCAACTCGGAATGAGCCAGTGACTAAGGGAAACCTACCTCCCTCCACCCCCATCCCTCCCTCCCCAACCCCAGTTCTCTCCATTCCTCCAGTCCCACCCGCCCCTCCACTTCGGCCCTTCCACCCAATTAAGCAGTTCCCGTATTTTTTATGTGTATACAGTATACATTAATTCATATGGATGTGTGTACGGTATGCGTTCATGTGTGTATATTTCCATTGCTCTTGATTAGCGTCCAATACGGTAATGGCTGCTTGTACCGTCTTTCTTTTTTGGATATAAGAATACGTACATGTTCGTGAGTAATAGGTGTGTGCATATGTATGTTAAGGATTATTGTAATTCGGATATCAGTCTAAAGGGAGTCGGTAGTTTCCTCCAACCCCTCCTTCTCTCCGCCCCCCACTATCTTCCCTCCTCCTCCCTCTCTGTCCCCCAATTCCTTCTCGTCCTCCTCCCTCTCTCTGTCCCCCACTTCTTGCTCCTCTTCTCTTCCGTCCTTCCGACCCACACCACCTTTCCTCCATTCTCCTATCTCCCCCCTGTAACTTCCCCCTCTCCATCTTCCACCTTTCCTTCTCCCTCCTCCGTCCCTCAACACCTTCATCCTCCTTAATTTTTCCTCTCCTCCCTCCCCCCTTTCCTCCACATAGCTCATTGATAATGTATTATTGGTAGCTTATAGATAATGTATTATAGAATGTAGCTTTTCCTTTTCAGTCTTTCCTATGAAATTTCCATGTCAGTTTTTCCATGCTGCGTGGTGGTTTTTCTCACTTTTTCTTGCCAGTTTTGGCTGGAGGGTTTGGAGGTGGGGGAGCCTTCTTGCTTTACTATCCTTATCCTTCAGCATGTAGAGTTAGATCTTGTAGTCATAGTCTACTCTGTACCAAACAGCCTCGAAAGGACCATAAGGTCTGTTGCTGTTTGCTTTCCTTTGTACTCCTTTGTACACAAAAGCCGGCAGAAATTCCTTTACCCCCTTCCTCCCTCCGTCCACACCGCTCCTCCCTTCCTTCCTTCCTCCTGCCCTCCCTCCCTCCACGCCCTTCCTTCCTCCCTCCCTCCTCCGCCCCCCACCATCTCTCCACTTCCTGCCATCTACGGGGTTCAATAATATTCAATAACATACCCTTTTCTTTCTTTTTTTTTTTTTACTTTTTTTTTAACTACCCCCCCCCCCTTGCGCGGGACGTACATATTGGTTCATCCTTCTACCAAACGATAATACCCCTAGGGGTAGGGTTTTTTTTTTCAAGCATACTCCCCCAGTATCCCTGCTTGTCGTAAAAGGCGACTAAAAGGGTTGGCGGAGGGTTAGTGCCCCTCCTCGGAAAACAACTAACTAAAAAAACAAACAATAAGCCTCGGACAAGGACTGACCAAACGATGACGACCAAGGACCGGACAAAGGACATGGTTATTCGAACCTGGAATGTAAGGGGAGCGAATGATGAGGTGAAAGAGAGAGAGATTGTCCAGGTGCTTGAGGGTGCGAAAGTGGATGTATGTGGAATAACTGAAACAAAATGAAGAGGAGAAAGTGTGAGAGAATGGGAGTATGGATGGGGTATATGTGCAGGAGTAGGTGAGAATGAGAGGGCAAAGGAAGGAGTATGTATAGTTGTGAGTAAAAGATGGAAGAGGACCATAAGACAGTATGGATCAGTTGGGTCAAGGATTGTGTGGGTAAAGTTGAAAGTTGGAATACAAATGTGGGCGATTGTGTGTGTGTATGCGCCAACGCAAGATCGTGCTAGAAGAGTGAGAGAAGAGTTCTGGACAAATGTAGAAGTGTGCATGGATAAGTTTGGAAGGAATGAGAGAGTGTTTTTGATTGGTGATATGAATGGTAAAGTTGGGAATGTGAAGGTGGATGGAATAGTTGGTGATTGGGGTGTGCCTGCTGAGATAGATGAGAATGGGAGTGCGTTAGTGGATATTTGTGCTGGGAGGGGGTTGGTGATAGCCAATACCCTCTTCAGGCATAAAATGATCCACAGGTATACATGGCGAGTGATGAGAAGGGTGGGTGGTGAACTGAATGAAAGGAAGGCAATGATTGATTATGTGTGTGTGGATGAAAGGATGCGAAGATATGTAATGGATGCAAGAGTTTATAAAGGATGGGGGAGTGAACTTTCTGACCACTACTTGGTGGTGGCCAGAATTAGAATTCAAGTAAGATGGAGGGGTAGAAGAAGGGAAAGACGAGAGGAAGGAGTAGTTGCAAGGAGAGTGGAAAGGTTACAAGAGGATGAGAAAAAGGCAGAGTATAAGAGAGAAGTGGAGGAACGATTGGGCAAATATGAATTGGAGCAGATGGGAGACGTGGAAGGTGTGTGTAGGATATTTACAGAAGAAATATGTGCAGCATGTGATGTGGTGTGTGGAAGGAAGAGAAGACAGAGGGGGGTGCAAGGAACAGCATGGTGGACTGAAGAGGTGAAACAGGCTGTGGCACAAAAGAAGAAAGCATACTATGAATGGATGAGAAATAGGGGCGTGGAAGAAGTTGAGAGGTGGAAGAGAGAGTTATATGTAGAAAGAAAGAGGTGAAAAGATTAGTAAGAGAGAGTAAGAAGAGAGTGGATGAGGAATTTGGAAGGAATTTGAGTGTAAAGTGGAGGGACTATAAGAAAATGTTCTGGAAAGAGGTGAAAAGAGTAAGACAGGGTGGAAGTGAAGTTAGCAGGGGAGTGAAAGACAAAAATGGTAGATTACTAGTGGAGAAGGGAGAAAAAGTGAGCAGATGGAGAGAACACTTTAAGGATTTGTTGAACGTAGAGGATGGAAGTAATGCGATTATAAGTGGCTGGGGAATGGCTGGGAGAAGGAGGGAGGTGAGAAGACAGGAAGAAATCAGTAGGATAGAAGTTGTGGAAGCAATGAAGAAAGTTAAATCAGGGAAAGCCCCAGGAATTGATGGAGTGTGTGGTGAAATGCTGAAGCATGGGGGACAGATAGTAGTAGAATGGATGTGGAAGATGTGCAGATTGGCCTGGGAGGAAGGTAGAGTCCCGGAGGATTGGAAGTCAGGTATAATTATTCCCTTGTACAAAGGAAAAGGGGAAAAAGAAGTGTGTGGTAATCATAGGGGCATTTGTCTTCTTAGTATAATAGGAAAAGTGTATGGTAGGATACTTATTGACAGAGTTAGAGAAAGAGCAGAGAAATTAGTTGGAGAAGAACAGGGAGGCTTTAGGAAGGGAAGAGGTTGTGTAGATCAGATATTCATCCTTAGATCTTTAGTGGAAAAGTTTCTAGAGAAGGGAAAAAAGTTGTATGCGCCTTTCATGGATTTGGAGAAAGCATATGACAGGGTGGACAGACAAGGATTGTGGAAAGTGTTAAGAATATATGGAGTAGATGGGAAGTTGTTGAATGCTGTGAAGAGTATGTACGAAGGTGCGAAGGCTGCAGTGCGTGTGGATGGTGAACTAAGTGAATTTTTCTCTTTGAAAGTTGGGTTGAAACAGGGATGTGTCATGTCTCCATGGTAGGTCAATCTGTACATGGATGGGGTAATAAAAGAGGTACAAGGTAGGGTAGTGGATGTTGGAGTGGCCTTGAAGAGAGAGGATAGTGTTTGGAAACTCTCTGTACTGTTATTTGCAGATGATACTGTGTTGTTGAGTGAAGACGAAGGGGAGCTGCAAGGCTTGATGGATGAGTTTGGGAGAGTGTGTAAGAAACGGAATCTAAAGGTGAATGTAGGGAAAAGTAAAGTGATGGTCTTTGAGAGAGATGAAGTCAGTGAATGTACAGCGAGGTTTGATGGTGAGGAATTGGAAAATGCGAGTACGTTTAAGTACTTGGGTAGTGTGATGAGTAAGGATGGAGGTTTGGAGGGTGAAGTGCTTGAAAGGGTACAGCAGGGAAGAAAGGTTGCTGGTTCTTTGAAAGCAGTGATATGAAACAGGGAAGTGAGCATGGAAGTGAAAAAGTTACTACATGACAGTATTGTGATACCAACTCTAACGTACGGAAGTGAAGCTTGGACGTTGTTGCAAGGACACAAGTCAAGAGTGAGAGCAGTGGAAATGAGTTATTTAAGAGGAGCCTGTGAAGCTACATGGAGAGACAGGATGACGAATGAGGATATAAAGGAGCGTTGTGGTGTTGATGTGGATGTGATAGGAAGCGTTATGAGGAACACACTGAGGTGGTTTGGCCATGTGGAGAGGATGGAGGGTGAAAGACTGACGAAGAGAGTGTATGTGAGTGAGGTGGAGGGGGGAAGAGGGAGGGGGAGGCCGAGGATGAGATGGAGGGATGGGGTGGAGAGGTATATGAGAGAGGGGGGTGTGAGTTGGGAGCAGGGCAGTGAAATGGCGGGGGACAGGGCGACTTGGAGGCGATTTGTTTGTGGCCACCCCAAACGGGATTGAGGCGTCTGGCAATAGATAGATAGATAGATTTATTTAGGGGATTTATTTAAGGTATTTATTTAAGAGATTTACTTAGGGGAGTTATTAAAGTTATAGCTATCTTTACACGTTCCCAAATTCAATAAAGTAAATCATATGGAGCTTGCTAGAATAAAATGGAAATTACC
The DNA here is from genome assembly GCF_032717465.1 of Coenobita brevimanus. Taxonomy (NCBI): domain Eukaryota; kingdom Metazoa; phylum Arthropoda; class Malacostraca; order Decapoda; family Coenobitidae; genus Coenobita; species Coenobita brevimanus. Next base: position 14,448,981 of record NC_136969.1, read on the forward strand.
CCAATACACCCGACCAAACCCCATTACCCAACTACACCCCACCATTACCCCACTACGCTCCACCCAACCCCACCATTACCCCACTACACCCCACCATTACCCCACTACATCCTACCATTGCTCCACTGCACCCCGCCATTACCCCACCACACACCATTACCCCACTACACCCCACCATTAGCCCACCACACACCATTACCCCACTACACTCCACTGCACCCCACCATTACCCCACTACACCTCACCATTACCCAACTACACCCCACCATTACCCCACTGCACCACACCATTACCCCACTACACCCCACCATTACCCCACTGCACCTCACCATTACCCCACTACACCCCACCATTACCCCACTACACCCCACCATTACCCCACCCAACCCCACCATTACCCCACTACACCCCACCATTACCCCACCCAACCCCACCATTACCCCACTACACCCCATTATTACCCCACCATTACCCCACTACACCCCATCATTACCCCACCCAACCCCACCATTACCTCACCCAACCCCACCATTACTCCACTACACCCCACCATTACTCCACTACACCCCACCATTACCTCACCCAACCCCACGATTACCCCACCCAACCCTACCATTACCCCACTACACCCCACTCAACCACACCATTACCCAACCCAACCCCATCATCACCCCACCCAACCTCACCATTACCCCACTACACCCCACCATTACCACACCCAACCCCACCATCACCCCACCCAACTCCACCATTACCTCATTACACCCCACCATTACCCCACTACATCCCACCATGACCCCACCCAACCCCACCATGACCCCACAACACCCCACCATTACTCCACCTAACCCTACCATTACCCCACTACCCCACCATTACCCCATTATACTCCACCATTACCCCACCCAACCCCACGATTATCCCACTACACCCCACCATTACCCCACTACACCCCACCATTACCACACCCAACCCCACCATCACCTCACCCAACTCCACCATTACCCCACCCAACCCCACCATTACCCCACCATTACCCCACCCAACCCCACCATTACCCAACTACACCCCACCATTACCCCACTACACCCAACCAATACCCCACCATTACCCCACTACACCCTACCCTACCCCACCCAACCCCACCATCACCCCACCCAACCCTACCATTACACCACTACACCCCACCCAACCCCACCATCACCTCACCCAACCCTATCATTACACCACTACACCCCACTCAACCCCAGCATTACCCCACTACACCCCACCATTACCCCACTACACCCCACCAACCCCACCATTACCCCACTACACCCCACCCAACCCCACCATTACCCCCACTACACCCCACCCAACCTCACATTTATGCCAGTACACCATCACCGATTACCCACCATTACTCCACCCAACCCCACCACTACCCCAATGCACCCCATTCAACCCCACCATTTCCCCACTACACCCCACCCAACCCCACCATTACCCCACTGCACTCCACCCAACCCCACCATTACCCCACTGCACCCCATCCAACCCCACCATAACCCCACTACACCCCACCCAACCCCACCATTACCCCACTGCACCCCACCCAACCCCACCATTACCCCACTGCACTCCACCCAACCCCACTACACCCCACCAAACCCCACCATTACCCCACTGCACTCCACCCAACCCCACTACACCCCACCCAACCCCACCATTACCCTACCCAACCCCATCATTACCCCACTACACCCCACCCAGCCCCACCATTACCCTACCCAACCCCATCATTACCCCACTTCACCCCACCCAACCCCACCATTACCCTAACCCCATCATTACCCCACTACACCCCACCCAGCCCCACCATTACCCTACCCAACCCCATCATTACCCCACTACACCCCACCCAACCCCACCATTACCCCACTACACCCCACCCAACGCCACCATTACCCCACTACACCCCACCCAACCCCCCCATTACCCCACTGCACCCCACCCAACCCCACCATTACGCCACTACACCATCACCCAATACCTACTGTTAGAAGCGATTGAGTAAATATGATTTGATGAGATGGGGGACGTGGAAGATGTGTGCAAGATATTCACACACGAAATCTGTGCAGCATATGAGGTGGTGTGAGGTGTGTAGAGAAGTCGAAAAGGGATGCAAGGAACAGCATGGTGGAATGAAGAGGTGAGACAAGCTGTGGCACAAAAGAAGAAAGCACAGTGAGTGGATGAGAAACAGGGGCGTGGAGGAAGTTGAGAGACAGAAGAGAGAGTCATATGTAAGGTGGAAGAGAGGTGAAAAGATTAGTAGGAGAGAGTAAGAAGAGAGTGGACAAGGATTTGGAAGGAATTTGAGTGTAATGTGGAGGGAATGTAAGAAAATGTTCTAGAAAGAGGTAAAGAGAGTTTGACAAGGTGCCAAAGAAGTAAGTCGGGGAGTGAAAACTAAAAATGGTAGACTGCTAGTGGAGAAGGGAGAATAAGTGAGCAGATAGAGAGAACATTTTAAGGAATTCCTGAACATAGAGAATAAAAGTAATGCCAGTGTAAGCGACTGGGGAATGGCTGGGAGAAGGAGGGAGGTGAGAAGACAGGAAGAAATTAGTAGGATGGAAGTTGTGGAAGTAATGGAAAAAGTCAAAATGGGGAAAGCCCCAGGAATTGATGGAGTGTGTGGTGAAATGCTGAAGCATGGGGGAGACAGTAGTAGAATGGATGTGGAAGATGTGCAGATTGGCCTGGGAGGAAGGTAGAGTCCCGGAGGATTGGAAGTCAGGTATAATTATTCCCCTGTACAAAGGAAAAGCGGAAAAAGTAGTGTGTGGTAATCATGGGGGCATTTGTCTTCTTGCTGTAATAGCAAAAGTATGTGTTAGGATACTTATTGACAGAGTTAGGGAAAAAAAAAAAACACAGAGGAATTAGTTGGAGATGAACAGGGAGGTTTTAGGAAGAGAAGACGTCGTGTAGATCAGATATTCATAGGTCTTCAGTGGAAAAGTTTATAATGAAGGGAAAGACGTTGTTTGCGGCCTTTATGGATTTGGAGAAAGCATAGGACAGGGTGGATAGACAGGAATGTGGAAAGTATTGAGAATATATGGAGTAGATGGGAAGTTGTTGAAGGCCGTGAAGAGTATGTATGAGGGTGCTAAGGCTGCAGTGCGTGTGGATAGTGAACTGAGTTTTTCTATTTGAAGGTTGGACTGAAACAGGGATGTGGCATGTCTCCAAGGTTGTTCAATCTGTATATGGATGGGGTTATAAAAGAGATACAAGGTAGGGCAGTGGATGTTGGAGCGGCCCTAGTGAGAGAGGGCAGTGTTTGGAAACTCCCTGTACTGTTGTCTGCATATGATACTGTGTTATTAAGAGAAGACAAAGGGGAGCTGCAAGGCTTGGTGGATGAGTTTGGGAGGGTGTGTATGAAACGGAATCTAAAGGTGAATGTAGGGAAGAGAAAAGTTATGGTCTTTGAGAGAGGTGAAGTCACTGAATGTACAGTGAGGTTGGATGAGAGGAAATGGAAAATGTGAATGCGTTTAAGTACTTGGGTAGTGTGATGAATAAGGATGGAAGTTTGAAGGGTGAAGTGCTTGAAAGGGTACAGCAAGGAAGAAAGGTTGTTGGTTCCTTGAAAGCAGTTATAAGAAACAGGTAAGTGAGCATGGAAGTGAAAAAGTTACTACATAACAGTATTGTGATACCAACTCTAACGTATGGAAGTGAAGCTTGGACTTTGTTGGAGGGGCAGAAGTCAAGAGTGAGAGCAGTGGAAATGAGTTATTTGTGCATGTGGAGTCACATGGAGAGACAGACTGACAAATGAGGAAGTGAAAGAGCGTTGTGGTGTGGATGTGGATGTGACAGGAAGCGATAGGAGAAACACAATGAGGTGGTTTGGCCATGTGGAGAGGATGGAGAGTGAGAGACTGACGAGGAAAGTGTGAGTGAGGTGGAGGTTGGAGAGAGGGAGGGGGAGGCCAAGGATAAGACGGAGGGATGAGCCTTAGGCATGACAACTGTGTGGGTGAGGGAGGATGTCCATGCTCTGGCCCTGATAGGCAGGTGCCCAGAGTCCTCCCTGATGGGCCTGTGGTGGGGCACTGGTGCGTACACATCTGGCCACACTCACCGCACCCTGATACATACAGAAAAAAATAGAGACAAGAAAAATCCACACTCACCACACCCTGATACATACAGAAAAAATGGATGAGAAAAAAAATCGATCATCATTCACCTTTGTCACATCACCACCATCCATCCATCCATCCATCCATCATCCAATCCTACATTGTCCCATGAGGAGCGTAGGAGCCCAGGGCTAGGCATGTTGGTCCTGACATTAAGATGAGATTAACCAAAGGCATTCCACACACCCTAATACAAACACAAAACAATATAATCATCATCATCAACACCATCATAATCATCATCCAACAACAGTATATACAATCCAAACCCAACACACAGAAATACCAACATCACTATCATCATTATCCTGATCTCTTTAATCCAACATTCTTCACTCTCTGATACATACACACAAAAATACAAAATAATACTATCATTATCATCAATCTAAGCTTTATCCTCACGCTGCCATAAACAGTAAAAAAAATAACAGCATCATCATCAGAGTTTTTTCCAACCCTGTCGTCAACACAAAAATAAAACAACCATCATTTTGACCTTCTTTCCCCACCTTGCCATAAACACAAAAAAGTAAACCACCACCACTACCACCAACCACCACCACCACCACCAACAACAACAACAACTACCACCACCACCATCATCTCTGACATCATGTTTCCTGCTATAGTAGGACTCGCGTACGTTTGCGGCTGTGGTGTGGCCCGCACCTGTGTACAATGGTGCCACGTTTCCCCAACTTGCGATGTGAAATGGAAGCTATTTATGTACAAGGCATCACAAATTCGATAAATTCAGATGAATAAAACTTACACTTGTGTATTTTGATGGATGAATCAACAGTAATCTTATTATGCATAAAATATTTATACAGTAACACAGAAACATGGCATACATATTGTACAGTGTTGCTAAAAGAAATTGTAGTCACTTTTATTGATTTTTAGCGTAGTTTTAGGGTGGGTAATAATATCACAGTTATGGATATAAGATAATGAGCCTGAAAAATGAAGAAATATGCCAATATCCAAAGTAAAAGAAATAATTCATGTAATTCTTGTGAGTGGCAACACTTACACACCCAGTCTGGCCTAAGATAAAGTACGTACCCCTCCGTAGACCCAACCATAGCTTGTACAGGTGTTGCTAGGGAAAAATGCTCACATTTACTGGCTTTTACCATAATTTTAAGGGCGAGGAATAATCACATTTATAATCATAAGCTAATATGTAGGACAAAATAGTAGGCATATGCCAATACCGAAGTAAAGAAATAAAAAACATTATTCAACTGCGAGCGGCAACACTTCCACACCCAGTCGGTGGCCTTGACAGCATAGCTTCCTGGCGGTGACCTCGTGTCACTTCCTTTATGTCCTCTGCACAGACAGCATGGCAGCTCAATCAGCCCATTCCTCGCCTCTACACAGCCAGGCTAAAGAAATTGTCTTCAATGTAAGGCAGTATTTTCAGGAGGAGAAGGAGAAGGGAGTAGTTCTTCATGGCCTATCAAAGGTCGTCTCTCATACAGCTGCAATAACAAAGATTAGCGAGAGATCAGTTGAAAAAAATCTCTAAAAATGCAAGAGAGAATGAGGAGATTCAATGTCCCAAGTTTAAGTCCCCCAAGAAAAGGAAACCTGTAGCACCAATGACCGATTTCTTTGATAACTTTAATGAAGGCGTGCTACGAAGAACAGTTCTGAGTTTTTATGAGAGGAAGGAAATCCCAACACTTGAAAAAATTTATGCAGAAATTAAGATCAATCTTTCGTATCCTGGCAGCCGTGAGACATTAAGAAGAGTTCTGAAGAAAATCGGTTTTCGTTATTCAAATGTTGATGGACGGAGATTCCTAATGGAAAGAGATGATATAACTTATGCACGGTGCATTTTCTTGAAAGAAATGAAGGAGCTTAGAAGTTCAGGCCAAACCATTGTCTACTTAGACGAGACATGGATCAATCAAAATTACTCTGTGTCCAAATGCTGGGTAGACAGCAATGCAAACAAGGCCATGGGAGTGAGGGTGCCCACAGGGAAGGGTTCCCGCTTGATTTTGCTGCACGCAGGAACCAAAGATGGATTTGTTCCTGGAGCAACCCTTGTTTTCCAAGCAAAGAATGTAGGAGACTATCATGAACAGATGAATGTGGACACCTTTGAAAAGTGGTTTAAGAATCAACTGTTACCCAACATTCCATCATCTTCTGTTATAGTGATGGATAATGCATCCTATCACTCCAGAAAAATAAATAAACCACCAACTACTGCAACCAAGAAAGCGGAGATCCGAGAATGGCTGGAGAAGAAGGGTGTTACAGCGCCAGACGGTCTCCTCAAAACACAACTCCTGCACCTTGTGACTCGCCACATCGCAGCTGCCGATACAAACTACGTAATCAATAAGACGGCCTCAGAACAAGGACATAGGGTTGTACGCCTACCCCCTTACCACTGCCAATATAACCCAATCGAGCTAATTTGGGCACAAGTTAAAGGCTATGTGTCAAAGAGAAATACGTTCAGAATTGCAGATCTGAAGCCACTCGTCCATGAGTCACTCAATAACGTCACGGCAGACAACTGGAAGAACGCTGTGAGGCACGCAGAAAAACTGCAAGAGAATGATGAAAAGAGAGATGTGGTGATTGACCATTACATCGATTCTTTCACTATCACTCTCACATCTTCTGATGAGGATACATCATAACTCTTCTATCCTCTTTTTCGCACTTTTCTTCCTCATGTTTCTCTCCCTTCTTTTTCTTCTGTTTTTCTGCCTTCTGTGAGAGATAGAGGAATAGGCCTATTGGGGACACCTCTTAAAAAAAAGCGCGCCAAGACAAATACCTCAAGGGTGGTGTGGAAATGATGTCATATTTACAATATATACAATATTATGTAAAAGAAAATATCAAAAATGTCTCTTGCAATAAAAGAGAGAGAGAGAGAGAGAGAGAGAGGCAGGAGAGGGGCATGCATTGAATGCACTGTCCGCATCACTAAATATAACAAAACCAAATTAACAAATGAAAGCACAATTATAAATAACTTATAAAAGAATCAAAAGTACTCAGGGTGGCTCACATTTCCCGCCAGGAGAGAGAGAGAGAGAGAGAGAGAGAGAGAGAGAGAGAGAGATAACAGTATAGAAAACGTGGCAACACTGTACACAGGTGCGGGCCACACCACAGCTGCAAACGTACGCGAGTCCTACTATAGGAACCCCCAAACAGGGGATGGCCATGACAGACCCCCCCCCAGGCTAATTTCTCACATGCTTTGCGCCTGGAAACTACAAACAAAATACAAACAAATGAAAACTCTATTAAACCCGTCACGTCCTGAGGTTTCCTGCACCTCCGACATCCCCCAGTCCCGAGCCTTTTTGGAAAAATTTTTTTTTGGCTCAAACTTCCGCTTTGGTTGAGAAACGAAGGAAAATCACCAAGAAAGGGCTTACTGTGGTCTATAAGTGGTGGGAACAGGTAAGGTCCCCCGCGCCAGGTATCGAATTCTTTCATTGACGTGTCAGGCGCTCACGTTTTCTATGGTAGGGAATACTGGGAGAAACAACACACAACACCTCTATATTTATTGAATTTGAACTAATAAATAATAACAGTAGCAATATAATGGATTTCAGACACATATATATGAAAAATTTAGCATTGTACCATCGCGCGAGCATAGCGAGTTAGGTCCGAGTCGTAACATGCTATATGCCAAATTTCTTGTGTCAGTCAACTTATCATTTTTTCTACTTGTATACTTCTGTTTCAATGACATTTTACCAATTTCAACTGTTTGTAAGTGTTTTCAGATGTTTTCATTCATTATGATGACATGCAGCATAAGTTTAGCGCACATCAGCTTAGTAAGCGCACTCGCTATGACTCGTATTGCAACATACCCAATTGTTTTATCACTTTCCTATTATTTTTCCCTCTACATAGAACCTTTCCTCCACCACTGTAAATGTTTTCAATTATTTACATTCATTACGAGGGCATTTAGCGATATGCTAGCACATATTCACGTAGCAACCACAATCTCAAACACTCGTGTTTCATCTTCTACTTTATTTATTCACTCCAATTATACTTTCTCACTTACATTACACACGCTTACACCCCTATACTGCACTGTACATACTTACTGGCATTATTTATTCAAGTGAGCGTCAGAATATCGCATGAAAATACCCTTGCAATGAATGTTTCGACCAACATAATACTCAAACACTTATATACTAATTCTTCACATATATTACACACTTTCCCACTTGTTGACTTCTATTTTCATTATTACGTGCCTTATTCATTCAACTGAGCGTCAGGATATCGCATCTCTATACACACTCTATGAACATTTTGACTTAGAATATATTTCAGCACTTACAATAATTTGAACTTATATTATACCCGTTAGCATTTCCAATAATAATAATTACATATTTACGGGCCGTATTTATTGCACTGAGCGACAGAATATCGCATCATAAAACCCTCGCTATGTATGTTTCCACTTACAGCATATTTATACACTTACATACAATTTTTGCACTTATGTTATACCCGTATGCACTTTATACTAATATTTGGAGATCAACTTGACTGATAATTTCACTGAGCGTCTGTTTGTCGCATTTACTTCATAGTTTCAGCGTCCTATCGCATTCACACCATATCAGAATTGCATCAACGTGTGATATTTGCTGAAACATGAGTGAATACAGAGACCCATGTCACACTCCACGCACTCATAGCGGGTGTCCTTCCTCTGTGTCGTGAGTCTCACCCGGGAATTGCTACACACGTGACACCTGCGTTGGGGCCTAGGTCTGTTTGGCTGGGGAGGGATAGGAGTGGGGAAATGGCGGCCGGATATTCTCAAGGGAGTTTGGGCAATAGGGGCAGTGCGGGTGCGATGTTGGGGCCTTTCAACAGCATAACGTGCAAACATCTCTCTTGTGAGCTCCCTCACAAACCCTTCAAAGGTTTCCTGAACTCCTGTTGTCATGGCGTGAAGGTGGTGGCAATTCAGAGCAGTGATGTCTAGCAAGTGAAAGAACAGTTTCTTATACCACTTCATCGTGGTCCTGGCACACTCTACCGTCGATATCATGGAGTCTGACTGGTCCACGAGGCGCATGTTTATGTTATAGTCCACGACACACTCAGGTTTCCAAATGTGACGCCTGTTCTCGCTACGGTAATCTACGGAATCAGTACGGTGCATCAAGGGGCGGTGAACCGTTGACAAGAGGCTTACTTCTCTATTGTGGTTCCACACAGTTACAAGGATGTTGTTGGCTTTGAAAAGACAACCTCTTTCCTGGCATGTTTCCGCCCTACCTTGGCCATGTGACGCCGGTTCACCTTCACGGTTCCACAGACTCCCGTTTCATGCGTGTGAAGATAATGAGCGAGAAGAGGGCTAGTGTACCAGTTGTCCAGGTAGAGGACGTGACCACGATGAAGGTAGTCTTCTATCATTGTCTTTACCACTGCTCCCGACAGTCCAATACTTCGATCTTCTATTATGTCTGTCTGTGCACCGGTGTACAAGACTATGTCTTGCACGTATCCAGTCCTACAGTCGCACATAACAAAGATCTTGAACTCAAAACGGTGCCTTTTGCTGGGTATATACTGCCTAAATGAAATATTACCTCTCCACAACACGAGACTCTCATCTATGACGAGGTCTCTATAGGGATAGAATGACGAACGAAAGGTTTGCCTCAGGTTATCAAAGACCAACCTAATTCGCCTCATTTTATCTGTGTCGTTCGCATTTGCAGGATCATGAGCATCATAGAAATGGAGGTGACTTAGAATTTGTTGAAACCAATTACGGCTCATCACTTGCCCAAATATTGGGGTAAACATAACAGGGTCCCTTGTCCAGTAAGCAGGAATTCTGTTCTTTTGTATAATACCCATCAAAAGGACCAGGGCAAAAAATAGGAACATTTCTGAAAGGGAGACAGGGTAATCATATATGATAGAATGCCTACTCCTTGTTCCCAATCTTTCACTCTCAAGGTGCTGGGTGCATGCAAAGAGGTTGGTTTGGTAAATAATCTGCTCCACGAATGCCTCACTAAAAAACAGGTGGAAAAAATCCAACCTGGTGGAATTACGGTGAATTCCGGGAGCAATGCAGCCAGAGCGTCCCTGCTCAGTGAAGGGGTGAATGAGGGGAGAAAAATCACTCCCATCCTCCCAATTCCATCCCACACATCCTTCGTCCCCATCATCCCCATCACCGCCTTCGTCTGGGTGGGGAGGAGATCCTGGTGGGGGAGGTGGGGGAGAAGGAGTGCGGAGGGCTTCCCCACTGTCACTCCTCTTCCCTCTGCCTTTACCCTTTCCCTTTCCCTTACCCTTACGGCCTTGAGGAACATTAGGGGGCTGTGGGGATGAAGTAGGGGAATATTGGGGAGCATAAGACGTGCTGGGGAGTGGTTCCTCCCCACCTTCCCCCTCCATGACAACTCCACGTGATTTCTCACGCACCCTAGCTCGACCACGTGTTAGGGGATATTGGGGAGCATAAGACGTGCTTGGGAGTGGTTCCTCCCCACCTTCCCCCTCCATCACAACCCCACGTGATACTGAACGCACCCGCACTCGACCACGTGATACACTACTCCGCCTCCCACTACCTAGGGATAGCAATGACTCACTCAAGTCACTCTCACTTTCCCTAATCCTCCCTGCACTTTCCCTTTCACTCCCCACTCCCTCCACGGCACTTCCTAACTCCCCAAACAAAATACTAGGCCCATACCTGCTCGTCCGACGTGGTGTGCTCTCTGGGCCACGATGAGTGATTACCTCACGTCCATACCACGTGGCAGCATGTCCCACAACTCCGTCCTCATCCTCGTCATCGAAATCTGGTTCCAAATCACGTTGGGGATGGGCATAGGATGTTGCACGTGGTTTCTTGGCCAGCTGCCCCTCTCTAGCAGCACGGTAAGTCACGTACTGCCGCTTCCTGGGAGACGGGACTTCTTCATCACTGCTGGTGGTTTCTTTCTCCTCTGGCTGCACATAATCTTTATCCACAACCTCGTTGTCCAGTGGGGAATCACTGTCGCCTGTAAAGGCGTCCAGGGCGGCTTGAATTTCGCCCTCTGAGAGACCTCTCTTAGCCATGTCTGAGCAGGACCGTTGCTACCAGGTGAGTGGACAAGCGGCGGGTTAGCACAGGTCGCGTGGGGTCGCTGAGTATCCCCGCCTGGTGGCAGGTAGGGGAAGGTCATGTGAGGATACGTACTGCAAATCAAGTGCGAAATTTGAAAATTGTTGAAATTATGCACTTTGCAATTGCACGACGTACCGGTACGTCGCCAGGACTGGCAAATGCAAATCGTTGCAACGTACCCATACGTCAACGGGACGGGGCGGGTTAAATTAAGATGGCTGAACTGAAATTACGTGAAGAGTCAACTACACTGCCACTGTACTGTTTTTACTCTACTTGGGCCCACATTTTCGTCCTTTTGTAGCTACTTTACACAGCTCAATGGCAGAACAAGACAATACAGTACTACAGCTATAATATCCTGTCCATGGCACTTTGTCACAACTAGCATTATATATCAGTGTCGATATATTTTTACAACCCTGCATTCAACTTGGAGAGGTGAAAAATTTAAGCCAAGTCAGAGTAAAAAATGTATGTTACTAACCACCATTACCGTTGCCCTCCGGCATGCTGACAGCCACATTGAAGTAGTCTGGCATGGCCTCCTGTGGGCTGCTGCTGATGCAGTGTACTAGCAGGCATCCATACATTGTCGGGGCCTCACACAAGAGCTGCTGATAAGCTTGCTCTACAGTTCCTTCCTGTATAAGTAAATCTTTGTTACTAATGCCTGTTTAATCTCATCTGACAAAAATTCTTGACCTCTTGCAGCTCAAATAATGGTCAAACATTGTCAGATTGGAGGATAAATTTGACTATTAAACAAGGAGACTCATTCCTACCTTATCACTGAGACTTATCAAGTTTCACACCATGACTTGGTATTTAGCTTGCCTCTTTAACCCCTTTGTTCACTACGACGTGATTCATGTCACGTAATTACCTCCTGAAGATGCACAGTGACACACTGCATCACAAAAAAATATCTCTAATAAACTGACATGTGAACATCATTCAAGTTGCAAAAATTACCTCCCAAAGTCCCATTTTGATGTGAACCTACAACAAGCAATTTTGAATGAGGGGGTCATTCAACAGACTGTCAAACCCTCCCCCCTCTGAAAAGCATTGTGTACTGAATAAATTCACTTGGCCACAAAATTACTGCTGTGTGTGAAAAGGTTGACTCCTTCATTACCACGACATTTCTTGTATTTGTGGTGGGGTGGGGTGGGGACAGGCACCAAATATTCAAGGAATTCACCATTTGTGGGGATGTTTATTAAGCATGCCCTGTGAGGGACCATTGCGATTCTCCTACTTGTTTATACTGTAATACTGTATTGTCAATGTTTGGCACACCTGATGTGGATATACAACAGTGAAAATTTAAACTTAAATGTCAGGACCAACTTGTCTAGCCCCAGGTTCCTATGCTCCTAATGGGGTGACATAAGATTGGATGATGGATGGGTGGATGGAAGATCTAAATACATGAAAAGTACAGATGGGGAATTAAACCAAGCCTACCAAACTATCCTGAAGGAGGGTGTCTAGGTCTTGGGCCAAACACCCTGCCGTTACTGCCTTTAGTGACCAGACTCCTGCTGCCGTGATGGTATCATAATACTGTCATTCAGTAACTTTTTCACCTCCATGCTCACTTCCCCGTTTCTTATCCCTACTTTCAAAGAACCAGCAACCTTTCTTCCTTGTTGTACCCTTTCAAGCACTTCATTCTCTAAACTTCCATCCTTACTCATTACACTACCCAAGTACTTAAACACACTCACATTTCCATTTGTTCCTCATCCAACCTCACTGTACATTCAGTGACTTCATTTCTCTTGAAGACCATAACTTTACTCTTCTCTACATTCACCTTTAGATTCCGTTTCATACACACACTCCCAAATTCATCCACCAATCCTTGCAGCTCCCCTTCGTCTTCACTTAACAACACAGTATCATTGCAAACAACAGTACAGGGAGTTTCCAAACACTGCCCTCTCTCACCATGGCCACTCCAACATCCACTACCCTACCTTGTATCTCTTTTATAACCCTATCCATATACAGACTGAACAACCATGGAGACATGACACATCCCTGTTTCAACCCAACTTTCAAATAGAAAACTCACTCAGTTCACTATCCACATGCACTGCAGCCTTAGCACCATCATACATACTCTTCACGGCCTTCAACAACTTCCCATCTACTCCATATATTCTTAACCCATCACGTCCTGAGGTTTTCTGCACCTCCAACATCCCCCAATCCCGAGGTATTTTCGATTTTTTTTTTTTTTTGGCTAAAACCTCCTCTTTTGGTGAGAAACATCGAAAATTCATAGAGAAATCACTCACCTGAGGTTTAAAATACCCGATCCAGGTAGGAGTTCCTCCTTACCTGACTGGGTTTTCTAACATGCTGGCACCAAAGAAAACGAGTTCTATGGGAGGATAACTATTTCACACAACTCATATACGGCATTTATTTATTTACTTAGTACGAATTTATATGTAGTATGAGAGTATATTGGTTTTCAAGCAGTATTATAGGCATTATAAGCATTGTTTCACTCACTAACTAATCACCATACCTGACCTTTTTTTGCCACATTACCTGATCATTATTTCTGACTGTTTCTTCTTCTAATGCAATGTAAACTTTGTCCTCCACATTGTTATCGATTGGGGAATCACTCTGGCCCTGAATATCTTTACTGGCTAGGTCACTGGTAACACGTGAATTGTCGACACAATGGCGTGAGGGGGGGAGGGGGGAGGTTATGCGGTGTAAGGCATTGTCCCTGCTTGGCATCTTGTAGAGGAATAGAGGAAGGTGTCCCGTGTATACGTACGAAAAATCACGCGCGAAAATTGAAAATTGTGCAAATTAGGGACGTTGCAATTGCACGACGTACCAGTACGTCGTCAGGACTGGCAAATGCAAAATGTTGCAACGTACCCATACATCGACAGGACGGGGCGGGTTAATACTTTCCACATTCCTGTCTATCCACCCTGTCATATGCTTTCTTCAAATCCATGAAGGCTGCATACAACTTCTTTTCCTTTTCTAGACACTTTTCCACTAAAGATCTATGAATGAATATCTGATCTACACAACCTCTTCCCTTCCTGAATCCTCTCTGTTCTTCTCCAACTAATTCCTCACACCTCAGGTTCATATTCTTGTTGGTTAGCTATGGAAGCTCCCCAACACCTCTGCCTCTGTAATTTATTTTGGGATATGGCTAGTTGATATCCTTTCATAAGTTGTTTATAAAGTATGGTGGTAATGAAAGGATTTTTGTGATACAAAAGAGGACAGAAGCATTAATAAACAAAATAAATTACTTAGGAAGAGGTGTTAGGTACCTTGATGCAGAGTAAGGTGATAGATACTGGAAGATTTTATGTACCAGAGAAAAGGACAATAAGGTGTAATAAACAAAATGAACTGCTTAGGAGGAGGTGTTAGGGAGCTTTACGCTATGTAGATTATGGTAATACTGAAAGAATTTATGTAACACAGAAGAGGACAGTAAGGTGTACAGTAATATGCACATTAAGCCACTTAGGAAGAGGTGTTAGGGAGCTTCCTTAACTGACGAGAATACTGACCAATCTCCGATAGGCTACTCAACAGAATAAAATCATTAGACATCAGGTGAATAGAATCCTAGACTTGTCCTAAGGATGAGAGGGTTAGAAATACAGAAGACAAACTGACCACAGCTCCAAAGATGGGTTAATGTAAGCTTCCTGGTGCACTGGAGGGAGATTTTTTTTTTTAACGCAAGGAAGAAGGAACCAAAGGCCAGAAGCCCACAAACTGCTCCCTCCAAGAAAAAACAAACACAAGACAACAGACAGCCAAATTCTAGATCTGTACGGTACACTTTGAGATGCCTGGACACACTGTGCTTGAAAGACTGGAGATCATAGGCAGTAGGAAGTACAAATAGTGGAAGGCAGTTCCAGAGTTGACCTGTTGCATACATGAAGGACTGGGAGTAATGGTTAACTCTTGCAGTAGAGAGTTGGACAGAAAAGGGATGAGAGTTTGTTGCTAGACGGGTGCTACGCACCCGTCGTAGAGGTGATGGAATGCAAGCAGACAGTTCAGAGGAGCAGTGACCATTGAAGTAGCGATAGAATAGATATAAAGATGCAACAGTGTGGCAAAGAGACACAGGTTGAAGGGAGCCAGTAAGAGGAGGAGAGTTAATGAGACGAAAAGCCTTTGACTCCACCCTATTGAGAAGAGCTGTATGTGGGGAGCCTCCCCACACATGAGAGTTGTACTCTAAACAGGGGCGAATAAAACCCGTGTATAAAGTCAACAACTGTGCACTGGTAATGAAGGCATGAGTCGGCTTAGCACACCTAATCTCTTGGAAGCAGATTTTACAAGAGATGTAATATGGTCATTCTATGATAAATCCCAAGAGAATGAAACCCCATGTATGTTTAAAGATGATGCAGGATTAAGCTGGATATTGTTAAAAATTAGAGGGTATTCCTGTGGAAGGTTCTGTTGGGCTGATAGATGTAAGAACTGAGTTTTGGATGCATTAAAAACAACCAGATTACCTTTACCACAATCAGAGATATGAGCTGATGTGGGTGCCTGATAAATCCAGGACGCCATGACCCCCAAGCACTGTGTCTCTGAGGTGTGAAGGAACCGCATGTCAGCCACTGTCGGCCAGTCTCTCGGGTCCATCCACACGTTGATGGATGGGCAGGCCAGGCTCAGTAAATTCCAGTTTAGTCTGAAAGATTAAATTCTATATTACTATGCTATCTATTTATCTCTTATCTGGCCCTATATACCGTATTGTCTATCTATCATCCACTACTATAAAATACTAATCTATCTATCATCCACGTCTACAATATTCTGTCGATCTGTCATTCACTCCTATAATACTTGTGTCTCTAACTGTTACAGATTTTTTATGAATGGAGGACACCTGTAATCTGGTGTATGGGAATTTCTAAAAAAAAATTTTCCTTCCATTGTTCAGCTTTGTATCATTTGCATCATATCGTTTAAAAAGGCTCCAACATGCTTCAACGCGTTGGTCTTCGTCACCTAATGGCGGCTCTCCACACTGCTTGATCTCTGGCAGCCTCCCTATTCAGTTCCTTATCCCTGAGGTCAGACCCTATAACCTCATCCCAGGTCTTCTTTAGTCTGCCTCTCGCAACCCAACCCTTGACATTCACACTTCTCACTTTCCGCACCCAGATGTCATCCCCCATCCCTTCAACATGCCCACACCACCTCAATCTACCCCTCCTCATCACAGCACCAATACTGATACAAACCATTTCTATATTTAAAAAATATGTAAACAGTGTACGTAGGAGTGTTAGGGTACAATATGCCAGATAAATAACTGAGGAATAAGCATTATGAAGCCTGCTGTGCCACTCTCAATACAGACTTAATCAATGCATGGCTGGTGTTAAGGCTCTAACCTGGTATAATCCATGTTTGTGGTGATGGTAATGTGTGGTGGGGAAGCCAAGTTGAACCACAGTCAGTTCAGCCACAAGGCAGGCCATAGCCAGCTGGCCACTCCATCTGTCAACACAATATTTACACTGCACATATAGGCTCCCCAACACTTCCTTAGTGATTTGTTTTTGGATATGGCTGCTTAATGTAATTTTTACACTATTTATGGACAGTATGGTGATATTAGGATGAATTAAAAATGGCAGAAGAGGAAAGCAAGGAAAAATAAGTAAAATAAATCACTCAGGAAGAGGTGTTTGGAAGACTCCTTAAGTGACAAAAATACAGGCCATGGTATCATACTTCAGTAAGGGTTAGGTTTCTCATGACATTATGTAAAATGGATTTATATGTAAAATGGAGCCAGGCAAAAACCATACCGTATTAAAAAGATGCTAATCAAGACAAACCTACTGCAACTAGAAAACAACCCTTAAGCCTTCAATGCCACTTCTCATGCAACACTTTCAGATCTTCTCTAACCACACACACAACATGGGGGGGGGGGAAGAGGAGGAGGCCGAGGACGAGATGGAGGTATAGAGTGGAGATGTATATGAGAGGGGGATGTGGGTTTGGGGGTAGGGCAGTGAAGTGGAGGGGGACAGGGCGACACGGAGGCGATCCATTTGTGGCCACCCCTTACAGGATTAAGGCATCTGGCAATAGAGCCTGGCAATAGAGAGAGAGACAGAACAAAGAACAGGTAACATCCCTCAGCCTGACACATTACCTACTCTTCAGGACCCGTATCCAATGTTATATTATTGCAGGCGTGTTTTAACCTGTGAATATTTCCAACTTCTTTCAGCCAAGTTCATGGCTAGGCCTGTATTCTTGTCAGTGGAGGAAGCTCCCTAATACAGCCATGCACCACATAGCATCCACAATACTTAATGAAAAACGACATTATGTGATCTGGACATTAAGCGGCCACTGTAACTTATGCACTGTATACTGTATCTTGTACTATATGCACAGGTATATGATATATACTGTACTGTATATCACTTTTAAAGTACAGTACAGTATAAAAAAGCCCAAATTAAGACAATAATACAGTATGTAACATTATGTAAACCTGATGCAGGGATATGCAAGGACACTCAGATGCGGCGGTAAACATGCGACTGGACACGGCTGCCTATGGCTGGTGTTGATGACACTGTTATAGCTACAGTAAACTTTTTACTGATTGTTAGTAAACTTTTTACAGCCGGCAGCGTAATGGCTTTGTTTTGGGATGCTGGCTGGCCATTAGTGATGCACCAACACTGCTTTGCACCCACATACACTCGCTACGTCCCGTTCTTCGGATGTTTTTTCTATTTCCATTATATTCTTATAGGTCCCCCGATGTTAATGCGAAAGGGCACTGTGCAGAAGGACATTAAGCTGCGCATGACTGTACACAGCCAACAACTGAATAGAAAGGCCTGACTGTACTGCCTATTAAACTAAACAAATGGTCCTTCTGTAAGTCTGTAGATAGCCTAATCATCTTCTTTAAGGTGTAACGACTCTTGGCTTGGCTATTATTGTCAAGTACATTATTTTACAAGATGAGATGCCTACTTTTCTCGATGACATTTTAACTGAAAAACCTCCAGCCACACTGCAAACAAACGTATAGCGAGGCCTGACTGTGCTGCCCATAAAACTACACGTATGGTTCCTCTGTGTGTCCAACTGGGATGTTATAACCACTAAACTACCTGCCATCTCTGATAAAAACTGAATATATAGAACTAAGCCTACTGACCTGAGAGACTTGGAGTTTAGGATGAGAGGATGCTGAGTGGCTTGATGTATTGTAGAGTTAAGCTGAATACTGACCCCGGTGTGGCCTGGGTGTGTCTAAGGGTGGCCTGGGTGTGTCTGAGGGTGGCCTGGGTGTGTGTGAGGGTGGCCTGGGTGTGTGTGAGGGTGGCTGGGGTGTGTCTGAGGGCAGCCTGGGTGTGTCTGAGGGTGGCCTGGGTGTGTGTGAGGATGGCCTGGGTGTGTCTGAGGGCAGCCAGGGTGTGTCTGAGGGTGGCCTGGGTGTGTCTGAGGGTGGCCTGGGTGTGTCTGAGGGCAGCCTGGGTGTGTCTGAGGGTGGCCTGGGTGTGTCTGAGGGTGGTCTGGGTGTGTCTGAGTGCGGCCTGGGTGTGTCTGAGGGTGGCCTGGGTGTGTCTGAGGGTGGCCTGGGTGTGTCTGAGGGCAGCCTGGGTGTGTCTGAGGGCAGCCTGGGTGTGTCTGAGGGCAGCCTGGGTATGTCTGAGGGTGGCCTGGGTGTGCCTGGGAGTGGCCTGGGAGATGCGTCAGTGGCAATGCTGGGGAAAAAACCAGTGGTGGGGCTGCCTCCACTGCCAGCTGAGACTGTGTTGCCACACAGGTACACCACCATCCTGATGCCCACACTCTTCTGATGATGCCTAATGTCCTCTTCACTGCCCTGAGCAAGATAAAAAATACAGATTAAGCAGCACACACCACACAGGAGTTAGCTATTGTAATGGTGACAGTATAGTGAAATTCCCGAAATACAAAACAGCTGGCATCAAGGGGCGTTTGGAAAATTGTGATAATCGGGAACTCAGATTTTTGGGACTGCACTGTAGCTACAGTTTTAAAGCATTCAGATTCTTATATTGCCTATCAGCAGAATATATAAGTCTAATATCTGCTGCAACAGCATCCTTGGCCTCACCCTCCCTCTCCCCCCCCTCCACCTACTTAAATACACTCTCCTCATTAGTCTCTCGCTCTCCATCAGTCATAATATTCAAATAACTTAGAGCCTAGTGCCTGTCTGAGGGCCAATTTGAAAAGTCCGATTTCTTGTAGCTCAACAACCAAGGAAGGTAGGGAGTTCCAAAGGTCCACAACACTAACAGAGAGAACATGCTTTTGACAGTCAAGGGTGCAATGAGTATGTCCTAAGTTATATATATATAACCTCTAGTTCCCATAACTGGAGAAAACCACAACAACTATGGGCATCAACGGATGTCTGGCCAGGCATTATCTTCCAGCATCTACAAGTGCGTTAGTGGACATTTGTGCTGGGAGGGGGTTGGTGATAGCCAATACCCTCTTCAGGCATAAAATGATCCACAGGTATACATGGCGAGTGAAGAGAAGGGTGGGTGGTGAACTGAATGAATGAAAGGCAATGACTGATTATGCGTGTGTGGATGAAAGAATGCGAAGATGTGTAATGGATGCAAGAGCTTATAGAGGTTGGGGGAGTGGATTTTCTGACCACTACTTGGTGGTGGCCAGAATTAGGATTCAAGTAAGATGGAGGAATAGAAGAAGGGAAAGACGAGAGGAAGGAGTAGTTGCAAGGAGAGTGGAAAGGTTACAAGAGGATGAGAAAAAGGCAAAGTATAAGAGAGAAGTGGAGGAACGATTGGGCAAATATGAATTGGAGCAGATGGGAGACGTGGAAGGTGTGTGTAGGATATTTACAGAAGAAATATGTGCAGCATGTGATGTGGTGTGTGGAAGGAAGAGAAGACAGAGGTGGGTGCAAGGAACAGCGTGGTGGACTGAAGAGGTGAAACAGGCTGTGGCACAAAAGAAGAAGGCATACAATGAATGGATGAGAAATAGGGGCGTGGAAGAAGTTGAGAGGCGGAAGAGAGAGTTATATGTAGAAAGAAAGAGAAAGGTGAAAAGATTAGTAAGAGAGAGTAAGAAGAGAGTGGATGAGGAATTTGGAAGGAATTTGAGTGTAAAGTGGAGGGACTGTAAGAAAATGTTTTGGAAAGAGGTGAAAAAAGTAAGACAGGGTGGAAGTGAAGTTAGCAGGGGAGTGAAAGATAAAAATAGTAGATTACTGGTGGAGAATGAAGAAAAGGTGAGCAGATGGAGAGAACACTTTAAGGAATTTTTGAACATAGAAGATGGAAGTAATGCGAGTATAAGTGGCTGGGGAATGGCTGGGAAAAGGAGGGAGGTGAGAAGACAGGAAGAAATCAGTAGGATAGAAGTTGTGGAAGCAATGAAGAAAGTTAAATCGGGGAAAGCCCCAGGAATTGATGAAGTGTGTGGTGAAATGCTGAAGCATGGGGGAGAGATAGTAGTAGAATGGATGTGGAAAATGTGCAGATTGGCCTGGGAGGAAGGTAGAGTCCCGGAGGATTGGAAGTCAGGTATAATTATTCCCTTGTACAAAGGAAAAGGGGAAAAAGAAGTGTGTGGTAATCATAGGGGCATTTGTCTTCTTAGTATAATAGGAAAAGTGTATGGTAGGATACTTATTGACAGAGTCAGAGAAAGAACAGAGAAATAAGTTGGAGAAGAACAGGGAGGCTTTAGGAGGGGAAGAGGTTGTGTAGATCAGATATTCATTCTTAGATCTTTAGTGGAAAAGTTTCTAGAGAAGGGAAAGAAGTTGTATGAGGCTTTCATGGATTTGGAGAAAGCATATGACAGGGTGGATAGACAAGGATTGTGGAAAGTGTTAAGAATATATGGAGTAGATGGGACGTTGTTGAATGCTGTGAAGAGTATATACAATGGTGCGAAGGCTGCAGTGCGTGTGGATGATGAACTAAGTGAATTTTTCTCTTTGAAAGTTGAGTTGAAACAGGGATGTGTCATGTCTCCATGGTTGTTCAATCTGTACGTGGATGGGGTAATAAAAGAGGTACAAGGTAGGGTAGTGGATGTTGGAGTGGCCCTGGTGAGAGAGGATACTGTTTGGAAACTCCCTGCACTGTTGTTTGCAGATGATGCTATGTTGTTGAGTGAAAACGAAGGGGAGCTGCAAGGCTTGGTGGATGAGTTTGGGAGAGTGTGTAAGAAACGGAATCTAAAGGTGAATGTAGGTCTTTGAGAGAGGTGAAGTCAGTGAATGTACAGCGAGGTTGGATGGTGAGGAATTGGAAAATGTGAGTACGTTTAAGTACTTGGGTAGTGTGATGAGTAAGGATGGTACTGCTGGTTCTTTGAAAGCAGTGATAAGAAACAGGGAAGTGAGCATGGAAGTGAAAAAGTTACTACATGACAGTATTGTGATACCAACTCTAACGTATGGAAGTGAAGCTTGGACGTTGTTGGAAGGACACAAGTCAAGAGTGAGAGCAGTGGAAATGAGTTATTTAAGAGGAGCCTGTGGAGTTACATGGAGAGACAGGCTGACAAATGAGGATATAAAGGAGCGTTGTGGTGTGGATGTGGATGTGATAGGAAGCGTTATGAGGAACACACTGAGGTGGTTTGGCCATGTGGAGAGGATGGAGGGTGAAAGACTGACGAAGAGAGTGTATGTGAGTGAGGTGGAGGGGGGAAGAGGGAGGGGGAGGCCGAGGATGAGATGGAGGGATGGGTGGAGAGGCATATGAGAGAGGGGGGTGTGAGTTGGGAGCAG
>NC_136969.1:14483708-14696208 GCF_032717465.1 Coenobita brevimanus
TCAGAGATTCAGTAGAAATAAACAAATCAATAGTAATCACTGGTATAGAAGAGGAAGAAGTTAAAAACAAGATCACAAGAGACAAAAAGGAGATGGCAAATGTAATGAGCTTACTGAAAGAAGTATCAGAGGAAATCTGTAGTAAAGACATAGAAGAACACAAAAGGTTAGGGAAATACGAGAAAAGCAAGACAAGACCTCTAAAGGTGACTTTCCAGAGTGTAAACACTGTGGAAGAGATACTAAAAAATGCAAAGAATCTTATGGAAAAAGAGGAGTTCAAAAATGAATGGATAAAATGATGCCTAACACAAGAGGAACTGGAATTACTGAAAGAGAAAAGGGAGGAAGCAAAAACAAAAAATGAGGGAAGATCAGAAGAGGACAAGAAGAAATTTTTTTACAAAGTAATAGGATTGCGGGTACGAATGTGGTACACAAACAGGATGGAAGAAAAAGGAGGAAGTTAGTAGAACCATGTCATGACAAGCATATAAACAAGATGATAAAGTTGATGTACTCAAATGTGGATGGAATGGTATCTAAATTACTAGAGATGAATGATTATGTCAGAGAAAATGAACCACAAATAATATGCCTGAGACAAAATTAACACAAAGGATATCCAATGACATACTAAACTTAGAGGAATACAATATATGGAGAGGAGACAGAAATTTAAAAAAAGGAGGAGGAATTATAATATTAACTAAGAAAAATCTAAAAGTCAAGGAAATAAACCTAGATATACCATCACAAGTAGAACTGATTGCAGGAGAGATCGACACATCTGAAGGTAAAGTAATCGTAGCCAATTTGTATATGCCACCCAGATCAAACACATGGGAAAGAGACGACTATGAGGACCTGGCAGAGAGTACAGTTCAGAGTATAAGATCCTTGCTACATAAAATGGAAGAGAAATCGGAAAGAATTATACTAACGGGGGACTTCAATACAAATATAAATTGGAATACTCTAGATATAAATAGCCAAGAAAGCTGTTGGGACCAAAAGCTCCTGGATCTCGTACAAGAGTTTTTCTTAATGCAACATGTGAGGGAAACCACTAGAAAAAGAGGACTTGATGTACCTTCAGTGCTAGATCTAATATTTACTAGGCAAGAAAATGACATTGACAGTTTAATATATCACCCTGCACTCGGCAAAAGCGATCATGCAGTACTAAATTATAACTTCAGGATAGCATATGACATACTAAACAGCAATGACAGTTACAAAAAGAGCCTAAACTATAAAAAGGGAAATTATCAAGACCTAAAGAAGTATTTCTTAGAAGTTGATTGGGAAAATGAGCTTAGAGGACAAGATTTAAATGCTGGGTCTGGTTGGTACTTGGATGGGTGACCGCCTGGGAACACCAGATGCTGTTGGCATCCCTACATGTCAAGTGGGGTTGGTGGAGGATTAGTGCCCCTCCCTGTAAAACAATTAACTCTAAGCCCTTGGCCACCCCGTCTGGGATACATGGCGTCTGGCAATGAATGAATGAATGATATAAAAAATTTTGTGAATTTTATGAAATAGGAGTCCAGAAGTACATCCCACAGCACAAAGAAGCAGATAAGAAAATACAGAAACGGTTCAATACAGAATGTAAAAAATCAAAAGAAAGAAGAGATTTGTTGTGGAATAGATACAGAAGGCACAATAGTGAAAGGGCGTATAATAATTACAAACAGGCAAGAAACGACTATACAAGAATAAGGAGGGAAGCCCAAAAACAGTTTGAGGAGGATATAATAAATAAAAGTAGTGATCAACCAAAGCTGTTTTACAGCTATATCAGAAGCAAAACCAAAGTAAAAGATATAATACAATCCATTACGGACGAGGGAATCACTTATACACAAGAGAAAGACATTTGTGAAGCACTAAATAAGAATTTCCAATTAGTTTTTACAGAAGAAAAAAATTTTGAGAGGGATTATGTGGAACACGCATGTCCACACATACTACCAGATATACAAATAGCAGAAAAAGTAATACAGGAGGAGTTAAGTAGATTAGACAGAGGAAAAGCAAGTGGTCCTGATGAAATTTCATGTTGGGTGTTACGAGAATGTGCAAAGGAGTTAAGTAAACCATTATTTTTAATTTTCAAGAAATCCTTGAGTCAAGGGAAACTACCTGATATTTGGAAAAAAGCAAATATAGTCCCCTTATTCAAGAAAGGAAATAGAGAAAATCCTCTCAACTACCGACCAGAATCACTGACCAGTGTTGTAAGCAAGGTATTAGAAAAACTTATAAGAAAAGCTTGGGTAAATCATCTAGAAGAACACAGTATGATAACAGAAAGACAGTTTGGTTTCAGAAAAGGAAAATCATGTGTTACTAATCTGTTGAGTTACTATGACAGAGTAACAAACACAATACAGGAAAGGGAAGGATGGGTGGACAGTATCTATTTAGATTTCAAGAAAGCTTTTGACACAGTACCACACCAAAGACTTTTATGGAAGCTGTACCATCAAGGAGGAATTCGAGGCAAACTGTTTTGTTGGATGCAAGACTTTCTCATTAAAAGAGAAATGAGGACAGTACTAAGAGAAAACTACTCATCATGGAAAGAAGTGACTAGTGGAGTACCACAGGGTTCGGTGCTGGCACCAATCATGTTTTTAGTGTACATAAATGATATAAACAGTAACACTGGAAATGAGAGCTATCTGAATATGTTTGCAGATGATGCAAAAATACAAAGGAGAATTACTAGCACAGACTCTTGTAGGGAGCTACAAGAAGAATTAAATAAACTTCATGAATGGAGTAGTACATGGCAAATGGAATTCAATGTGGACAAGTGTCATGTAGTCAAGTTTGGTAAAAGTGGAAAAAGACCTGATTGGGATTATAAGTTAGGAAATAAAACTCTATACACATCAGAAAGAGAGAAAGACCTAAGTGTGATTATCAATAACAGACTATCTCCGGCTGACCACATCAGCGAGAAAGTACGAAACATGTATACACTGCTTGCAAATATGAGAATAGCATTCACATACATAAATGAAGACATGCTAAGAAGGATAATAACATCATTCATTAGACCAACCCTGGAATATGCATCAATAGTCTGGAGTCCTCATCTCAAAAAGCATATAGACAAGATTGAAAAAGTTCAAAGGGCCGCTACAAGATGGATACCAAGCTTAAGGGACCTAAGCTACGAAGAAAGACTAAATAAACTGAATCTACCAACACTACAGGAGAGAAGGAAAAGAGGTGACATGATAATGCTATATAAGTGCATATCAGGAAAGGAGAAAATAGACATAAATGATTACTTAACATATGGAGAAGCATCAGCAAGAGGACACTGCAAAAAACTGCATAAGAAGAGAGGTGATAAAGACGTAAGGAAAATCAGTTTCCCAAACAGAGCAATTGATCAATGGAATGCACTACCGAATGAAATAGTGTGTGCCAAAACAATTCACAAATTTAAGGATATGTACGATAAATATGGTCTAAGACACGGGACAGTACGAGCTTGACTCATTCCTGTAAAGATACAATTAGGTAAGAACAATTAGGTAAGAACACACACACTAAAATGCCCGCCGCCAGACCACCTACTCAGCCACCCCCCACCCCACCACTGGGCCATCACCACCCCACCACCCCAGGAAGGGACAACGGGGGGGCTAATGACCCAGGGCAAGAGGGTCACCCGCCCACTACTGACCTGTGCCCTTTCCCCGCAACTGCCCCGACACCAGGTGAACCAGGATTGGAAACAACCTCGCAGGCGGGACAACCATCGACAGCAGTGGGGTGGTACTGAACAAGATTCAGTCCCTAGTAACGTTTTGGCGACAGCCATAGTTACATCCCTCAAGGGCAGGAGGCCCTTCAGTGTGCCACTAGGTGTCCCTACCTTCGCCACGTCCAGGGCAAGAGGCCCTTCAGTGAGCCATGAGGTGTCAATACCCTCCGCCACAGCTAGGGCAGGAGGCCCTTCAGTGCGCCACGAGGCTACAGCACTCTCCGCCACGTCTAGGGCAAGAAGCCCTTTAGTGTGCCACGAGGTGTCCGTGCCCTCTGCCACATCTAGGGCAAGAGGCCCTTCAGTATGCCATGAGGTTCCAGTATCCTCCGCCATGTCTAGGGCAAGAAGCCCTTTGGTGTGCCACGAGGGGTCAATACCCTCCGCCACATCCAGGGCAGGAGGCCCTACAGTGTGCCACGAGGGGTCAATACCCTCCGTCACATCCAGGACAGGAGGCCCTTCAGTGCGCCACGAGGTTCCAGTACCCTCTGCCACTCCAAGGGCAGGAGGCCCTAGTAGAAAGCGAAAAGTGGGTCCCAGGGTAAAGAAACCTGGAGCCATGGCTGTGACAGACCAAGGAGAGAGAGTCGCCCCTGTGCTTCCCTCCCTGTATGTAGGAGAGGGCACAGTCTCCATGTACACTCCACCTACCGCGTTCCCCTGTGAGAACTGCTTGACAACACCCGGGAGAGTTGCCCCGAAGGTGTCACCAAAGTGGAGGCAAAGTCCGAGACCGGACCTGCCTCCCACTCCTGGGAGATCTCTGTCTTCCTCAGGTACCAGCAGGAGACGAGGCCGCAGTCCAACCCTGACGGTGTGTCCTCTGGCAGACAACCGCAGCCCCAGGACCCCCAGGCGAGCCCAGCAGACTACAGGCGAGGGTAACCCTGACCCCCTCACCCCGCGGAGCCACCAACACCAGACCCGCCTCCTCCAACTGTTTGGCCCCAGCCCTGAGGGCCACCTCCCAGGTCGAGGCCCCCAGACAGGCGGGCCTCCCTGCACCCCACCGACGAGACCCTGAGGTAAGGGTCTCCCTTCAGGTCGAGGCCCCCAGACAGGAGGGCCTCCCTGCAGCTCACCGACGGACCGGACCCGGGCAGTGACTCCCCTGTGGGTAGTGTGTTGCCCGCCACAGGCAGAGTCCTCCTGAGGTCCTCCCCCTCGAACAGTGACAGAGTGAATTAACCCAGGAAACACGGGTAAATCAGTGACGCCCCTTAGACCTAAGTAAACCCGAGGAAGAGGAACAGTGAACAGTGACAGAGTGTGATCCATATGAAACCAGTGGCTAATTTTATTTAAAATACCCAACAGACTCACATGTCCCATAAAGTGAAAGTATTCAATAATAATAAGTATAGTACTATCACCCTCCCAGAATAAAGGAACTTCCCGTAAGTGTGAATGACAATCAGGGTGTGTGGGAGAACCAAAAACCTGTGTACAGTGTCGCCGCGACTAGTTAACCGAGTCGAGTGTCGTGATCCGCACCCTGACTTCATTATACTAATATTCCTCCCCCAGACTCTTAATCTTGTGTATTCCCCTTGTTATTGTGAGTATATATATATATTTTGGGTTTAAATGAAAGACGGTCATCTACACTTATAGAACTAAAGACATTGGTATACGTGTATCATATCGTGTGTTGAATACAGTTGTATCTCATGTCATCCAAACCTAACTCTGTGTCCCTGTATCCTGTATCCCAAATATCACTCTGTATCATATTGTAACGGTTTTAGAATTAAGGCAATAGATGTGTTAAGGTATACTGCCTAGTTTTTATGTCCTGTTCCTTTGTTGGTGCTTTACTTCCGGTCCGGAAAGAGGACCCCGCTCAGTCGCTAGCATTTTTAGGGCGAGGAGTCGACCTAAAAACACTCAGCATAACACACACACACACACATGTAAAAATTCACCCATTAGCGCTCCTACTGTACACTCTTATATATGGTGATTTAAGCAGCATAAAAACTTAAAAAAAAAAAAAAACATTCAGTCCTGTAAATAATGTCAGATATTTACACAGAACATAAAACAACAAAATCATCAACTCGAAATTCAACCGTCATCTCGGAGACTTCTTGGAGGCTTCGTAATATCCCTTCCTCGGCGATTTATTTTTCCTGCTACACCTGAATATCGTCTAATATGGTGTTAATACAAACTACGACTCTATTAAAAAATATAAATAACGTCCAAGAGTACAGGAAGGTGTAATATGCAAAATAAATTGTTCAGGAAAAGATGCTAAGAATCCTTCCATTTCAACGAGATAACGGCTTAATTTGCAACCCCGACTTGGGACGCTTCGTAAGACCTCTTCGTCTGCGATTTATTGTGCACATTACACCTTATTATTCTACTGTATGCTCTTGATGCAACTGTACCGAGATTTAAATTTAAGCCGGAATCTCTCATATAGGAGATTTCGTAACATTTCTTTCTCGGCGATCTATTTTGCACACTCCACCTTAATATCCTCTTGTGTGCGATTGATGCAAACTATGACGGTATTAGCAAGGTATAAATATCATACAAGCCAAAAGAAAGGCCTAATCTGAAAATGAGTCGCCAAGGAATAACTGGTGCGAAGGCCACCATTCCAGCGATATTTCGAATTAATTTTCAACTAACTTTGATCGTTCTGTAACACCAATTCTTCAGCGATTTATTTTGCACCATACACCTTAATATTCTCTTCAAAGTTACTCTTACTTGCAATTCTGCTGACATTAAAACTTCAGCCGTAATCTCTCATATTGGCCTTGGAGATTCCGTAGCGTCTCTTCCTCGGCGATTACTTGGCGCATATACCATAAAATCCTCCAGTATGTTATAAATGGAATCTACATCGATTTTAAAAGTGACAGTAAAATGCCCGCCGTGCCCGCCGCAGGACCTCCCACCTCACCACCCCCCACACCACCACCGAGCCGCCACCCCACCACTACCCCAGGAGGACACACTGGTGAGGTTAGTAGTTCCGGGCAAGAGGGTCATCAGGGCATCACGGCCCTGAGCCCCTATTCCCCGCAAGTGCCCCAACCCCAGGTGATCAGGGAAACCGAACTACTGTGCGGGCGGGGTAGTGATCGTCAGACCAGGGGTGGGACTGAAGTTAATTCAGTCCCAGGTAACACCGTATTGACGGTCTTGTTACACCCTCTAGGGCAGGTGGCCCAAGGGCAGGAGGCCCAAGGCTACGGCCTAAATAAAGAGAGATTGACAGACGTAGGCTACGGCCTAACAGAGTGTGCAAAGGGGAAGGTGACCTCAGGCTCCGGCCTTAACACACTAAGGAGAGAGAGTTGCCCTCGTGCATCCCTCTCCAGTTGCTCTTCGGCTACGGCCAGAATATGGTCCAGGGTAGAGAGACCCTGCTACCGTACTTGTAGCGCTACCCAATTACGGAAGCGGCGTCCCAGGGTCGGTACCTTGCCGCAACGGACGGGCGAACCAGTTTGCCCGTTAGTCGTCTTCCGTACGGGCAGACACTCGGCTCCGGCCGGGGCACGTACCAGGGTAGAGAATTCCCTGCAGGTAGGATCTGTCCATATTGGAGAGAGTGTGGCCTCTGTGCCCCTCACTCCGGCTTGTCTCCTACTACGGGAGGAACACCATGCCGGTGGTACCTTGCCATGGCGAAAGGGCGACATCGATCACCCTATAGGTGTCCCCCGTACGCCGGGCAAGTTCACGGCTACAACCAAGGTGCACAATAGGGGAAGGAGATCCTCGGCTCAGGCCTACAGACACACTCAAGGGACCACAAGTAGCGTGAGTCTTCCTTTAACCTCTTTCCCTTCGGGGAGCCCTTCATCGCCATCCGGGCATATAGGCCCGGAGGAGACACTAGAGTGGTGGCAAGGCCCGATATCGGACCTACCATCCACACCCGGGAGTTCCTTGACCCTGCCGGAGCCCCACAGGAGACGCTGCCGCAGTCCAGGCCTGACGGCGCCTCTCCCCCTGAGCACCCGCAGTCCCAGGACACCCAGGCCCGCCGCCGCAGTCTACAACGAAGGCGATCCAGGCTCCCTCACTCCCTGCAGGCAGAGGAAACAGGCCCGACTGCTCCGGTTGTTCGACCCCAGTCCCGAGGACCACCGGTCAGGTCGAGGCCCCTAGACCGTAGGGCCTCCCTGCACCCCATCGGCGCGGCCCTAGTACAGGGGCCGCCCCTCAGGTCGAGGCCCCAGACAGGTGAGCCTCCCTGACAGTAAGTGAAACAGTGAACTAGTAAAACCCAGGAAACAAGGGAAAGGACAGTGACAGTGACAGTGACAGTGACCCAGAGTACAGTGATAGTGCTTACACAGAAAATATATTAAACAGTGACCCACTAGAAACTAGTGCCATCGGGGTAAGACGTGTAACTTGTCAAATGATTTAGTCCCTCCCCGCATCAAGGAGCCAGGGGGTTTTCTGTAAGTCTAGAGGTAGGTGCGCGGGCGAGTTGAAAGATAAGTGTACGTGTCTCCGTGACCAGGTGACAGTGTCGAGTGTCGCTATCCGCACCCTACCTCTATTATAGTAATATCCTCGAAACAGACTCTCAATCTCGGTATTCTTAAAGTGAACAACCCCAGTTTTATATTATCCTGAAGTGACATAAGAATTCCATACAATAGTATAAAGTGAACAATCCCATTTGCATAATTACCTTCCAAGTGACATTAAAGAATACCCGCGATCTCCCTGTGTAATTGTGATAATATATATGATCCTTCTGTGAAGCCAAGTGAAATCCTGTATCTCTGTTTCTCTATATACTAAATATCATTGTATGTACACTGTTATGAGTAGGACCTAGGTAACAGATGTGATACGGTATACTGCCTGGTTTTTATGTCCTGTTCCTTTGTTAGTGCTTTACATCTGGTCTAGAAAGAGGACTCCGTTTCAGTAGCTCGTGTTTTTACAACGAGAAGTCGCCTTAAAAACACAGCATTTCACTGGTGGCAAGCGGTGGTTCTGGATCCGAGTAAAGCACGGAGGAACGCAGAAAGGAAACTTACACAATGGCAGCCACACCACACATCCAATTGCCGAGGTTCAACCCGGACCAGTGCGACATAGATGTATATTTAGACATGGTCAAACCCCTCCTAGACATAGGGTTCGACTCAGACAGAGAAAAGATCGCAGTCACACTACCTAACCTGGGTAAAATAATCACTAGTGCCGCACCAAAAATCGTCCCAGAACTGTCATGGGACCAATTCTCACAAATAGTGAGACAGGCTTTTATGCCATCAATAGGCCGAGTTGTCGCCCTCTCTCAACTCGACGCCCTCACCTATGACGGAAACCTGGATGACACATTCACCCAGGCTCGGCGCCTTGTCAGCGCTGCCTATCCCGAGACACCTCCAAATGCCCGGGATATACATACATTCAATGCTCTATTGAGAATCCTCCCCAGCATAGTCAGGGAGCATTTCTCAATCTACGACCCCTCAGGGGACATGGAAAATGACCTACAACTCGTCCGACGTCTGCTCGCCGCCCGCCCCACACCACAGCCACTCCACGCATTGACACGTTTTCCAACAAAGCAACACCCCCCCTCCAAACCTAAGCTGCCACCTCACCAGCCAACTACTGAGCTGCCTCCCACAGTCCCTAGAGCCTACCCGCAGAAAAAACGCCTAAACCCCAGGGAACAAGGAAACCTCATCACAATTAATCCCTGGGAATTCACGGCTTGCCTCATCACAATTAATCCCTGGGAATTCACGGCTTGCCTCATCACAATTAATCCCTGGGAATTCACGGCTTGCGGTCGCACCTGCCCTCTACACGACATTAGGGAACAGCTTAAAGCTAGCAGGTGCAGAACCTTTCAACAAGGGCACAAGAAAGTCTCCTCCTTAGACGACGATGCCCCGGAAGAAGACGCACCGCCACAACATTACTCGGGAACGGACGACGACGACCAAGAGGACACCACTCCACAACAGATGGATTTTTAGGCCCGCCCCCACACCTCCCCACGGTGGCGGGGGCCACCTCACAGAACTACAGACCCCCAGTTTACGACAAGATTTGGCTAAACGGGGTCAAGGCACGTCTGCTAGTGGATACGGGAGCAGCCAGATTGTGCCTCTACTCCCACTTCTACTCCCGCCACATGGGTACATTCGGCCCTCTTTTCCCCACCTCAGCCAACCTCGTCGACGCGGGGGACGACCCCCTGCCTATCCATGGGGAAACTCGGGCCCTTCAAACCCACACCCACCAACAAATATCCACTAGCCACCCATTCATCATATTCGACTCGACATGCAGTCAATATGATGGATATTTAGGGCTGGACCTCCTCCAGAAACTACACGCCACCATTGACTGCCATCAACGCCGCCTCCACTTCAGTCCAGCCCACCCCAACCAACCAGCAGTCAACAAGAAAGAAGAAGAAAAAAAAAAAACATCGAAGACACAACAAGAACACCTCCCCTCACACACTACCATCAAACACTCACCTGTCCCAAACCACACACACACCTAACCCCAACCCAACCCCTCACACTACTCTACCCCCGTCACCACCACCCACCACACATCATCTGCATCCCTCCCCATCTTTTCCTGCCACTGTCGCCTCCTCAATCACTATTCCACCCCACCATGAAGCTTGGGTAAAACTAAACAAACCTTCTCATACCTCCGTCCTCTTCTCACCATCCATCCCCACCGGACCACTCTCTTCCTGTTTAGTAAGCCCCACCTTCCTCCCCCCACATGCCCATGAAATCCGTATCGCCAACCTCACTACCACCCCACTAACCCTACCAAGAGGACTCATCATCGGCGATACTGAAGAAGCAGAACCATGCCAAACGCCACCCCCAGACCCGCCCACTCTCCCCACCCTACCATCACACCTATCCCCTGCCCAAACCAACAGCCTCCAACAACTCCTCCTGGATTTTCAAGACGTATTCTCCTCCAGCCCAACCGACCTTGGCCATACCACCTATCTCAGCCATGAGATACACACGACCGGACCTCCAATTCGCCAACCATCACGACGAAAGAATCCAAAGCAACGAGAAGAAGAAGACCGGCAGGTCCAGGACATGCGTAATCTCCAACTCTACTAGCCCATGGTCCTCTCCGGTGGTACTCGTAAGGAAAAAAGATGGGACAATGCGTTTCTGTGTTGACTACCGCAGAGTCAACGATGTCACAGTCAAAGATGCAACTCCCCTACCACGCATCGACGACTCACTAGACTCATTACATGGCTCGACATGGTTCTCCACCCTAGACCTGTTGTCGGGCTACTGGCAAGTCCCTGTACATCCCGACGACAAACACAAAACCGCCTTCTCCACATCCAATGGCAAACATTATGAATTCAACGTCCTCCCTTTCGGACTCTGCAACGCCCCTGCCACATTCTCCCGTTTGATGGAGTCTGTCCTTAGTGGACTAACCTGGGAGACTTGCTTGGCGTACCTCGACGACGTCATCGTTTTTAGTCGTACATGGACCGACCACCTTCATCGCCTCAAGCAAGTGTTTCACTGCATACGCCAAGCAGGACTAAAGCTGAAACCAACAAAATGCGTCTTGGCAGAGAGATCCGTGTCTTTCCTGGGACATCTTATTAATGCCGAAGACATCTCACCAGACCCAGATAAACTTCGAGCCATCGCAGACATCCCCCTGCCCCGCGACGTACATGAGACCAGAGCCTTCCTGGGGTTAATATCATACTATAGGCGATTCGTCAAAGGGTTCGCTGACATCGCAAAACCCCTTCACGAGCTAACAAAAAGGGTGAGCCTTTCCTGTGGACCGAGACAAGAAAAACAGCATTTACCACCCTCAAATCAAAGTTAACCACCGCCCCAGTAGTCGCGTTCCCAGACTACAACCTCCCATTCCGCCTGTATACTGACGTGTCCCTCATCGCCATAGGAGCTGTCCTTGCACAAGTACAAAATGGGAGAGAACACATCATCGCCTGTGCCAGTCGCACCCTGAATACGGCAGAACGAAACTACATGGCCACAAAACGTGAGTGCCTAGGGATCATCTGGTCCCTAGAATATTTCAAGTCCTACATCTCAGGCACCCATGTAGTAGTCATTACGGATCACCAACCCCTACAATGGCTACGGCAATCAAACACCAACAATGCCCAACTGATACGCTGGCGAGAGACCCTCGAAGAGTATGACTTCGAAATCGCATACCGTCCAGGCAAACTCCACACCAACGCCGATGCCCTATCCCGTCTCCCAATCAACGCCATCAAGACAGAATCAGACCTGGTCCAAATGTGGAACAATAAACAACGCCCCACCTGGATTCCAGAGACCACGTTCACTAAACTCCATCCACACGGCGAACATCTCTTTGACCCGAACGGACACATTGTCCTTAGCCCAGCCACTGCCCATGACACCATGCTCCACCTCCATGCCCACAACGGCATCCACCTGGGAACGAAGAAGCTGCTACAAGTCTTTAACGATATGTACTGGACCCCAAACCCATTCACCATCGCAAAGAAGATCATACAATCATGCCGAGCGTGCGCCCTTGGAAAGGACATCACCCGAACACCAGGCCCTACAGGAAAGCTAACAGGACAAAAACCGTGGTAACTACTCTCCCTAGACGTCGTCGGCCCTCTCACACCAAAAGCAGGCTACAAGTACATAATTACCTTCGTGGATGTATAGTCTAAGTTTATCGTCGCCTGCCCCGCCAAAGATCACACCGCACTATCAGTCGCCGATGCCCTCACCCGACATGTCTTCCCTTATTTTGGGATTCCACAGGCTCTTCATTCGGATAATGCTCCAGAATTTACGGGAAAAATCTGGGAAGAACTAGCTAGCATATTCGGATACAACATCTCTCACTCATCCCCCTACTGGCCCCAGGGCAACAGCATATGCGAGAGAAGCCATCGCTCCCTTGTGAATCAGGTCCACACACGCATTATGCAAACGGGGAACGAAGACTGGCCTGCACACGTCAAGATCATACAATGGGAATTAAATACGTGCCCAAGAGAAGATGGAATAACTCCGCACGAAAGAGTCTTCGGAGAATCGCCCCTACTCCTACCACTCCGCCACCACCTACAACCGCCCACTCCACCCTCCACCACCGACCCTCTCCACCACCTCAAACGCCTCCTCCACCACCTACACTCAAAACAAGACTTAGCACCTGACACAACCCACTCCAACCCATACACACCTGGCCAGTCTGTTGTAGCAAACCTGCCTACCCCACCCAAGACCTCCCCTGATTCAACGGACCTTACAAAATTGTACGAGTACCCAACCCATACCAAGTCACTGTGGATCAACAAGGACAACACCGCACATATAGAAACCGCCACGTGCGTCCCTTCCACCCACCCGACACCACCCACCCCCTCACTAAGCCTACCTCCACCCTGGCCCGCACACCTGGCCACCCTGACCTTTCTCAGAATCACCCCCCAGACTCCTACTCCTACTCCTTCTCACCCCCCTCCTCAAACTCTCCAGCAACCAGCCCACCCCCTGACACACCACCACCACAGCCTGAAACCACCAACACTACTTCACAACCTGAAATTCACCCACCAAACACCCCTCCACCCACCACCTCCCAACCCACTCCACACATGCCGCCCTCATCACCACAACCGCCCACCCCCCCCGAAAGCCACACCACCCCCACACCCACCACCGCCCTTCCTCATGACCACTCCCATTATACGCGCCACACCGCACCACCAACCATCCCCCCCCCCTCACCACCGCACACCCTCACCACCACCGCGCACTCAACCAGCCTCACCACCCACACCCACCATAACCACTACCTCCACCAGATCAGGACGACTCTCACGCCCATCCGCAAAATACACCCCGACACCTCCACCCATCACACACCCACCCCAAAACCCACCCTCCCCACCCCCCCAAACACCTCCCCCATAACCCTACCCCTCCACCAAGCACGTTGGAACTTTCCCAATTCCCAATTCCCCAAAGGACGACGCTCCTCCCACCAAATTAGCCCAAATAAAACCACCAACCTCCCATCACTCTCCAGCATTCAAATTTCATCTCCCCACCAGGAACCATTCCCCGATATGAAGGTGACGAAAGTCCGATGGCAACCATACAACCACCCACCAACCAGAGTCAAAGGCATCGACCACCTGCTACGCCTCCTACGCCAGACCAACCAGCCGTCCTCCCTCCACTTCACGCTCAACCCCCATCAGGAGCCCAACCAATTCACCACTCACTGGGTCAGTCTCACCCAACACCTTACCCCGGCCTACCAGACAGCCACCTCTACCACCTACCACCTCCAGTCACAGGGCAGTGACTTCAACGACGCAGAGGGTGGTAAAATGCCCACTGTGCCCGCCGCAGGACCTCCCACCTCACCACCCCTCACACCACCACCGAGACGCCACCCCACCACCACCCCAGGAGGACACACTGGTGAGGTTAGTAGTTCCGGGCAAGAGGGTCATCAGGGCATCACGGCCCTGAGCCCCTATTCCCCGCAAGTGCCCCAACCCCAGGTGATCAGGGAAACCGAACTACTGTGCGGGCGGGGTAGTGATCGTCAGACCAGGGGTGGGACTGAAGTTAATTCAGTCCCAGGTAACACCGTATTGACGGTCTTGTTACACCCTCTAGGGCAGGAGGCCCAAGGGCAGGAGGCCCAAGGCTACGGCCTAAATAAAGAGAGATTGACAGACGTAGGCTACGGCCTAACAGAGTGTGCAAAGGGGAAGTTGACCCCAGGCTCCGGCCTTAACACACTAAGGAGAGAGAGTTGCCCTCGTGCATCCCTCTCCAGTTGCTCTTCGGCTACGGCCAGAATACGGTCCAGGGTAGAGAGACCCTGCTACCGTACGTGTAGCGCTACCCAATTACGAAAGCGGCGTCCCAGGGTCGGTACCTTGCCGCAACGGACGGGTGAACCAGTTCGCCCGTTAGTCGTCTTCCGTATGGGCAGACACTCGGCTCCGGCCAGGGCACGTACCAGGGTAGAGAATTCCCTGCAGGTAGGATCTGTCCGTATTGGAGAGAGTGTGGCCTCTGCGCCCCTCACTCCGGCTTGTCTCCTACTACGGGAGGAACACCACGCCGGCGGTACCTTGCCATGGCGAAAGGGCGACATCGATCACCCTATAGGTGTCCCCCGTACGCCGGGCAAGTTCACGGCTACAGCCAAGGTGCACAATAGGGGAAGGAGATCCCTGGCTCAGGCCTACAGACACACTCAAGGGACTACAAGTAGCGTGAGTCTTCCTTTAGCCTCTTTCCCTTCGAGGAGCCCTTCGTCGCCATCCGGGCATATAGGCCCGGAGGAGACACTAGAGTGGTGGCAAGGCCCGATATCGGACCTACCGTCCACACCCGGGAGTTCCTTGACCCTGCCGGAGCCCCACAGGAGACTCTGCCGCAGTCCAGGCCTGACGGCGCCTCTCCCCCTGAGCACCCGCAGTCCCAGGACGCCCAGGCCCGCCGCCGCAGTCTACAACGAAGGCGATCCAGGCTCCCTCACTCCCCGCAGGCAGAGGAAACAGGCCCGACTGCTCCGGTTGTTCGGCCCCAGTACCGAGGGCCACCGGTCAGGTCGAGGCCCCTAGACCGTAGGGCCTCTCTGCACCCCACCGGCGCGGCCCTAGTACAGGGGCCGCCCCTCAGGTCGAGGCCCCAGACAGGTGAGCCTCCCTGACAGTAAGTGAAACAGTGAACTAGTAAAACCCAGGAAACAAGGGAAAGGACAGTGACAGTGACAGTGACAGTGACCCAGAGTACAGTGATAGTGCTTACACAGAAAATATATTAAACAGTGACCCACTAGAAACTAGTGCCATCGGGGTAAGACGTGTAACTTGTCAAATGATTTAGTCCCTCCCCGCATCAAGGAGCCAGGGGGTTTTCTGTAAGTCTAGAGGTAGGTGCGCGGGCGAGTTGAAAGATAAGTGTACGTGTCTCCGTGACCAGGTGACAGTGTCGAGTGTCGCTATCCGCACCCTACCTCTATTATAGTAATATCCTCGAAACAGACTCTCAATCTCGGTATTCTTAAAGTGAACAACCCCAGTTTTATATTATCCTGAAGTGACATAAGAATTCCATACAATAGTATAAAGTGAACAATCCCATTTGCATAATTACCTTCCAAGTGACATTAAAGAATACCCGCGATCTCCCTGTGTAATTGTGATAATATATATGATCCTTCTGTGAAGCCAAGTGAAATCCTGTATCTCTGTTTCTCTATATACTAAATATCATTGTATGTACACTGTTATGAGTAGGACCTAGGTAACAGATGTGATACGGTATACTGCCTGGTTTTTATGTCCTGTTCCTTTGTTAGTGCTTTACATCTGGTCTAGAAAGAGGACTCCGTTTCAGTAGCTCGTGTTTTTACAACGAGAAGTCGCCTTAAAAACACAGCATTTCACTGGTGGCAAGCGGTGGTTCTGGATCCGAGTAAAGCACGGAGGAACGCAGAAAGGAAACTTACACAATGGCAGCCACACCACACATCCAATTGCCGAGGTTCAACCCGGACCAGTGCGACATAGATGTATATTTAGACATGGTCAAACCCCTCCTAGACATAGGGTTCGACTCAGACAGAGAAAAGATCGCAGTCACACTACCTAACCTGGGTAAAATAATCACTAGTGCCGCACCAAAAATCGTCCCAGAACTGTCATGGGACCAATTCTCACAAATAGTGAGACAGGCTTTTATGCCATCAATAGGCCGAGTTGTCGCCCTCTCTCAACTCGACGCCCTCACCTATGACGGAAACCTGGATGACACATTCACCCAGGCTCGGCGCCTTGTCAGCGCTGCCTATCCCGAGACACCTCCAAATGCCCGGGATATACATACATTCAATGCTCTATTGAGAATCCTCCCCAGCATAGTCAGGGAGCATTTCTCAATCTACGACCCCTCAGGGGACATGGAAAATGACCTACAACTCGTCCGACGTCTGCTCGCCGCCCGCCCCACACCACAGCCACTCCACGCATTGACACGTTTTCCAACAAAGCAACACCCCCCCTCCAAACCTAAGCTGCCACCTCACCAGCCAACTACTGAGCTGCCTCCCACAGTCCCTAGAGCCTACCCGCAGAAAAAACGCCTAAACCCCAGGGAACAAGGAAACCTCATCACAATTAATCCCTGGGAATTCACGGCTTGCCTCATCACAATTAATCCCTGGGAATTCACGGCTTGCCTCATCACAATTAATCCCTGGGAATTCACGGCTTGCAGTCGCACCTGCCCTCTACACGACATTAGGGAACAGCTTAAAGCTAGCAGGCGCAGAACCTTTCAACAAGGGCGCAAGAAAGTCTCCTCCTTAGACGACGACGCCCCGGAAGAAGACGCCCCGCCACAACATTACTCGGGAACGGACGACGACGACCAAGAGGACACCACTCCACAACAGATGGATTTTTAGGCCTGCCCCCGCACCTCCCCACGGTGGCGGGGGCCACCTCACAGAACTACAGACCCCCAGTTTACGACAAGATTTGGCTAAACGGGGTCAAGGCACGTCTGCTAGTGGATACGGGAGCAGCCAGATCGTGCCTCTACTCCCACTTCTACTCCCGCCACATGGGTACATTCGGCCCTCTTTTCCCCACCTCAGCCAACCTCGTCGACGCGGGGGACGACCCCCTGCCTATCCATGGGGAAACTCGGGCCCTTCAAACCCACACCCACCAACAAATATCCACTAGCCACCCATTCATCATATTCGACTCGACATGCAGTCAATATGATGGATATTTAGGGCTGGACCTCCTCCAGAAACTACATGCCACCATTGACTGCCATCAACGCCGCCTCCACTTCAGTCCAGCCCACCCCAATCAACCAGCAGTCAACAAGAAAGAAGAAGAAAAAAAAAACATCGAAGACACAACAAGAACACCCCCCCCTCACACACTACCATCAAACACTCACCTGTCCCAAACCACACACACACCTAACCCCAACCCAACCCCTCACACTACTCTACCCCCGTCACCACCACCCACCACACATCATCTGCATCCCTCCCCATCTTTTCCTGCCACTGTCGCCTCCTCAATCACTATTCCACCCCACCATGAAGCTTGGGTAAAACTAAACAAACCTTCTCATACCTCCGTCCTCTTCTCACCATCCATCCCCACCGGACCACTCTCTTCCTGTTTAGTAAGCCCCACCTTCCTCCCCCCACATGCCCATGAAATCCGTATCGCCAACCTCACTACCACCCCACTAACCCTACCAAGAGGACTCATCATCGGCGATACTGAAGAAGCAGAACCATGCCAAACGCCACCCCCAGACCCGCCCACTCTCCCCACCCTACCATCACACCTATCCCCTGCCCAAACCAACAGCCTCCAACAACTCCTCCTGGATTTTCAAGACGTATTCTCCTCCAGCCCAACCGACCTTGGCCATACCACCTATCTCAGCCATGAGATACACACGACCGGACCTCCAATTCGCCAACCATCACGACGAAAGAATCCAAAGCAACGAGAAGAAGAAGACCGGCAGGTCCAGGACATGCGTAATCTCCAACTCTACTAGCCCATGGTCCTCTCTGGTGGTACTAGTAAGGAAAAAAGATGGGACAATGCGTTTCTGTGTTAACTACCGCCGAGTCAACGATGTCACAGTAAATGATGCAACTCCCCTACCACGCATCGACGACTCATTAGACTCATTACATGGCTCGACATGGTTCTCCACCCTAGACCTGCAGTCGGGCTATTTGCAAGTCCCTGTACATCCCGACGACAAACACAAAACCGCCTTCTCCACATCCAATGGCAAACATTATGAATTCAACGTCCTCCCTTTCGGACTCTGCAACGCCCCTGCCACATTCTCCCGTTTGATGGAGTCTGTCCTTAGTGGACTAACCTGGGAGACTTGCTTGGCGTACCTCGACGACGTCATCGTTTTTAGTCGTACATGGACCGACCACCTTCATCGCCTCAAGCAAGTGTTTCACTGCATACGCCAAGCAGGACTAAAGCTGAAACCAACAAAATGCGTCTTGGCAGAGAGATCCGTGTCTTTCCTGGGACATCTTATTAATGCCGAAGACATCTCACCAGACCCAGATAAACTTCGAGCCATCGCAGACATCCCCCTGCCCCGCGACGTACATGAGACCAGAGCCTTCCTGGGGTTAATATCATACTATAGGCGATTCGTCAAAGGGTTCGCTGACATCGCAAAACCCCTTCACGAGCTAACAAAAAAGGGTGAGCCTTTCCTGTGGACCGAGACAAGAAAAACAGCATTTACCACCCTCAAATCAAAGTTAACCACCGCCCCAGTAGTCGCGTTCCCAGACTACAACCTCCCATTCCGCCTGTATACTGACGTGTCCCTCATCGCCATAGGAGCTGTCCTTGCACAAGTACAAAATGGGAGAGAACACATCATCGCCTGTGCCAGTCGCACCCTGAATACGGCAGAACGAAACTACATGGCCACAAAACGTGAGTGCCTAGGGATCATCTGGTCCCTAGAATATTTCAAGTCCTACATCTCAGGCACCCATGTAGTAGTCATTACGGATCACCAACCCCTACAATGGCTACGGCAATCAAACACCAACAATGCCCAACTGATACGCTGGCGAGAGACCCTCGAAGAGTATGACTTCGAAATCGCATACCGTCCAGGCAAACTCCACACCAACGCCGATGCCCTATCCCGTCTCCCAATCAACGCCATCAAGACAGAATCAGA
This sequence comes from Coenobita brevimanus, assembly GCF_032717465.1. Lineage (NCBI taxonomy): Eukaryota > Metazoa > Arthropoda > Malacostraca > Decapoda > Coenobitidae > Coenobita > Coenobita brevimanus. The sequence goes on from NC_136969.1 coordinate 14,503,302, forward strand.
CCTGGTCCAAATGTGGAACAATAAACAACGCCCCACCTGGATTCCAGAGACCACGTTCACTAAACTCCATCCACACGGCGAACATCTCTTTGACCCGAACGGACACATTGTCCTTAGCCCAGCCACTGCCCATGACACCATGCTCCACCTCCATGCCCACAACGGCATCCACCTGGGAACGAAGAAGCTGCTACAAGTCTTTAACGATATGTACTGGACCCCAAACCCATTCACCATCGCAAAGAAGATCATACAATCATGCCGAGCGTGCGCCCTTGGAAAGGACATCACCCGAACACCAGGCCCTACAGGAAAGCTAACAGGACAAAAACCGTGGTAACTACTCTCCCTAGACGTCGTCGGCCCTCTCACACCAAAAGCAGGCTACAAGTACATAATTACCTTCGTGGATGTATAGTCTAAGTTTATCGTCGCCTGCCCCGCCAAAGATCACACCGCACTATCAGTCGCCGATGCCCTCACCCGACATGTCTTCCCTTATTTTGGGATTCCACAGGCTCTTCATTCGGATAATGCTCCAGAATTTACGGGAAAAATCTGGGAAGAACTAGCTAGCATATTCGGATACAACATCTCTCACTCATCCCCCTACTGGCCCCAGGGCAACAGCATATGCGAGAGAAGCCATCGCTCCCTTGTGAATCAGGTCCACACACGCATTATGCAAACGGGGAACGAAGACTGGCCTGCACACGTCAAGATCATACAATGGGAATTAAATACGTGCCCAAGAGAAGATGGAATAACTCCGCACGAAAGAGTCTTCGGAGAATCGCCCCTACTCCTACCACTCCGCCACCACCTACAACCGCCCACTCCACCCTCCACCACCGACCCTCTCCACCACCTCAAACGCCTCCTCCACCACCTACACTCAAAACAAGACTTAGCACCTGACACAACCCACTCCAACCCATACACACCTGGCCAGTCTGTTGTAGCAAACCTGCCTACCCCACCCAAGACCTCCCCCTGATTCAACGGACCTTACAAAATTGTACGAGTACCCAACCCATACCAAGTCACTGTGGATCAACAAGGACAACACCGCACATATAGAAACCGCCACGTGCGTCCCTTCCACCCACCCGACACCACCCACCCCCTCACTAAGCCTACCTCCACCCTGGCCCGCACACCTGGCCACCCTGACCTTTCTCAGAATCACCCCCCAGACTCCTACTCCTACTCCTTCTCACCCCCCTCCTCAAACTCTCCAGCAACCAGCCCACCCCCTGACACACCACCACCACAGCCTGAAACCACCAACACTACTTCACAACCTGAAATTCACCCACCAAACACCCCTCCACCCACCACCTCCCAACCCACTCCACACATGCCGCCCTCATCACCACAACCGCCCACCCCCCCCGAAAGCCACACCACCCCCACACCCACCACCGCCCTTCCTCATGACCACTCCCATTATACGCGCCACACCGCACCACCAACCATCCCCCCCCCTCACCACCGCACACCCTCACCACCACCGCGCACTCAACCAGCCTCACCACCCACACCCACCATAACCACTACCTCCACCAGATCAGGACGACTCTCACGCCCACCCGCAAAATACACCCCGACACCTCCACCCATCACACACCCACCCCAAAACCCACCCTCCCCACCCCCCCAAACACCTCCCCCATAACCCTACCCCTCCACCAAGCACGTTGGAACTTTCCCAATTCCCAATTCCCCAAAGGACGACGCTCCTCCCACCAAATTAGCGCAAATAAAACCACCAACCTCCCATCACTCTCCAGCATTCAAATTTCATCTCCCCACCAGGAACCATTCCCCGATATGAAGGTGACGAAAGTCCGATGGCAACCATACAACCACCCACCAACCAGAGTCAAAGGCATCGACCACCTGCTACGCCTCCTACGCCAGACCAACCAGCCGTCCTCCCTCCACTTCACGCTCAACCCCCATCAGGAGCCCAACCAATTCACCACTCACTGGGTCAGTCTCACCCAACACCTTACCCCGGCCTACCAGACAGCCACCTCTACCACCTACCACCTCCAGTCACAGGGCAGTGACTTCAACGACGCAGAGGGTGGTAAAATGCCCACTGTGCCCGCCGCAGGACCTCCCACCTCACCACCCCTCACACCACCACCGAGACGCCACCCCACCACCACCCCAGGAGGACACACTGGTGAGGTTAGTAGTTCCGGGCAAGAGGGTCATCAGGGCATCACGGCCCTGAGCCCCTATTCCCCGCAAGTGCCCCAACCCCAGGTGATCAGGGAAACCGAACTACTGTGCGGGCGGGGTAGTGATCGTCAGACCAGGGGTGGGACTGAAGTTAATTCAGTCCCAGGTAACACCGTATTGACGGTCTTGTTACACCCTCTAGGGCAGGAGGCCCAAGGGCAGGAGGCCCAAGGCTACGGCCTAAATAAAGAGAGATTGACAGACGTAGGCTACGGCCTAACAGAGTGTGCAAAGGGGAAGTTGACCCCAGGCTCCGGCCTTAACACACTAAGGAGAGAGAGTTGCCCTCGTGCATCCCTCTCCAGTTGCTCTTCGGCTACGGCCAGAATACGGTCCAGGGTAGAGAGACCCTGCTACCGTACGTGTAGCGCTACCCAATTACAAAGCGGCGTCCCAGGGTCGGTACCTTGCCGCAACGGACGGGTGAACCAGTTCGCCCGTTAGTCGTCTTCCGTATGGGCAGACACTCGGCTCCGGCCAGGGCACGTACCAGGGTAGAGAATTCCTGCAGGTAGGATCTGTCCGTATTGGAGAGAGTGTGGCCTCTGCGCCCCTCACTCCGGCTTGTCTCCTACTACGGGAGGAACACCACGCCGGCGGTACCTTGCCATGGCGAAAGGGCGACATCGATCACCCTATAGGTGTCCCCCGTACGCCGGGCAAGTTCACGGCTACAGCCAAGGTGCACAATAGGGGAAGGAGATCCCCGGCTCAGGCCTACAGACACACTCAAGGGACTACAAGTAGCGTGAGTCTTCCTTTAGCCTCTTTCCCTTCGAGGAGCCCTTCGTCGCCATCCGGGCATATAGGCCCGGAGGAGACACTAGAGTGGTGGCAAGGCCCGATATCGGACCTACCGTCCACACCCGGGAGTTCCTTGACCCTGCCGGAGCCCCACAGGAGACTCTGCCGCAGTCCAGGCCTGACGGCGCCTCTCCCCCTGAGCACCCGCAGTCCCAGGACGCCCAGGCCCGCCGCCGCAGTCTACAACGAAGGCGATCCAGGCTCCCTCACTCCCCGCAGGCAGAGGAAACAGGCCCGACTGCTCCGGTTGTTCGGCCCCAGTCCCGAGGGCCACCGGTCAGGTCGAGGCCCCTAGACCGTAGGGCCTCTCTGCACCCCACCGGCGCGGCCCTAGTACAGGGGCCGCCCCTCAGGTCGAGGCCCCAGACAGGTGAGCCTCCCTGACAGTAAGTGAAACAGTGAACTAGTAAAACCCGGGAAACAAGGGAAAGGACAGTGACAGTGACCCAGAGTACAGTGATAGTGCTTACACAGAAAATATATTAAACAGTGGCCCACAAGAAACTAGTGCCATCGGGGTAAGACGTGTAACTTGTCAAATGATTTAGTCCCTCCCCGCATCAAGGAGCCAGGGGGTTTTCTGTAAGTCTAGAGGTAGGTGCGCGGGCGAGTTGAAAGATAAGTGTACGTGTCTTCGTGACCAGGTGTCAGTGTCGAGTGCCGCTATCCGCACCCTACCTCTATTATAGTAATATCCTCGAAACAGACTATCAATCTCGGTATTCTTAAAGTGAACAACCCCAGTTTTATATTATCCTGAAGTGACATAAGAATTCCATACAATAGTATAAAGTGAACAACCCCATTTGCATAATTACCTTCCAAGTGACATTAAAGAATACTCGCGATCTCCCTGTGTAATAGTGATAATATATATGATCCTTCTATGAAGCCAAGTGTAATCCTGTATCTCTATTTCTCTATATACTAAATATCATTGTATGTACACTGTTATGAGTAGGACCTAGGTAATAGATGTGATACGGTATACTGCCTGGTTTTTATGTCCTGTTCCTTTGTTAGTGCTTTACATCTGGTCTAGAAAGAGGACCCCGTTTCAGTAGCTCGTGTTTTTACAACGAGAAGTCGCCTTAAAAACACAGCATTACAGACAGATTACATGAAAATCAATATTAATGTGTAATATGCAGAATAAATTACCGAGGAAGTGGTGCTACGAAATCTACCACAATTAGGCTGATATTTTCAAAACTTGGCCCCGGCCGACAGCCTCTTGCCTTTGTGTTAACCTTTTTTTATTGCTTGTCTGTGTGCCGCCATGGCTTATCTCTGGGATATGAGCCTTATCAGCGGTATCACACAGCTGCCTTACACTGGCAGCCACTAGCAGGCTTCGTAGCATCTTTACATAAGCCATTTATCCCGTACATTACACATTAACATTCTCCTATATGGCATCTGCATCGTTTTAATATCGACATGATTTTCATAATAACATGCAAAATAATACTGAGGTGTAATCTGCAAAATAAATCGCCAAGGAAGAGGAGTTCCGAAATATTCAGCTTCTCTGAATCCGACCCTTAACCCTCTTAGTCCGGTGACAATTTTTTTGCCCCTCTCTCTCTCTCTCCCTCCCTTCCCCCCCTTCTCTCTCTCTCTCTCTCTCTCTCTCTCTCTCTCTCTCTCTCTCTCTCACACACACACACACACACACACACGTTTAGATTTCCCTCCTTCCCTCCTCTCTCTCTACCGCTACTAGGTATATTTCTGGCGTCTTATTACATGAAAATCGTCTTTGTCGTATACTGGCCGTAATTTTGTTGGGAAAAATAATTCAACACGTAGGCATTAGGCAAAGCTCTGGCTCAAAGCATTGCACTGAGTTGTATGAAAAAAGACTGTGTGTGTGTGTGTGTGTGTGTGTGAGAGAGAGAGAGAGAGAGAGAGAGAGAGAGAGAGAGAGAGAGAGAGAGAGAGTTTAAAAAAGGAATTGGAAAGAGCTAATATTTCCGGCCATTACCTGAGACAAGCTGGTGCCTCCGCATCACACCTGCCCATTAATTACCAAAGCCCTTCACCATTTTCCTCATATTGGAGATACCATTAACATTGAATGGGTATACACGTGTAGCTGACTAGAGAATGCGGAGAGGGAGACCAAGAATGAGGAGAAGGAGACAAAAATGAGGACATGACGGGAGGCGACTTGGACTGACCAGAGCGAGAGGATGAGCAGCAACAGAGAAGCTTAAAGGACTGAAAGATGACTGATTTACAGGATCTTATTATCAGTTCGGAGACCGTGACGCCTTTTCCTCAGCGATTTATTTTACCTGTTTTTTATCTTACATTGTCAATGCCATAAACATAGAAGTTAAAGAGAGAACATTACCGTGTGATACGCACCATACATCTAAACATGTACCATGCCACTTAGACTAGGCAGGCACACACACACACACACACACACACACACACACACACACCTCTGTAGTGTAGGCTGTCCCCCTCAATAAACTCCTACACAACGCCTGTCTGCTGTCCACTACTAGAGATATGTGTAGGAGGACGGGGTGAAAGGCTAGGGGAGCACTAATCAATCTATCTATCTATCTATCTATTGCCAGACGCCTCAATCCCGTTCGGGGTGGCCACAAACAAATCGCCTCCACGTTGCCCTGTCCCACGCCATTTCACTGCCCCGCTCCCAACTCACACCCCCCTCTCTCATATACCTCTCCACCCCATCCCTCCATCTCATCCTTGGCCTCCCCCTCCCTCTTCCCCCCTCCACCTCACTCACATACACTCTCTTCGTCAGTCTTTCACCCTCCATCCTCTCCACATGGCCAAACCACCTCAGTGTGTTCCTCATAACGCTTCCTATCACATCCACGTCCATACCACAACGCTCCTTTATATCCTCATTCGTCATCCTGTCTCCCCATGTGACTCCACAGGCTCCTCTTAAATAACTCATTTCCACTGCTCTCACTCTTGACTTGTGTCCTTCCAGCAACGTCCAAGCTTCACTTCCGTACGTTAGAGTTGGTATCACAATACTGTCATGTAGTAACTTTTTCACTTCCATGCTCACTTCTCTGCTTCTTATCACTGCTTTCAAGGAACCAGCAACCTTTCTTCCCTGCTGTACCCTTTCAAGCATCTCACCCTCCAAACCTCCATCCTTACTCATCACACTACCCAAGTACTTAAACTTACTCACATTTTCCAGTTCCTCACCATCCAACCTCGCTGTACATTCACTGACTTCACCTCTCTCAAAGACCATCACTTTACTCTTCCCTACATTCACCTTTAGATTCCGTTTCTTACACACTAATCAAACAGTCTAATTAAAACTGGTGGTTGTATAGACTACACAGACACAGGAGACCTGGTAAAAGAGAGGTGTGGACGAAGGCGGCAGGCAGAGCATGGTTACTGCAGCCAGTGCCAGCACCAGTGTGGGCACAAGAGCGGTGCCTCTATCCTTCCTGCTATTATATCTGACAATCTGAAGGGGTATATCTCAACACAAACATTCCACTCTTTCCTCCATCAAGAGCATACCCGCCACATTCCACACTGATGCATCATACCAAGGAAAACAAGTGCTTTCAGTACTGCCATGCAATACAAAGTCCCCTACCGGATGATAGCCATACAGTTGTAATTGACCTTGGCAGTAGATTGGCTGGTTGTTGTATACCAGATTGTAACCATACATATGTCATTGACCTTGGCAGTAGATTGGCCGGTTTTTCCGCGCCACACACCCTCATGCTATGAGCAACAATTGTGCCAAGTTACTGTATACCAATATCTGTCCATGCATGTAGAAGTTGCTGGGTGATCAACTGCAGACGGACAGATTGAGCCCCATGTGTGACCTTGACCTTGGGAGTAGATGGCCAGTTGTTGCTATCAACACACCCTCATGGTATGGGGAACAATTGTGTGAAGTTACATCAAAATCTGTCCATGCAAGTGCAAGTTACAGAACGAACTCACGTACTGAGGGAACCGCGCAAACCTTGAGTACCCGACCGGTTTGACAGGTAGGGACACAAGGCTATCTCACGTGGAAATAGTAGCCAGCGGAGGGGCACTGGCCATGATACAGAATGGAGGCAGCAAGAATATACTAAACTAATGCACCATCATACGCAACGGTATATGCTGACTGTGTTTGTTAAGCTTGTCTCTACTAAGAAAAAAATTACACAAGAAAATAATTAAACTAGAAAAACAAAATGACAAAACACACACACACACACACACACACACACACACACACACACACTGAACAACTGCTATGAATTACGTTAATGAAAAGCTCAGGATCCAAGTGGTGGTAGTGGTGGTGGTGGTGGATGGTGTGGTGGTGGTAGTGGTGGTGGTGGTGGATGGTGTGGTGGTGGTAGTGGTGGTTGGGTGGTGTGGTGGTGGTGGTGGTGGTGGTGGTTGTGGTGGTGGATGGATGGATGGTGGTGGTGGTGCTGGTGGTTGGATGGCATGATGGTGGGGTGCTGTGGTGGTGGTGGTTAGGTGATTCAGTGGCAATGGTGGTGGGTGCCCCCCCTCCAGCAGGAAGAGAGGTGATAGGCACATGTTACTGTAACGCGGTAACACGAAGCTAATCATAAAGTGCTACAGCAGTGATGTAATTCTCTGTCTTATTTGATCTGTAAGAAATCACTCTAATGAATGAGGGTGAGATTTGGAAGCTTCCTGTGTTGCTGTTTGCTGATGGTATTGTTGAGTGAAGATGAATGGGAGCTGCAAGGTTTGGTGAATGAATTTGGGACAGTGTGTAGGAGGAGGAAGCTTAAAGTTAATGTAAACAAAAGTAAAGTTATGGTGTTTGAGAGGAATGAAGTCACAGAATGTACAGTGAGGTTGGATGGTGAGGATAAGGAGAATGTGAGTGCATTCAAGTACTTGGGTAGTGTGTTGAGTAAGGATGGAACTTTGGGGGATGAAGTGCGTGAAAGGGTACAGCAGGGAAGGAAGGTTGTCGGTTCACGGAAAGCAGTGATGAAAAATAGGGAGGTGAGTATGGAAGTTAAGAAGTCACTGCATGATAGTATTGTGATCCCTACCCTGACGTATGGAACCGAGGCGTGGACCTTGCAAGAGGGGAACAAGTCAAGAGTGAGAGCAGTGGAAATGAGTTACTTGAGAGGAGCTTGTGGAGTGACATGGAGGGACAGGTTGATGAATGAAGAAGTGAAGGAACGTTGTGGGGTGGATGTGGATGTGGCTGAGAAGATTAGGAGAAATACACTGAGGTGGTTTGGACATGTGGAGAGAATGGAAAATGAAAGACTGACTAAGAGGGTGTATGTAGGTGAGGTGGAGGAGGGAGAGGGAGGGGTAGACCGAGGATGAGGTGGAGGGATGGAGTTGAGAGGTATATGAGGGGGGGGTGAGTTGGGGGGAGGGTGGCCAAATGGTGGGTGACAGAACGACTTGGAGGCGTTTTGTCTGCGGCCATCCTTTGCGGGATTAGGGCGTCGGGCTATAGATAGATAGAAGAAATTACCTGCAACATGATAAAATTTTCCGTCTATGAAAGGTGCATGAACTATATTGACGGTATTGACCAAAACAATAGCACTGCGTCAGGTTCACACAGCCACACCTCACGCCTCACAGCCTGTCACCTGCCATATTGACACAGCACAGGCTTCCTATTTTCACACGCCTTACCCGTTCATTCGTGCTGCTAGACACACCCTGCCTCGTCCTGGTAGCTCGCTGTTGTTTAACACCGCTGATGTGGCCCATAGTCTTCTGTAAGTGCAGCACAAGTAGGTAAATTTCCAGAAATACACCAAAGAAAAAACAACACCATTAACTTCCTTGCCTGCGCCTGCCCTCCTGGTTGGCTATTGCATTGTGGGTAGTGTAGTGACGTCCCACAGCCAATCAGATGTCATCTCTTTCCGGCGTCACGCCCCGCAGCCGATCACAGGAAATGTACGTACTATTCACTCGTGCCTCATTGATAAACCTTAACGAAAAGTGCTAAACATCTAACTTTACATATATACAGCATTAATATAAGATGTTTGTGATGTATACAACGGAAAATAAGGTCAATTTCGTTTTCCCGTTCAGTGTAGGAAAATGTTGTGATATCGGACTTACTTGAAGATATACTATTTTATAAAGGCAGTATTATTATCGATGAAATAACTGTTCACAGCCTAAGCCTTAGGCAAAGTCGCTGGAATTCATGTTATGTTAGTGTTGTACCATTTATTTGCACACCAAATGATGTCAGTGGAATTTAGCATGCAGATGTAAGTACGATTTATTTATCTATCTATCTATTGCCAGACGCCTCAATCCCGTTTGGGGTGGCCACAAACAAATCGCCTCCAAGTCGCCCTGTCCCCCGCCATTTCACTGCCCTGCTCCCAACTCACACCCCCCTCTCTCATATACTTCTCCACCCCATCCCTCCATCTCATCCTCGGCCTCCCCCTCTCTCTTCCCCCCTCCACCTCACTCACATACACTCTCTTCGTCAGTCTTTCACCCTCCATCCTCTCCACATGGCCAAACCACCTCAGTGTGTTCCTCATAACGCTTCCTATCACATCCACATCCACATCCACACCACAACGCTCCTTTATATCCTCATTCGTCATCCTGTCTCTCCATGTGACTCCACGGCTCCTCTTAAATAACTCATTTCCACTGCTCTCACTCTTGACTTGTGTCCTTCCAACAACGTCCAAGCTTCACTTCCATACGTTAGAGTTGGTATCACAATACTGTCATGTAGTAACTTTTTCGCTTCCATGCTCACTTCCCTCACTGCTTTCAAAGAACCAGCAACCTTTCTTCCTTGCTGTACCCTTTCAAGCACTTCACCCTCCAAACCTCCATCCTTACTCATCGCACTACCCAAGTACATAAACGTACTCACATTTTCCAATTCCTCACTATCCAGCCTCGCTGTACATTCACTGACTTCACCTCTCTCATAGGCCATCACTTTACTCTTCCCTACATTCACCTTTAGATGCCGTTTCTTACACACTCTCCCAAACTCATCCACCAAGCCTTGCAGCTCCCCTTCGTCTTCACTCAACAACACAGTATCATCTGCAAACAACAGTACAGGGAGTTTCCAAACACTATCCTCTCTCACCAGGGCCACTCCAACATCCACTACCCTACCTTGTACCTCGTTTATTACCCCATCCATGTACAGATTGAACAACCATGGAGACATGACACATCCCTGTTTCAACCCAACTTTCAAAGAGAAAAATTCACTTAGTTCACCATCCACACGCACTGCAGCCTTCGCACCATCGTACATACTCTTCACAGCTTTCAACAACTTCCCATCTACTCCATATATTCTTAACACTTTCCACAATCCTTGTCTATCCACCCTGTCTATGATTATAATGCGTTGATGGATAATATGTTGCTATAAATGACATACTTCTTGAATCTGGACATACCAGATCTAACAACAGCGTATTCCCAACTCGGAGCAGAACAGTTTCTAAGCAGACGTTAGTGCTGGCGTGTGAGTCATCTGTGCACGGCTGATGGGTATACAGCAGACGTTAGTGATGACGTGTTAGTCATCTGTGCACGGCTGATGGGTATTAGATACAGTTTTATCAAGATCCCTGAAGCTTGAGTATTCACAGCAAACGATATCGCCTGAACTGCAATGTCGCCAGCTTATTACTTAACCCTTCTCACTTTGCCACTTTATGCTTGCCACTTTAGGACAGTTTTATTCAACTTAAAAAAGTTCTCGTGTATGTCAGCGTTGATTAAGGCCGTAGCTAAAAAGGCAAGTTAGGAAAATGTTAAGCTGAAGAAAGTCGCCAAACAGCATGAATTATTAACAGGATAAAATCACCTGAATTAAGTGGTTCATGGCAGACTTAGATAATGCTATATCCATACATCATTTTCTTAATATTTCTTCATCTGCCATGTATCTGAGTGAGGTGGAGGGGGGAAAGAGGGAGGGGGAGGCCAAGAATGAGATGGAGGGATGGAGCAGAGAGGTATATGAGAAAGGGGTGTGTGAGTTGGGAGCAGGGCAATGAAATGGCTGGGGATATGGCGATATGGAGGCGATTTGTTTGTGGCCACCACTTGCGGGATTAAGGCGTCTGGCAATAGATAGATAGATAGATAGATAGACAGAGAGATAGAAAGAGAATATACCAGCCAAAGCGTTTTCCCATCACTGAACAAACAAATGTACTCTCATCAGAAGTTAGGGGTGTGGGTGGGATTCCATGTTGCTTTTAAAGCCTTCGTATCACCTTTTCCTTGGTGGTTTGTTTTGTGTATTACACCCTGACAACCACGTATTGATAACCACGTAGTTTGCATCAGAAATACCTAAGGAAACTGAGGTGTAATGTGTACGAGTAGGTCGCTAAGAATGAAATGTTACAAAGCCAACGAAAATTTGCAACAGGCGATATACAATGAAAGCCCCATCTCTACTAGGGCGTGCGTCAGATGGTTTAGTTTTTCAGCTGTGTATTCGTCACACCTGGGGAAGATGCTTGTGTGTCTGTCCGTAATTCAGGTCTGAAATTTAAAAAAAAAAAAGAAGTTCCCATCAAGACCGGTGCTCTTAATTCGCCATGATGCTTGACTACCACACCCACCCACACCTTCTCCACCACTGCCTCACCCATCCACGCCTTCCCCACCACTACCTCACCCACCCACACCTTCTCCACACTGCTTCACCCACCCACGCCTTCCCCACCCTTACCCCACCCACCCACACTTTCTCCACACTGCTTCACCCACCCACGCCTTCCCCACCCTTACCCCACCCACCTATGCCTTCTCCACCACTGCCTCACCCACCCATGCCTTCCCCACCCCTGCCTCACCCACCCACGCCTTCCCCACACCCTACCTCACCCACCCACGCCTTCTCCACCACTGCCTCACCCACCCCTGCCTCACCCACCCACACTTTCCCCACCACTACCTCACCCACCCATGCCTTCTCCATCCCTACCTTACCCACCCACACCTTCTCCATCCCTACCTCACCCACCCACGCCTTCCCCACCCCTACCCCACCCACCCACGCCTTCTCCACCACTGCTTCATCCACCGATGACTTCTTCACCCCTACCTCACCCACCCATGCCTTCTCCACCCCTACCTCACCCACCCATGCCTTCACCACCCCTACCCCACCCACCCATGCCTTCTCCACCCCTACCCCACCCACCCACGCCTTCTCCACCCCTACCTCACTCATTTTTCTCTCTTTCCTACTTCCACTTCGCAACCCGTCCTGTCACACTCAACCTGCCTGATCCAGTCCTGCCTTACCCAACCCCACCTGAATCCAACCCAGCCCTGCCTCTTGTTTACCTCCAAGACACTGAGTAATGCCACCCTTGCTGCCTGCACCTCTGTCTCCTCCACTCATGCCATCCTACCTTTCCCCAAGCCTGCCCTGCCTACCTGCTACCACCAACATCCCTGCCTCTCCTTAACCCTTCCCTGCCTCACACCCCCCTGCCTACCTGCTACCACCAACACCCCTGCCTCTCCTTAACCCTTCTCTGCCTCACACCCCCTGCCTACCTGCTGCCACCAACACCCCTGCCTCTCCTAAACCCTTCTCTGTCTCACATCCCCCTGCCTACCTGCTGCCACCAACACCTCTGCCTCACCTTAACCCTTCTCTGCCTCACATCCCCTCCCTCACCTACTGTCACCAACACCCCTGCCTCTCCTTAACCCTTCTCTGCCTCACACACACCCTGCGTACCTGCTACCACCAACACCCCTGCCTCTCCTTAACCCTTCTCTGCCTCACACCCCCCTGCCTCACCTTCCCCCACCACCCTGACGCCTCCAGTCTACACAGTCAAGGTGCCGGGGATCTATCAACAACTACAGTACCTACAGAAAAACCAGCTCAATTTACTCTTCAGCCCGGTCATGTATTTCAGGCTGATTAATCCCCGAAGGTTTTATTTAGACAAAGATGGTCTTGGAGGGGGGGAGAGGGAGGGGAAGGCCGAGGATGAGATGGAGGGATGGAGTGGAGGGGTATATGAAAGAGAGGGGTTTTATTAAGACAAAGATGTTCTTGGAGGGGGGGGGGAGGCCAAGGATGAGATGGAGAGATGGAGTGGAGAGGCATATGAAAGAAGGTGTGTGAGCTGGGAGCAGGACAGTGAAATGGAGGGGGACAGGACGACATGGAGGCGATTTGTTTGCAGCCACCTCTTACGGGATTGAGGCGTCTGGCAATAGATAGATAGACATAGATAGACTGCTAGAAATTCGCTAGTACAATAAAAATACATATCGCCTGACATACGAAAGATTACCAGTACACTCAGTTGGGGTGATTTCTTGCACTGGAGAATTTGCTGACAGCCTACATTTGTCCCTTCAGTATCACAAGTCTTTACAAAGTGAATAAAATTGTGTGTGTGTGTGTGTGTGTGTGTGTGAATGGTTTTTGTGTAGGTGGGTTTGTGTGACGTGTGTGTGTGTGTGTGTGTGTGTGTGTGTGTGTGTGTGTGTGTGTGTGTGTGTGTGTGTGTGTGTGTGTGTAGAAGGCATACATAGGCTACACCTACACATGTGGAGGTGTGTAGGAGGACTACTGGACCTTGGGATAGGCCCTGAAGCCTTTGTCAACAGTCGGACACAAAAAATAAATAGATAAATAAACGGAATAAAATAAATCAAGGTACTCCTACAAAGCCCCAACTCTCGATGTGAAGTATGGCATTAACCCCGCGTCATGTGCACCACCAACCAACACAGCAACAACCTGACTGACAAACACTGCAATGCCCACACTGACCCCACACTGCCAGCCCCTTCACTACCCCCACACTGACCCCACACTGCCAGCCCCTTCACTACCCCCACACTGACCCCACACTGCCAGCCCCTTCACTACCAAGTTGGAGTTCATTATATTACTGACAAACACTGCAATGCCTTCACTAACCCCACACCGCCAGCCCTTTCACTACCCCCACACTAACCCCACACCGCCAGCCCTTTCACTACCCCCACACTAACCCCACACTGCCAGCCCCTTCACTGCCCCCACACTAACCCCACACTGCCAGTCCCTTCACTACCCCCACACTAACCCCACACTGCCAGCCCCTTCACTACCCCCACACTAACCCCACACTACCAGCCCCTTCACTACCCCCACACTAACCCCACACTGCCAGCCCCTTCACTACCCCTACGCTAACCCCACACTGCCAGCCCCTTCACTGCCCCCACACTAACCCCACACTGCCAGCACTTTCACTACCGCGTTGCAGTTCATTATATTACTCCTGCTAATGCCTGACCATTTGATTTAACTGAGGAATTATTTGTCTTGGCAGTAGCATGTTGGTCTTGCAGTGCACGTTCTGCCCGAGTCTTGTGTTTAAAACGCAAGTCGTGGCGGACATTTTAAGCGAATTCTGATGGTATATTCTTTGCTATGTTTGCCCCCTGGTGTTGATACCGATCACACACACACACACACACACACACACACACACACACACACACATCAAACTACCAATACTAATCCCTCTCCTTACATAACCATGCCATCTAATCTATCTATCTATCTATTGCCAGACGCCTTAATCCTGTAAGGGGTGGCCATAAACAAATCGCCTCCATGTCTCCCTGTCCCTCACCATTTCATTGCCCTGTTCCCAACTCACACCCCCCTCTCTCATATACCTCTCTACTCCATCCCTCCATCTCATCCTCGGTCTCCCCCTCCCTCTCCCTCCCTCCACCTCACATACACTCTCCTCGTTAGTCTCTCGCTCTCCATCTACTCCACATGGCCAAACCACCTCAGTGTATTTTTCCTAACACTATCTATCACATCAGGTCTAGGACGGAATTTATTTACTCTTAAAGAATAAATAAAGGCAATAGTTACCCTAGCCAGTGCCAAGACTCTCCTGAGGTGAATAACATCGTGTGGAGGCAGTACAAGGAAACGAAGGAAAGGAAACTAAGGAAAGGAAACTATGTAAAGGAAACTAAGGAAAGGAAACTAAGGAAAGGAAACTAAGGAAAGGACACTATGTAAAGGAAACTAAGGAAAGGAAACTAAGGAAAGGAAACTAAGGAAAGGAAACTAAGGAAAGGACACTATGTAAAGGAAACTAAGGAAAGGACACTATGTAAAGGAAACTAAGGAAAGGAAACTAAGGAAAGGAAACTAAGGAAAGGAAACTATGTAAAGGAAACTAAGGAAAGGAAACTATGTAAAGGAAACTAAGGAAAGGAAACTATGTAAAGGAAACTAAGGAAAGGAAACTAAGGAAAGGAAACTATGTAAAGGAAACTAAGGAAAGGAAACTAAGGAAAGGACACTATGTAAAGGAAACTAAGGAAAGGCAACTAAGGAAAGGAAACTAAGGAAAGGACACTATGTAAAGGAAACTAAGTAAAGGACACTATGTAAAGGAAACTAAGGAAAGGAAACTAAGGAAAGGAAACTATGTAAAGGAAACTAAGTAAAGGAAACTAAGGAAAGGAAACTAATGAAAGCAAACTAAGGAAAGGAAACTATAGAAAGAAAACGAAGGAAAGGACACTATGTAAAGGAAATTAAGGAAAGGAAACTATGTAAAGGAAACTAAGGAAAGGAAACTAAGGAAAGGACACTATGTAAAGGAAATTAAGGAAAGGACACTATGTAAAGGAAACTAAGGAAAGGAAACTATGTAAAGGAAACTAAGGAAAGGACACTATGTAAAGGAAACTAAGGAAAGGAAACTAAGGAAAGGACACTATGTAAAGGAAACTAAGGAAAGGACACTATGTAAAGGAAACTAAGGAAAGGAAACTAAGGAAAGAAAACTAAGGAAAGAAAACTAAGGAAAGGAAACTAAGGAAAGGACACTATGTAAAGGAAACTAAGGAAAGGACACTATGTAAAGGAAACTAAGGAAAGGAAACTAAGGAAAGGAAACTATGTAAAGGAAACTAAGGAAAGGAAACTAAGGAAAGGAAACTATGTAAAGGAAACTAAGGAAAGGACACTATGTAAAGGAAACTAAGGAAAGGAAACTAAGGAAAGGAAACTATGTAAAGGAAACTAAGGAAAGGAAACTATGTAAAGGAAGCTAAGGAAAGGAAACTAAGGAAAGCAAACTAAGCAAAGGAAACGAAGAAAAGGAAACTAAGGAAAGGAAACTATGTAAAGGAAACTAAGGAAAGGAAACTATGTAAAGGAAACTAAGGAAAGGATGGCTGTCCCTCACTTGCTGAATAAAATCGTCTGCCGCTGCCAAGACTAGCTTAACCCCTTCACTCCCAGGACGGATTTGAGAGAGAGAGAGAGAGAGAGAGAGCACAAAGGAGGGACTTAGTCTAAAATGAAAGAGAAATGGAGGCAGGTTAAAAGACATGGAAGGAAAAAAGTGGACTAGAAAGAGGGCGAATGGAGAGAGAAGAGGAAAGTGGAGATGGAAGGGAGGAAAAAAGGGAGAAAGGGGGATAGTGAAGGAAAAGAGGGGTGGAGGGAAAAAACACAGGAAAGAGAGACGGAGGGAAGAAAGAGGGAGCAGTGCAAGGGAAGATAGGTGTGTAAGAGTGTGTGTAAGAGTATGAGTAAGAGTGTGTGTAAGAGTGTGTAAGTGTGTGTAAGAGTGTGTGAGTGTGTGTAGAGTGTGTGTATGACTATGTGTAAGAGTGTGTGTATGACTATGTGTAAGAGTGTGTGTATATGAGTGTGTATGAATGTGTGTCAAAGTATGTGTAAGAGTGTATGTATGTGTGTGTAAGAGTGTGTGTAAGAGTGTGTGTGTGTGCGTGCGTGTGTGTGTGTGTGTGTGTGTGTGTGTGTGTGTGTGTGTAAGAGTGTGTGCAAAAGTATGTGTAAGAGTGTGGGTAAGAGTATGTGTAAGAGTGTGTGTATGTGTGTGTGTGTGTGTGTGTGTGTGTGTGTGTGTGAAAGAGTGTGTGTCTGAGTGTAAGAGTGTGTGTGTGTGTGTGTGTGTGTGTGTGTGTGTGTGTGTGTGTGTGTGTGTAAGAGTGCGTGTATGAGTGTATGTATGAGTGTGTGTAAGAGTATGTGTGTGTGTGTGTGTGTGTGTGTGTGTGTGTGTGTGTGTGTGTGTGTGTGTGTGTGTGTGTGTGTGTGTGTGTGTAAGAATGGTGTAAGTGTGTGTGTATGAGTGTGTGTAAGAGTGTGTGTGAAAGTGTGTAAGAGTGTGTGTGTAAGAGTATGTGTAAGAGTATGTGTAACAAAATGTGTATGTGTGTGTAAGAGTGTATGTAAGAGTATGTGTAAGAGTGTGTGTAAGTGTGTGTAAGAGTGTCTGTACTATATGAGTGTGTGAAAGAGTGTGTGTAAGAGTGTGTGTGTAACAGTATGTGTAAGAGTGTGTGTAAGTGTGTGTAAGAGTGTGTGTATGAGTGTGTGAAAGAGTGTGTGTAAGAGTGTAAGAGTGTGTGTAAGAGTGTGTGTGTAACAGTATGTGTAAGAGTGTGTGTAAGTGTGTTGCCGTGAACTTTGTCGCTGATACACGGAGATACTTTAAGTGGACTTAATTTACATATTCACAATGGCCAAATCATTGAGTGACCTAAGGAAAATGCAGCGCAACCAGCTGACACGGCTGACAAAAGAAGATTTAATTGACAGTATCCTGACAGCACGTGAAGGAAGTGACGGACAATTGCTGGAGTTGACCGACAAACTTCATGCCCTTGTCAACGAGGTGGCAGAGTTAAGGAGAGCTGTTACCGCACCGGATAGTAACATAAACAAGAGACTGGACGAACTACAAACCCAGGTAAATAAACAAGCTGAGGTTATTTCAAAACAACAACGTTACCTAGAAGTCATTGACCGAAAAGAAAGGGAGAAGAATTTGGTAATAACAGGAGTTCCGGATGAGAACGAGGCGTTGGATGGAGCAACAACAGAGGTAAACAAACTAAACAAGATCTGGTCTAAGGTAGGAATCAGTGAAGAAGTTCAGTCACATCGAAGGTTGGGAACCACAGGGGCAGACAACAGGCGGCGGGCCATCCTGCTAACAGTTGACAGTAAGGAAACAAGGGACAGAATTTTAGAAAATGCTAGACAGCTTAAGCAGGCTGGTAAGGAGTATGAAAAGATCTTCATAAAGAAGGACGTCCATCCCAGCATCCGGAAAGAGTGGAAGAGGCTGCACGACGGGAGAAGGCTGAGAGGGAGCGACCCGAGAACGCTGGCTGTGTGATACGCCTGGACACGAGGGAGAGGAAGCTCTACAGGGACGGAGTTGTGATCGACGCCTGGAATCAACAGTCTTTTTGAGCAGACCACAGCATCGAAATACGTTTAAGATTCTGTCATGGAATGTAAACGGTGTTAGAACAAAACTGGAGAAAAAACCTGTGCAAGACTTGCTTCAAAATTATGACATCATTAGTTTAAATGAGGTTAAGACGTTGTTACCTGTTTCCTTTCCTGGTTATGTGTCATTTAAAAGTGATGTAAGAGGTTCATCTGAGCGGGGGGTAACAGTGGTATTATTAAAGAATCATTTATCTGATGCAATCGCAAATATTGATACCTGTATGGAGGAACAAATATGGTTTCAGTTTCGGTATGGACCAAAGTGTTTATTTGGATTTTGTTATATACCCCCATCTGACTCACCGTACTATTCTCACGACTCATTTGCATCAATTCAGGAGAAGTTAAAGACAAGTACAATGCGTCAGGAGTGCGTTATAATAGGAGACATGAACGCAAAATTTGGAAACTTTGCTCGAGAATTGCCTAGCCACGTTGAGTTACCAGATCATGATAAATATTCCTATCCAGTCTTACTCGATGATGTACGGTTACCCAATGATAATGCCTTCATACTATCGAGTATTTGCAAAAGAGTCAAAGTTGGTGTTAATCAATAATCTAAAGACTCCTTTTAAGCACTTTATGAGCAACAAAACTTTTAGGAAAGGTGATGAATGGATATCAGAATTAGACACCTGTGTTGTGAGCACCTCGGTGTTGGGCGGGGTGAGTTAGTTCTCGGTGTTTCAAAATGATTCATTCCCTTCAGACCACGCACCCATAGCTGTAACCTTGTCAATACAAGGCGTAGACTTAGAGAGCTTGTGTAGTCGCGCTCACCACCTAGGGGATCACGCAGTTCTTTATAATGGTTCTGGTCAAAAGAAAGCCACAGGTGAACTTATTCATTTAGGTGATATTGATGAAACATTATTTCTGACTAGGCTAGAGTTGAGCGATATTCCTGACGTATTTGATAATATCGATGATGCTTCCAGTAATGTGACAGATTTATTGTACCAGTATGCGAGGTTCAGTAGACGTGAGCCACAGGTGGCACAGCTACAGGGTGGTAACGCTACCTAAGGGAGATGGAAAAGACTTGTTCAGGGTAAAGATGATTTGCAGTTATGGAAAGCTATAAACTGGAAGGGGGAATACGATCCTGCGTGTAAGTCAGACATCTGTCCATCCGACGATGAGTTCAAGGAATATTTTGAGAATACTTTTAATCCCCCTGACGGTTTGTGGCTCGCTGACTGTGACTTTACTACTGGTGTGTCCATACCGATATTGGATGAATCAATTTCCCCTTTAGAAGTCCAACATCAGGCAAAATTGTTAAAATCAGATAAGACTTCGGGACCTGATGGTTTATCTCCAGGCATTCTAAAGATCCTGCCTGGTCAGTGGTATGTTCTGCTAGCAACAATGTTTAACACTATCTTTTATTCAGGTGCCTACCCTCTGGTTTGGTCAAGAGCCAAATTAGTACTAATCTTTAAGAGAGGTGATAGGAGAAATGTCAAGAATTATAGAGGCATAAATATAATTAACAGTATCGCTAAATTATATGACATGGTCCTGTGTTCAAGACTGAAGCAGTGGTTCAAACCATACAAGGAGCAGGCCGGAGCCCAGGAGAGGAGAGGATGCCTGGAACATATATTTCATTAAGACTGTTGTGTGATATGGCTAGGAGAAAGAAGTTAACTCTGTTCGTAAATTTCATTGATTTCTCTCAAGCTTATGACAGGGTACCAAGACATACGTTATTTAGAGTGTTACGCCGTTTAGGATGTGGATTAATGATGCTGTGTGCCTTGGTGGCCATGTATAGTGTGACAGAGAGCTGGATCGGTACCGCCTTAGTCTTAACAACTCTCGGTATTAGACAGGGATCACCCACTTTATGTCTCTTATTTATTGTCTTGGTAGATGATCTTATACGGTTAATCAAGGAGGGTTGCGAGGATGATGGCTTCTTACAGTGGTTGCATATCCTGGTCCTTATGGATGATATTGTGCTTCTATCCACCAATAGGCGAAATATGACATTAAAATTAACTTTACTTCAAGATTATTGTAACGAGTACGGAATGAAAATTAACCAGTCTAAAACTTTTTTGTGATTCATGGTAGTGATGCGGATTCGGAACCTTTGGTCGTGAACGAGTTAGTGGTGGAACGCTGTGATATGTATGTGTATCTGGGGTCACCGTTTACCAGTGATGGTTCCACCTCATCAGCCATTAAAGCTCATGCTAATGCTAAGATGCCACATGTGCTTAAATTTGTGTCATTTATTAGTAAGAATAATGATGTTCCATTCTTTGTGAAGAGAAGAATATTCGAGGCAGCTCTGATGTCATCACTTATATATGGATGTGAATCATGGACAGGGGGAGATCTTAAGCCAATGATTAAATTATATAACTGGTGTTTAAAGAAATTGCTAGGGGTAAGAAAATCTACATGTAATGATGTATGTTATGTTGAATCAGGATATCTGCCTTTACACGATTTAGTTTCTCATAAACAACATAAATTCTTTAGTTCTAAGTGGCAAGACAGATCCTAGAATGAAGATGATCCTTTAATACATGTAATTAAGATTGTTATTAACACAACCACTGCTACCAGCAGGTTGATTAGAGAGTTTATAACGACTAATGTGACGGATCTGAGTGTGGCAATGGAGAATGTGAAAAATAGTATCGCAAACAGGGCTTCTTCCAAGCGTATAACTTATAAATATATAAATCCAAACTTTTCTCTCCATTATGTTGATAAAGAAAGACATGCAATCAATGAAACACACAGGTTATCATTTACACAGTTTCGTGTGAGCGGACATTACCTAGCCTGTGAGACAGGAAGGTGGAACAGGCGGGGGAGGGGCCGCTTGCCGCTGGATGAGAGGTTGTGTGCGTGTGGAGAAGTGCAAACGGAGAGACATGTAGTGCAGGATTGTCCAATGACTCAAGGCATTAGAGACTGCCACCAGTTTTCAAGAATAGAACATTTGTTTTCTGATAACTTTGAACCTGAAATGACATGTAAAATAATCCATAAAATTTTGTCTATCTATACTTAAAACGGAGAGTTGCTAGTATCTGAAAATTTACGATAATTGATCGGCGAGAAGTTGAAGTTAATATATACTGGATTGCATTTAACTGGATATGTTTCGTAATATGTATAAATACAATCCTTATGTAGTCATTGCGTGTGTGAAGGGGTGCAGCAAGATACGTAGAGAAGGATTGTCCTTTGACTTAGATATTAAAGACTGCTATCGATGTTTAGAAACAAACCATTTGTTTCTTGTAAGAACTTTGAACCCAATACGACACATTGTAAGAACTTTGAACCCGATACGACACATTAGACAAATGATAATATTTTGTCTGTGTATGTGAAGAGTTGCCAGTGTATGGGAATTTAGGATAATTAATTGGAGTGCAGTTGAAGTTAAGATATATTGGACTACAGTTAGTAGGATGTATAATTAACTTTGTATACATGTTGTCTTTATATAATTAGTGTAAGTTGTATTTTAATGCTGTGGTCAATAAATTATCTATCTATCTATCTGTGTAAGAGTGTGTGTAAGAGTGTAAGAGTGTGTGTGTAAGAGTATGTGTAAGAGTGTGTGTAAGAGTGTGTGTGTGTATGAGTATGTGTAAGAGTGTGTAATTCACCGGGTCGGTCAGGATCACTTGATGGTCGTGATCGTCAGATTTTACCCTCCCGGAAGGGAGCTGAGAACTCATATAGTCCGATCTAAGGGCAAGGCTGTGATCTTCACACACGCACACACCCGTCCCCTTGCTCCAGGGGGACAGTAACCACCCACTTCGTCAGTGAAACTTTTCGCAACCTGAGCGAGGCGCGAACTCCCGTCCACCAGTTGGCAAGCGGGAACGTCACCACTGCACCAGCGAGCGGTGTGTGTCTGGGTATGTGTAAGAGTGTGTGTAAGTGTAAGAGTGTAAGAGTGTGTGTAAGAGTATGTGTAAGAGTGTGTGTAATAGTGTGTGTAAGAGTGTGTGTGTAAGAGTATGTGTAAGAGTGTGTGTGTAAGAGTGTGTGTAAGAGTGTAAGAGTGTGTGTAAGAGTATGTGTAAGAGTGTGTGTGATAGTGTGTGTAAGAGTGTGTGTAAAAGTGTGTATAGGAGTGTGTGTAGGAGTGTGTGTAAGAGTGTGTGTAAGAGTGTAAGAGTGTGTGTAAGAGTATGTGTAAGAGTGTGTGTGATAGTGTGTGTAAGAGTGTGTGTAAGAGTGTGTGTGTAAGAGTATGTGTAAGAGTGTGTGTGTAAGAGTGTGTGTGTAAGAGTGTGTGTAAGTTTGTGTAAGAGTGTGTGTAAGAATGTGTGTAAGAGTGTGTGTAAGAGTATGTGTAAGAGTGTGTGTAAGAGTATGCATAAGAGTGTGTGTAAGAGTGTATGTATATGAGTGCGTGTAAGAGTGTGTGTAAGAGTGTATGTATATGAGTGCGTGTAAGAGTGTGTGTAAGAGTGTATGTATATGAGTGCGTGTAAGAGTGTGTTCTTACCTAATTGTATCTTTACAGGAATGAGTCAAGCTCGTATTGTCCCGTGTCTTAGACCATATTTATCGTACATATCCTTAAATTTGTGAATTGTTTTGGCACACACTATTTCATTCGGTAGTGCATTCCATTGATCAATTGCTCTGTTTGGGAAACTGAATTTCCTTACGTCTTTATCACCTCTCTTCTTATGCAGTTTTTTGCAGTGTCCTCTTGCTGATGCTTCTCCATATGTTAAGTAATCATTTATGTCTATTTTCTCCTTTCCTGATATGCACTTATATAGCATTATCATGTCACCTCTTTTCCTTCTCTCCTGTAGTGTTGGTAGATTCAGTTTATTTAGTCTTTCTTCATAGCTTAGGTCCCTTAAGCTTGGTATCCATCTTGTAGCGGCCCTTTGAACTTTTTCAATCTTGTCTATATGCTTTTTGAGATGAGGACTCCAGACTACTGATGCATATTCCAGGGTTGGTCTAATGAATGATGTTATTATCCTTCTTAGCATGTCTTCATTTATGTATGTGAATGCTATTCTCATATTTGCAAGCAGTGTATACATGTTCCGTACCTTCTCGCTGATGTGGTCAGACGGAGATAGTCTGTTATTGATAATCACACCTAGGTCTTTCTCTCTTTCTGATGTGTACAGTATAGGGTTTTATTTCCTAACTTATAATCCCAATCAGGTCTTTTTCCACTTTTACCAAACTTGATTACATGACACTTGTCCACATTGAATTCCATTTGCCATGTACTACTCCATTCATGAAGTTTATTTAATTCTTCTTGTAGCTCCCTACAAGAGTCTGTGCTAGTAATTCTCCTTTGTATTTTTGCATCATCTGCAAACATATTCAGATAGCTCTCATTTCCAGTGTTACTGTTTATATCATTTATGTACACTAAAAACATGATTGGTGCCAGCACCGAACCCTGTGGTACTCCACTAGTCACTTCTTTCCATGATGAGTAGTTTCCTCTTAGTACTGTCCTCATTTCTCTTTTTATGAGAAAGTCTTGCATCCAACAAAACAGTTTGCCTCGAATTCCTCCTTGATGGTACAGCTTCCATAAAAGTCTTTGGTGTGGTACTGTGTCAAAAGCTTTCTTGAAATCTAAATAGATACTGTCCACCCATCCTTCCCTTTCCTGTATTGTGTTTGTTACTCTGTCATAGTAGCTCAACAGATTAGTAACACATGATTTTCCTTTTCTGAAACCAAACTGTCTTTCTGTTATCATACTGTGTTTTTCTAGATGATTTACCCAAGCTTTTCTTATAAGTTTTTCTAATACCTTGCTTACAACACTAGTCAGTGATCCTGGTCGGTAGTTGAGAGGATTTTGTCTATTTCCTTTCTTGAATAAGGGGACTATATTTGCTTTTTTCCAAATATCAGGTAGTTTTCCTTGACTCAAAGATTTCTTGAAAATTAAAAATAATGGTTTACTTAACTCATTTGCACATTCTCGTAACACCCAACATGAAATTTCATCAGGACCACTTGCTTTTCCTCTGTCTAATCTACTTAACTCCTCTTGTATTACTTTTTCTGCTATTTGTATATCTGGTAGTATGTGTGGACATGCGTGTTCCACATAGTCTCTCTCAAAATTTTTTTCTTCTGTAAAAACTAATTGGAAATTCTTATTTAGTGCTTCACAAATATCTTTCTCTTGTGTATAAGTGATTCCCTCGTCCGTGATGGATTATATTATACCTTTTACTTTGGTTTTGCTTCTGATATAGCTGTAAAACAGCTTTGGTTGATCACTACTTTTATTTATTATATCCTCCTCAAACTGTTTTTGGGCTTCCCTCCTTATTCTTGTATAGTCGTTTCTTGCCTGTTTGTAATTATTATATGCCCTTTCACTATTGTGTCTTCTGTATCTATTCCACAACAAATCTCTTCTTTCTTTTGATTTTTTACATTCTGTATTGAACCATTTCTGCATTTTCTTATCTGCTTCTTTGTGCTGTGGGATGTAATTCTGGACTCCTATTTCATAAAATTCACAAAATTTTTTATATACAGCATTTAAATCTTGTCCTCTAAGCTCATTTTCCCAATCAACTTCTAAGAAATACTTCTTTAGGTCTTGATAATTTCCCTTTTTATAGTTTAGTCTCTTTTTGTAACTGTCAGTGCTGTTTACTATGTCATATGCTATCCTGAAGTTATAATTTAGTACTGCATGATCGCTTTTGCCGAGTGGAGGGTGATATATTAAACTGTCAATGTCATTTTCTTGCCTAGTAAATATTAGATCTAGCACTGAAGGTACATCAAGTCCTCTTTTTCTAGTGGTTTCCCTCACATGTTGCGTTAAGAAAAACTCTTGTACGAGATCCAGGAGCTTTTGGTCCCAGCAGCTTTCTTGGCTATTTATATCTAGAGTATTCCAATTTATATTTGCATTGAAATCCCCAGTTAGTATAATTCTTTCCGATTTCTCTTCCATTTTATGTAGCAAGGATCTTATACTCTGAATTGTACTCTCTGCTAGGTCCTCATATTCGTCTCTTTCCCATGTGTTTGATTTGGGTGGCATATACAAATTGGCTACAATTACTTTACCTTCAGATGTGTCGATCTCTACTGCAATCAGTTCTACTTGTGATGGTATATCTAGGTTTATTTCCTTGACTTTTAGATTTTTCTTAGTTAATATTATAATTCCTCCTCCTTTTTTAAATTTCTGTCTCTTCTCCATATATTGTATTCCTCTAAGTTTAGTATGTCATTGGATATCCTTGGTGTTAATTTTGTCTCAGTTAGGCATATTATTTGTGGTTCATTTTCTCTGACATAATCATTCATCTCTAGTAATTTAGATACCATTCCATCCACATTTGAGTACATCAACTTTATCATCTTGTTTATATACTTGTCATGACATGGTTCTACTAACTTCCTCCTTTTTCTTCCATCCTGTTTGTGTACCACTTTCGTACCTGCAATCCTATTACTTTGTAAAAAAATTTCTTCTTGTCCTCTTCTGATCTTCCCTCATTTTTTGTTTTTGCTTCCTCCCTTTTCTCTTTCAGTAATTCCAGTTCCTCTTGTGTTAGACATCTTTTTATCCATACATTTTTGAACTCCTCTTTTTCCATAAGATTCTTTGCATTTTTTAGTATCTCTTCCACAGTGTTTACACTCTGGAAAGTCACCTTTAGAGGTCTTGTCTTGCTTTTCTCGTATTTCCCTAACCTTTTGTGTTCCTCTATGTCTTTACTACAGATTTCCTCTGATACTTCTTTCAGTAAGTTCATTACATTTGCCATCTCCTTTTTGTCTCTAGTGATTTTGTTTTTAATTTCTTCCTCTTCTATACCAGTGATTACTATTGATTTATTTATTTCTACTGAATCTCTGACTAACTTTGGATTGTTTTGGATTATTCTTTTCACTTCCTTTTTAATGTTTTTTTCCTCCACCCTTGTTCCAAGTCTTTCTTTACTTTCACCATTTCAGCATACGTGATTTCTACATCATTTTTGTAGCTTTGCACAGCTTCATTCACCTGTGTTATCTTCTCCTGAATATCACTGCTCTGGTCCATAAGACTGCTTGCTTGTCTAATTGTCTCCGTGTCATTTTTTAACTCTTCCGTAACACTCTCGTGATTAAATACTGTACTTCCCATTTCAATCACTTTCTTCCTAAGGGTATTCAATTCCACTGTTAGTTCACTGATGGTTGTGTCTTTCTTATTGGCCTCCTTTCCCAGTTTATCTATCTCTTCCTTTTGCAAGTGCATTTGCTTCTTTATTTCATCAATTTCATTTTTGAAAGCCATTTCTAGATTGTGTACACGTTCAACCAGTCTATTGTGAGTCTCCACTTCAACTAGTTCTTGGTAGAAATCGTCATTTTGCTTTTTACTTTTATCCCTTTTCTTTTCCAAATTTGTTTTACTGAAGTATGTATCCATTTTGTAATACTAAATGAACAGAGTATGTACTTACAGTGTGCACACTTTCCTGGTCTTTCTGTAGTATAAACAAACCCAGGTGACTCAACGCATCGTGGTTCTTTGTTGTTTCAACCAGTCTTATTTAAACTTATTATTTCTTTTCCTTTTAATAATGAAAAATCATTTAGTCTAACCTGGTACAGAGCTTGACTCATTCAAAGATACTTATTTAGGTAATGCCTCTGGCCGTGTTGAGCTTGTATGGAGTGCCGGTACAGACGTCCACATCCGACGATGCCGTGTGTAAGAGTGTATGTGAGAGTATTTGTAAGAGTGTATGTATATGAGTGCGTGTAAGAGTGTGTGTAAGAGTGTATGTATATGAGTGCGTGTAAGAGTGTGTGTAAAAGTGTGTGTAACAGTGTGTGTATGAGTTTGTGTAAGAGTGTGTATATGTGTGTGTAAGAGTGTGTGTAAGAGTATGTGTAAGAGTGTGTGTATGAGTGTGTGTAAGAGTGTGTGTAAGAGTGTGTGTATGTGTGTGTAACAGTGTGTGTAAAAGTGTGTGTAAGAGTGTGAGTAAGAGTGTGTGTAAAAGTGTGTGTAAGAGTGTGTGTAGGAGTATGTGTAAGAGTGGGTGTAAGTGTGTGTAAAAGTGTGTGTAAGAGTGTATGTAGGAGTATGTGTAAGAGTGTGTTTAAGAGTGTGCGTAAGAGTGTGTGTAAGAGTGTGTGTAGGAGTGTGTGTAAGAGTATGTGTAGAAGTGTGTGTAAGAGTGTGTGTAAGAGTATGTGTAGGATGTGTGTAAGAGTATGTGTATGTGTGTGAAAGTGTGTGTAAGAGTATGTATGTGTGTGTAAGTGTGTGTAAGAGTAAGAGTGTGTTTATTGAGTAAGAGTGTGTTTATGTTATGTGTGTGTAAGAGTGTGCATGAGTGTGTGTATGAGTGTGTAAGAGTGTGTGTAAGAGTATGTGTAAGAGTGTGTGTCTGTGTGTGTAAGAGTGTGTGTAGGAGTGTGTGTAAGAGTGTGTGTAGGAATGTGTGTAGGAGTGTGTGTAGGAGTGTGTGTAAAAGTGTGTGTAGGAGTGTGTGTAAGAGTAAGAAGCAGAAGCAGAAGGCTAAGGTACAAAGGGATCATACACAATAATGTACACTTTAATTCTATCACATCTGTCTATCTATCTATCTATTGCCTGACGCCTTAATCCCGTAAAGGGTGGCCACGAACAAATCGCCTCCGTGTTGCCCTGTCCCCTGCCATTTCATTGCTCTGCTCCCAGCTCACACCCCCCTCTCACATATACCTCTCCACTCCTTCCCCACATCTCATCCTTGGCCTCCCCCTCCCTCTCCCCCCCTCCATACTTCACGTATCCACCAAGTGCATCACACTATGTAAGTTCCCCTTGCATTCCATGACTACCCAGTTCTTCCCTCCACTCCAAACTTCACTAATCCCTCCCTTCCCCTCTCTCCTCACAACGCAGCATCTGAACTAGTGCTCCGGCCACACACGCACACACACACACACACACACATGTGCCCGCGAACTGTGGAGCTGGAAAAACAGAGTGAGAGTATAGACTGATCGTTGTGTGAGTCAAGAGTGATCAACTGCGTGCGAAGTGTAGTGAAGTATAGCAGGCCTTTCAATGTGTACACCAAGAGGAAGCATCTATCGAATGCGCCAGGCAAGCTTAAACGCTCGATAAATCCCATAGTAAAAAGGGATCTTGCCTAAATTCAATAAAATCGTCTCTAGAAATAATGAATTATGATATAACGTACTTGTAAATAAGAAAGGGCTAAAGAGGGGAATAACATCGCCTGAGTCAGCATCTTTTTCATGACAGAATTATTAGTTTTTTTTTGTTTTTTTTCTAGTTTCACTTTTATAGTACACTGGCATGGGTTCCCGGCGTTGCCCGGGCCAAAAAGGTGAACACTCTAATCCTGTTTGTTCTAGCTAGTTCATTCTTTCTTTCTACTCCAGAAAGACCATGTACACATTATGCTTTTGAAGAGGGATTATAAGAGGTCCAGGAACTTTCTATTTCAGCGTTCACAGACTAACACACTATTTGTGCGCACTTGTTTACTATTACCGGAGACATCAAATGACCTCCGACTGGTGACCTTAAATGACCTCTGAGGTCAACCTCACTCAGTGTATGTCCGAACTGGAGGTTATGTGAATCTCCTTGCCAAAAAGTGGGCTGCTGGGGTACCCGGCGTTGCCCGAGCTAAGAAGGCAAACACTTTACCAGTGACCTTAAATGACCCAGATCTGAGTTTTGACTCCCTAAAACCATCCTTGGGTTACCCTGAATCAGAATATATAGGGTCTGGGGGCCTCTGGCCCTTGTGTAATAGCCAAACTGAAACTTAACAAATTAATCACTGGTCCTACCACGATTCGATCTCAGGCCCTCGTGCTCCATACGCGTGCACATTACCACAGAGGCAAACAGAGGATCCCCGCTTTGCCTCTGGCAACGGGAGCTTTTATAGACCCCATTATACGTGGATTGGGCATGATTGAAGGACAAACAAACAACGCGTCTCTTATATATATATATATATATATATATATATACTGTATATATAAAACTCTCATCTTAAATGTCAGGACCAACTGCCTAGCCCCAGGCTTCTACGCTCCTCATGGGGCAACGTAAGATTGGATGATGGATGAATGGACATATATAGATAGATAGATAGACAGATTATGCTTCCGTCCTTCTCAATAAAATTGCCATGTCAGTTCCTAAACTGTGCGTGTTCCACCTGAGTTTTTCCTGTTAATTTCAACTATAATTAAGGTTTCCTGGCAGGGGACTGCATTTTTTTTTTTTTAAATCATCATCATCATTGTTATGCTAGGTGTTTTAAGGTCGACTTCTCGTCCCTAAAGTACCTGGCAATCGAGCCGGGGTCCTCTTTCGAGACCGGAACTAGAGTTCACATTGAGAAGAGCAGGACACAAAAACACAAGGCAACAACCTTACACGTATATTAACCAAGTCACAACCTTTGTATCATACAAATGAGAATTACACACTGAAATACCGGCTGTGACAATGCAGGGCGCCACCACACCCCAGGAGGAGACTACGGAGGGGTAGATGGCGCACGTGGTATGTCCGGTCAAGACGGACATAAGTCCCCCCGAGCCGCGTGCCCTTATTCCCCGGAGTGCACCCGCCACCACCACCTTAGTCCGAGTGCACTACCTTTTGGGCGAGCTGACCCTCACCAGGATCGAGGTGGAGCTGAATTAACAACTCCAAGCAGCACCCCAGCAAGGCCCATAGCCATGCAACCCTAGTGACGGCCCATAGCCACTCTGGTATTAAGGAGATGGCCCATAGCTGCTCCAGTAAAAATGAGATGGCCCATAGCCACTCCAGTAAAAGGGTGATGACCGATAGCCACGCCCTTGTGACGGTCGATAGCCGCACAGCAAAAAGGCCACGGCCTATAGCCGGGCCCCAAAAAAGGAGACGGCCCATAACTGCTCTGACAGGTGCTGCTCATCCCCCCCGCAGAGCCCACGACGGCCCTAAGCCACACAAGGGGAGAGAACAGTATGCCCCCTCTCCTTCTGCAGTTGCTTCGGAGGGCACGACACCAGCTATGGCCCATAGCCACGCCAGTAAGCAGGAGACAGCCCATAGCCATTCCTCATCTGCACGTCGCCCTCCATATGGGACTTCGGCGATGGCCCACTGCCGCGCTTCATCTGCGGTCCTGTCAGGGAGTCAGGCCCTGGCAACGGCCGATAGCTGCGCTGACAGTGAAGGGACGGCCCATAGCCGCCCTTCATCCGTTGCCCAAGGGAACCCAGTGACAGCCCATAGCCGCTCCGGGGAGGGACACCAAAGCCCCTCGCCCCCTGTGACTCTGCAACGCGAGGGTGACCTGTGGTCAGTCCTGCCTGACAGCGGGAGCGCAGGCTGCACCCTTGTCCACCCAGACCGAGGCAACCTCCAGGAAGAGGAGGACTTCTGCCTGGAGGACTGGTGGAGAGGCCTGGTGATATCCCCTGGGCTATTTTTTATCCAGTTGGCCCCCGAGGAGGACCGCCACCTGACAGACCCCTGCTGGGAGCAACGCCACAGCCCTACCTTGACAGCGGCACAACAGGAAGGAGACCGCAGCTGATGGGCTCCCAAGGATACCCCCAGAACTCTGGGGTGAGACCTCTCCCCATCCTGACAAAGGCGACACCCTTCCTCCACCAGGCACCTGAGGAAGAGCCTCCAGAACCTATTCGGCCCCAGCCCTGAGGGCTGGACCCCAGTCCTTAGCCTCGACAGTGAGGGGCTCTTCACCACGCCCAGCCCGAGCCCTTGACGAGAGACGACGCCCCTACGAGTTGTCCCGTGGTCGCGGGATGAAGGGACCCATGA
Organism: Coenobita brevimanus; assembly: GCF_032717465.1. NCBI lineage: Eukaryota > Metazoa > Arthropoda > Malacostraca > Decapoda > Coenobitidae > Coenobita > Coenobita brevimanus. The sequence continues at coordinate 14,534,546 of NC_136969.1, forward strand.
AGGGACTCCAGCCACTTCAGGCCACTCATGCTGAGTCCCCAGGACTTCCTCCCTTCCTCTGTGCCCATCCATTGACTGAGAATACACAGTACTACAGACAGCAAATGAAAGATAGAAACTGTGCAGCGTATTAGTGACAGTGAACTCTAGTGAAGTGAGAGATAGAAACTGTGCAGTATATAAGTGGTAGTGAACTCTCGTGTAGTGATAATGACACCCGTGGCAGTGTATATTCCCAGCACATAGAAAGAGAGACAAAATTCGGTGTCACCATAATAACTCTGTGGGTGTATATCTGTTCAGCATCAAACACCGTGGCTCCCTAACGCTGTGTTATCTATACCCAGAAATGGAGTCCGTGCCACCCTTGGGACTCTTGAACTATCCTGTGCACAGCCGAACCCATATTCTACCTTTTCACTTTGAAATGAGCCCCACATACTGAGACTGCGCAAACTGTGTATAACTCTTTGCCCTGACAGAGCCTATTGCCTGTCTAGTATCCAGCGTGATACTTGAAATCCATTACTCAGTCTGTGCATTAACTTTGTTCAGCATATCGTGTGTATTGTCTGTCTGTTCCACATCAGAAAATTTGTCAATATACATGTATTAATTGTTGCCCTGTGTTTTTGTGCCGTGGTCCTCTCCTATTGTGTCTAAGCTCCGGTCTAGAAAGGGAACCCAGCTGCATCCTAGGTGTTCTTAGACCGGGAAGCCTATCTAAAAACACCTGGCATAACACACACAATACACTATTTATAATAATTTGGGCTGGGTAGACTATAGGGTCCAGACTGGTTAGTAAGGATCACGCAGGATACTGGACGGACACTATAACACAAGATATTCACTTTTATGATGGGTTGGTTAGGCTGGAATATCAGTCTGAGTGCCATATTAGTTGCATCACAGTGACCCAGGCACTAATATAACACTGTCTTATGCCTGGGCACAAGAGTATGTTTGGTTGTCCGTTAGGGCACAGGAATTACACTGTAATCACTTTTATGAGCAGCCACTGTTACACTGGGCAGGGCGAGGGACTCCGGTTGCCCTATGGGGACCAGGTGAGCCTCAGGTGTCAGCCAGGTGTTGGTGGGTCCTCGTCAGGTGTCCCTTCACTCGAGGGCCACGGGATGACCCTCATTGGTGATGTTGTCGGTCGGAGGCTGTAGTCAGGCGTGGAAAGGGCCCTTTACTCGTGGGGCCTGTCGGAGTGGTCTGGTCCTCCAGGCTGGAACCAAACAGGCTGAGCAGGCGCTCTTTCCTGCATCTACTCTGAAAGAGGGTTGCCTGGAGTTGGAAAGGGAGTGCCCTGGGATAGTGGGGTGCATACTCGTAATATCTAGATTATTTGTATAATTTTTAAAATGCCCACCGCCGGACCACCCACCCCGCCACCCCCCACACCACCACCCCAGGAAGACACAATGGGGGGGCTAGTGACCCAGGGCAAGAGGGTCACCCGTCCACTACTGACCTGCGCCCCTTTTCCCCACAACTGCCCCTACACCAGGTGAACAAAGATCGGCAATGACCTTGCAGGCGGCACAACCATCGTCAGCAGTGGGGTCGGACTGAACAGGTTTCAGTCCCAAGTAACGTTTTGGCGACGGCCATAGTAACACCCTCAAGGACAGGAGGCCCAAGGCTACGGCCTAGAGTGAGCACCGAGGCGCCAGTATCCTCAGCCACGTCCAGGGCAGGAGGCCCTATAGTGTGCACCGAGGTGTCAGTGCCTTCAGCCACGTCCAGGGCAGGAGGCCCAGTAGTGTGCACCGAGGTGTCAGTGCCCTCAGCCATGTCCAGGGCAAGAGGCCCAATTGTGAGCACCGAGGTGTCAGTGCTCTCAGCCACGTCCAGAGCAGGAGGCCAAATAGTGTGCACCAAGGTGTTAGTACCCTCAGCCACTCCAAGGGCAGGAGGCCCTAGCAGACAGCTAAAAGTGGGTCCCAGGATAAAAAGACCTGGAGCCACGGCTGTGACATACCCAGGAGAGAGAGTCACCTCTGTGCTTCCCTCCCTGTATGTAGGAGAGGACACAGTCTCCGTGTACACTCAGTCTACCTCGTTCCCCTGTGGGAACTGCTCGGCACCAATTGGGAGTGATGCCCCGGAGGTGTCGCCAGAGTGGTGGCAAAGTCCGAGACCGGACCTGCCTCCCACTCCTCGGAAATCTCTGTCCTTCGCAGGCACCAGCAGGAGACAAGGCCGCAGTCCAACCCTGACGGCGCGTCCCCTGGCAGACAACCGCACCCCCAGGACCCCCAGGCGAGCCCAGCAGATAGCAGAAGAGGGCAACCCCGACTCCCTCACCCCGTGGAGCCGACGACGCCAGGCCCGCCTCCTCCAGCTGTTTGGCCCCAGTCCCGAGGGCCACCTCTCAGGTCGAGGCCCCCAGACAGGAGGGCCTCCCTGCACCCCACCAACGAGACTCCGAGCTAAGGGCCTCCCTTCAGGTCGAGGCCCCGGACCCGGGCAGTGACTCCCCTGCGGGTAGTGTGTTGCCCGTTACAGGCAGAGTCCCCCTGAGGTCCTCCCCTCACGCCTGACGACAGAGTGAACCAACCCAGGAAACACGGGTAAATAAGTGACGCCCCTTACACTGCAAATAAGCCCGGGGAAGGAGAACAGTGAACAGTGACAGAGTGTGATTAATGTCAGACCAGTGACTATTGTTATTAACCCAAAAGAACTACATACCCAGCAGAGTAGAAAATACTTAGACCCCCATCATAGAAAGTAGCGTAATTACACCTGTCCCAGAATAAAAGAACTTTCCGTAGTTGTGAAGGAAGATCAGGGTGCGCGGGAGAATCAAAAGCCAGTGTAGTGTGCTGCCGCGACCAGGAGGCGGATGCACTAACACGTCCCCGTAAGGTCCCCGTAAGGCCGCTGCCGCTACGGTCCCCGTACGATAGTCGGTGTTTTGCTATGTACTAACATTTCTCCCACCATCGTATGGTGACCGTAAGGCTAAGGGTGGGGAAAAACTCGCTGTGTTTGAGGAAATTTTTCCCTGCTCAGCTGATGGTCGCTTTGGCCAATCACAACGCAGGATGCTTCTCTGCCTAGAAGCTTCAGCCAATCATCGTGTTTGGTGACACTGACTCTCAGCTGAGAAGAACTCAAAAACAAAACAGAGGACAGGCTTGGATGAAATATATGAAGTGTTGTCAGTTTGGGAAGTGCAGTGACCAGAAAGCTTTACTCACAATATTACCAGCATAGCTACTGCTGCATGTTGTGCAGCAGTACTGCACATTACTATTATACAATAATGTACGAGTACATTGAAGTGCCTTCAGTATACTGTACAGACTGAATCGCTCTTATATTTAACATTTCAGCCGTACAACACTTATTACATTAATGTGCATTCTGCAAAACTAAACTGACACTGTTGTACACTGTACAGTAACCTACTGTACCTGACATTTTATGTTGAACAAAAGCACCCTAGAAAAAGCACCCTGGGATAAAAGCTCCAGCAAAGAAATTTGTGTAGTTTTTTATTTTATTTTTTGCTTAACAGTAACCTGACCTAAGAACCTAAAGTAACCTGACCAAAGGTAACTGAACAGCCTAAGCTAAGCCAACGAGCCTAACCTAACCAAACCTTAACCAAACAATTTCACCTTACCTAACAACCTAACTAAATAACCTAACCTAACAGAACTTAGCTGAAGAAACATAAGAGCCACATAGAACAAGCTAACCTAAGCCAGCCAAAAAAAAAAAATAATAAAAAAAAATAATAATAATAATAATCGACCTAACAAGCTAAATTTATCCAACCCTAACCTTGCTCTGAGATTCACATATATACTGTTCTCAGTCATTCCTCACTTTCGCCAGAAAATACTGAATAATTCCTTTCTAAGTCCCAAGAGGGATTCCATCCCTCCTTTGAAGTTTTGAATAAATATATACTCGGGTTAATCTTAAATTTTTATGGCATGGAATTTAGTGGTTTTAGTGAAAATTTTGGTATAATCTGTTTATATTAAGATTTTGTACTTTTATGTGGCCATAACAATTATGTGAGGATCCAAATTTTGTCCATACTCTCAGAAGGCACAAATCAAAAGCCAAAAACCATAAAATCAAACCAACATAACAGGCTTTTATGACCGTTTTTTTTTTTTTTTTTAATTGCCCCCTTGAAATGTCAAAATTCCCCTTGCCCTGTTCACACAACTATCATATGCTAACTCAACATAACCCTAAACTTAAATTAGCCTAGCTTAATAAATTAAGATAATTTTAACCCACCCCATTCCAGTAATAAACTACCCTAACTTAAATAACCTAAATTTAAAATAATTAAGTTTAAGCTAAAAGTAACTAAGGCTTAACCCAATTCTTACACCAACCTAATCTCACCTAACCTTAAATTAGCCTAACATTAGTTTAACATAGCTAACCTTATCAATACTCAATCCAAAAATAAACAAATCTTACCTAACAAAAATAAACCTAATCTAACCAACATTTAACCTAACCTAATTCTTAAATTAACCTAACCTAACCCAGTGCTAACCTAATCTCCCAAATTAAACTAAGCTAACCTTACAATAATCCAATCCACATATAAACAAGCCTAACCTAACAAAAATTAACCTAATCAAAAATAACATAACCTTGATTTTAAATTAACCTATCTTGAATCTATATTAGAAAAGGGATTTTTTTTTCTAGGGGCTTGACCTATTAGGCTATTCTCCTAGAGGTTCTTGTCCTGACGGTGTACTCTACTGCACAACAGAACATATTATACTACTCTACAGCACTACACCTTACACTATTTCACACTAACATTGCTGTACACCACTATAGACTACATTAAAGCACACTATAATTTTCTACCAACCTAAAGCATACGTTAATACTGTAAAACACTAATTTATAGTACTACACAACACTGATGAGCATGTAATACAGTAGAACACTAATGAACACTAATACTGAAACCACTAATTTACACTAATGTACAATTCAGCGCACTGTATATTGTTGTACAGCACCTCTATTAACTACCCAGTTTAGTGAAATAATTCCTTTACACGAGAGAATGCTTAATTCAATTTATTTTCGGGTGTCTGAAAGATACGGGAGACGTAAAGGTTGGTCGGGCCCAACCTTAGCGGCGATCGTAACTCCGGCTCCCGTAAGGTCTCCGAAAGCGTTTAGTGCATGCCAACATCCAACGCCGCTCCATTTTCCCCCGCCCGTAGCGAGTTACGGAACCGTAACTACGTTAGTGCATCCCGCCCCAGGTAACTGTGTCGAGTGTCGTGATCCGCACCCTGTCTTCTTTATAGTAATATTCCCCCCATGGACCTTAACCCTGTTTATTCCCCTTGTTATCAAGTGTATATATATTTTGGGTTTAAATGAAATACGGGTATCCCCACCTAAATAACTAAAGACATTGGTATACATGTATCATATCGTGTTAAGTGCAACTGTATTTTGTGCTATCAAAGTCTAACTCTGTGTCCCTGTATCCTGTATCTTAAATACCACTCTGTGTTATATTGTAACGGTGTTAGAATTAAGGCAATAGATGTGTTAAGGTATACTGCCTAGTTTTTATGTCCTGTTCCTCTGTTAGTGCTTTACTTCCGGTCCGGAAAGAGGACCCCGTTCAGTCGCTATAGTGTTTTTAGGACGAGGAGTCGACCTAAAAACACTCAGCATAACAATTTTAATGTATACGGATCGTTTACTTAAGGTTATTAGACAACTACGTACATGCTGATTTCTTGTATGTAGCCTAACGTGAAACGACGAAGTGAAACATCGTTCAGCACATCGTCTGATTTGTATTTTATTATATTTATATATTTTTTTCGTTAATACTGACTATTTGATGCCACATTTTACATTTATTGTAGGAACAATAAACCACAATCACTTTGACAATCATATAACTCAAAATCTAGTATGTATGCTAAATACACTGATATGAAAATAAATGACGGGGAATCGTTCAGGTGGCGAATTGTTTTGTTTTTGTTGTGAGGGCGAGTTGTACGGCAATCTTAACTAACCCGCCAACCACCACCACACGGATAGCGTATGTTTCGCATTAACTCCACATCTACCTACGTCAGCAACTGTAGCTTTGTGGGTCTTTTCCCCGTCAGGACGATCGTGTGGAGGGGGCATGGAAATCATTTAAAACTGCATAAACTAAATGGTGAACATATTCCAGTCTAAGTTGGGTGCAATTCCGAAATAAAACCCATTACCCTGGCATTCAAGGATAGTCATCACCGGTAAGTTATTGTTATCGAAGTGATATGCTAATTTTGAAGTATATACGGTTCGTTTTAATTTTTCATTCTTTTATTCAGAATTTTCAAGCTGCATTCACTTTTTATGTTCTATAGTAATCCAGTTTTCATGACAAACGTAGAAATTATTGGCTTCAGTACAGGGAATGGTAACTGTACATTTTACATCAAGCAGGAAATGGATCTTAACAGTTCAGTTCATATTACTCCAGTTTGTTCACTGAATTTTCTGACAAAATTCATGGTGGTAAACAATTGTTTCCTGATTCATTCTTCACCAAATAAGCATGGCCTTTCCATATTTACTGTTGAAATGAGTCTTTCACAGGTTACCTGGATTACCACAGCTACTGGGCATATTCATAAAATTACCCCTGAAAGTTAGGTTAGGTTTGGTTAAATCATTACCGTATGTTCCCATTGCCTCCATCCTTCTTCCATCCTCCTCTTTCTTTCCTTCATTCTTTCCTTGTCCTTCTGCCTACGCGTGACTTTACACTCCCTCTTCTGTCTTTTGTTCCTTCATTCTTTCCTTTTCTTTCTGCCTGTGGGTGACTCTACACTGAGTGACAAGCCAGATTGTTTCCTGTACACCAGGAAACCATTTAATACAATGGGTGGTAACAATATAACCAGATTTTGGCACCTGGTATTTTAGTGGGTAATTATTGCTTTCCAGTCGGATTGAGCCGGTGAAGGTTTATATCCAAGGGATGGTTGGGGTTATTGCTCACGTAATGCCACTCAGGGATGAGTGAGGCTGGTCACTGCATCTTAAATGTCAGGACCAACTTGCCTAGCCCCGGGCTCCTATTCTCCTCATGGGGCAACGTAGGATATGATGATGGATGGATGGATGGAATTAAGTTACCATTACCTTGACATGGGATACTGTGATGCGTCCAGTCAGAGCAATGGTTGGTAAACAACGCAGCCATCTGGGTAGATCATCGGAAAACGTTGTCACGGGCGACCTGTCCACTTCCATAAATACCCAAAATAGGTATAGTTTTTGTCTTATTCCATTCACCTCTTTCAGTCACAATGGAACAGTTAACCATCAGTGCTGCTTCTGTTCTAGAATTACTTACCCTGAGCACGAGTTTGGTATAATATGGTGAAATCGCCGTGCTGTTTGGAAAACAATTATCATGTTCTGTTGACTTTTTCATTTTTGTTTTTATCATCGTGATCCTTATGTGAAAACGACGTTTGTAATGGCAGACAGTAAACGTATGCTTTACTTGAATCAATAGAAGGACTTTGTCAACATTATTCATATTCCTTCAGTTTGTTTTCTGTTTTTTTCTATTTTCAAGATGGCAAATTACCTTTTTTGCTGAAAAATTTCCCACATTTTATCATCACGACCTTTAAGCCGTACCTACGATTGTCTGTCCAACTCAGCATACTCAAAGGTGGTTTTCATTTCTCAACTAACCAGCTGGATGCCAGGCTAGGGTAGGCTAGGTTAGGTTAAATTAAATTAAATTACTGAGGTACAGTTAAGGAAGGTTAGGTCAGTCCCTTCCACCATCGCTCACCAGTCAAACGAACTGACACAGCAGAACGTAGCAAAAAACAACGGAGAAACGGATTTCACATGAAACGTGTACTTACCACTCCAGAAATACAGTAATCCCTGTACTTTCCGGACGCCCACTTTCTGGACACCCCACTTACCGGACATTGTGGGCCTGGACCTTCGGAACCCAAAAATGGCCAAGAAAAGAAAAAAATCCAAATTTTTTCCCACTCATAATTTGAAATTGCCGCGCGGCACTGAACAGCTGGTTTACACCGCGGCCCCTTCACCCCTTCCTTCCTTCCCCCTCCCCCCTCCCCTGTCAGGGTTGCCATTTGGTATTTTTCATTACCAAATGTGGGCCACTTTGGTAATGAAAAATTCGTTTGGTAATGAATCAGAATAATGCATTACCAAACGGATTTTTTCACATGTATGAGGACACACAGGATGGAGATGGAGGATTGTTTGCTCTCTGGGGTAGAGGGGTTTCAAGAATACTCCCTCAGTATCCCTGCTTGTCGTACGAGGTGACTAAAAGGGTTGGTGGTGGGTTAGTGCCCCACCCCATAAAAAGAACTAACTAAACAAGTGAATAAAGCGCCTCGGACCAGGACGGACCATACGTTGACGACTAAGGAACGGATAAAGGACATTCTGTGGGTGGGAACATGGAATGTGAGAGGAGTGAATGATGAAGTGAAAGAGAGAGAGATTGTTCAGGTGCTTGAGGATGTAAAAGTGGATATATGTGGATTGACTGAAACTAAATGGAAAGGTGAAAGGGTGAGAGAATGGGAATATGGTTTAGGTATATGTGCGGGAGTTAATGAGAATGAGAGGGCAAGAGAGGGAGTATGTCTGATGATAAGCAAGAAGTGGAAGAATATAAGAGAGTATGGAACAGTGGGTGCAAGGATTGTATGGATGAGGATGAAAGTAGGTATACAAGCGTGGGCGATTGTATGTGTATATGCTCCGACAGAGGACCGAGTGGCAAGAGTGAAAGATGAGTTTTGGGCGAGAGTAGAAGCATGTATGGACAAATTTGGGAGGAGCGAGAGAGTGCTTTTGATTGGAGACATGAATGACAAAGTTGGGAATGTACGAGTGGTTGGTCAGTGGGGTGTGCCAGCTCAAGTAGATGGGAATGGTAGTGCTTTGGTGGACATCTGTGCTGGAAAGGGGTTGGCAATAGTGACACCTACTTTCGGCATTAGATGATCCACCAGTATACATGGAGAGTAATGAGGAGGATGGATGGTGAACTTTTTGAACGAAAGGCAATGATAGACTACGTGTGTGCATGAGCGAATGAGAAGACAAGTGTTGGATGCAAGAGTGTGGAGAGCGTGGAGGAATGGAGTCTCGGACCATCGCTTAGTGATGGCCAAGGTAAAGCTGCAAAGAAAATGGTTGAGGAGACGAAGGGGAAGACAGGAGGAAACAGCTTCTGTGAGAAGAGTGGAGAATTTGCAAGATAGTGAGAAAATGGCAGAATATAAGAGCACAGCGAAAGAAAGATTGGGAAGGTATGAGTTAGAGCAGATGGAAGGGATGGAAGACATTGTAAGATATTCACGGAAGAGATAGGCGCAGCGTGTGAGGTGGTTTGTGGAGTGAGGAAGAGATGCAAGGGAGAGCATGGTGGAATGATGAGGTGAAACGAGCTGTGGAACAAAAGAAGAAGGCATATTGTGAATGGTTAGCGAGTAGAGGTAGGGGAGAAGATGAGAGAGAGAAGAGAGAGGTATATGCGAGCAGAAGGGAGGTGAAGAGACTGGTGAAGGAGAGTAAGAAGAAAGTGGATGAAGAGTTTGCGAGGAATCTGAGTGTGAAATGGAGGGAGAGTAAGAAATTGTTATGGAAGGAGGTAAAGAAAGTAAGGCAGTGTGAAAGGGGAAATAGTAGGGGAGTGAAAGATAGGAATAATAGATTGTTGGTGGAGAAGAGAGAGAAATTGAGGAGATGGAAGGAGCACTTTGAGGATTTGTTGAATGTAGAGAGTGAGAGCAGTGCGAGTATAAGTGTTTGGGGAATGGCTGGAAGAAGAGATGAGAGGAGGGAGGAAGTAGATCAGTAGGGTGGAAGTAGTGGAAGCAGTGAAGAAGATCAAGTTGGGAAAGGCCCCAGGAATTGATGGAGTGTGTGGTGAAATGCTTAGGTATAGGGGTGAAGTTGTTGTGGAGTGGATATGGAAGTTGCGTAGATTGGCCTGGGAAGAGGGAAGGGTTCCAGAGGACTGGAAGTCAGGTATAATTGTTCCATTATACAAAGGAAAAGGGGAGAAAGAAGTATGTGGTAACCATAGGGGTATTGCCTTCTCAGTGTGACTGGTAAAATATATAGTAGAATACTCATTGATAGGGTTAGGCATATGACAGAGGAGCATGTTGGAGAAGAACAAGGGGGATTTATGAAGGGAAAAGGGTGTGTAGATCAGATATTTGTTCTAAGATGTTTAGTAGAGAAGTATCTAGAGAAGGGAAAATGTATGTTGCCTTCATGGACTTGGAGAAAGCTTATGACAGAATAGATAGGCAAGGTATACAGAAGGTATTAAGAATATATGGAGTGGAGGGGAAATTGTCGAGCGCTGTGAAGAGCATGTACGAAGGAGCTAGGGCTACAGTGCGAGTGAATGGTGAGCTGAGTGAGTTCTTTGATCTCATTGTGGGACTGAAACATTGTTGTGTGATGTCTCCATGGCTGTTTAACCCCTAAAATGCGGCTGTGTACGGGCGATCCCCCCGCTGTGGCGGGGTTGTAGCGGGGTCTGAGTACCTGTGGAAAAATATTTGCCAAAAATCATAGATTAACCCTAGAGCATTAAAATTTTTATGGCATATAGTACTTACATTCAGCTTTCTCCTGAGCCACATGTTGAGCCTTCGTTGACTACCAAAGGACTTGTGAAGACTTGCAAAGTTGGGTAACAAAGTCTTCACTCTCACACCTCCAGAAACCCGGTTTTCTTTCTACCACAGCCTCAATCTGTCACAGTACACTTTATACAACAACGTACAGGTTGTTTGGAATCCGTATTTGTAAATAAGCACTGAAAATAAGGCTAAAATGAACGGAGCGCACGGCCGACATGCAGCGCGGTGGCGATCTTCCCGTCTATATTGTCACATTTGCCTTTTCTCAGCAAAAAACACGTATACTACATTTTTTTTCATCATAGGACTTCGCAAACGTTTGCCTGTCACTATTTAGGCCATAAAAATCACTGTCACTGCCAGTATTGTGGATTGGGACTGAGGAAGACCACTGCGGCGCGAGTTTATTCAGCCTTACGGCAGGCACTTTATTCTCGCTCCTGTCGGCCACTCGCACTTCATTTCTATCGCTCACTTTCACTGTATCTGTTCTTTTTTTTGCCTTATTCATCAGTGTCACTGTCCAGTGTTATAAAAATAATATTTTCTACACAACAAACTGTCACTGTCAGAACATAGAATAGGAAAATATGCTTTCATCTTCTTACACTGGAGTGACTGTCACTCGCAATACTTATATTATTACTATGTACAATTATTTACACCAAAAAACACTGTCACTGTCAGTGCTTTTACAAGTACATACACTAATTTACACTCATCAGGCTGTCACTGTCAGCACGTAAAAGAAAACTAAACAATATTATCACTGTCATTCTCAGTATTATTTCAAAGAATCTTACCCTTATTTTCAAAATCTACTTAGGCTGTGGTAGTCAAAGAAACACGGGTAAGCACAGAGGGGAACTTTGCACTCTTTGCACTGCAAGGAGGTGCACCTAAAGGTTCTTTCCTGCCTGGTAGTGTGGCTGCACACATGACACCTCCTCAGTGCTTTCCCCCTCTTTGCAGTGGCTGGCAGTGGCTCCAGGCGGTGTCGCTGAAGGTAGGCCATACACTGTAGGCGGTCTGGAGGTGTGTGAGGGTGGCGTTTGGGACCTGTAGAAAGAACCTGGCCGTAACGCTGAAGCAGCTGGTAGACACAAGTCTTGGAAAATCGTCTGAGAGAGTAGTTGGCTGGCTTCCTGTTCTTGATTTTATACAGGATGAAGGCGTTCAACATGCACATATCAATCAAGTGCAAGAACACCTTCCTGTACCAACGACGATTTTTCCTCAGGCAGTCAATCTCTCCAATCATCATATCAGACTTGTCCACCAGCCGCATATTGACGTTATAGTCAATGACAGCATCAGGCTTCATCACAGGCTCGCCAGTCCTTCTGTCGACCTTCCCTGTTGCCAGCATTTCACCCTTGTGTACTGTGGTGAGCATGTTCACGACTCTCTTATCATGCCACCTGATCGCAAGCATCTTGTCAGATTTCTTCAGGTGCACGTCTCCCCGCTTTGACTTTTCAGCCTCGGGGAAGGCAGGGTAATGTGCCCTTTTACTTCTGACAGTGCCACAGGAGCCTACGCCGTGTTCAGAAAGGTACTTGGCGAGTTTAGGAGCGGTATAGTAATTGTCCGTATACAGGACATGATTCTCGCCAAAGTACTTTTCCAAAAGCACTTTCACCACAGAACCAGAGAATCCAAGGGGGTCAGTCTTATCCAAATCGACATTGCTGGCGGTGTAAATGACGAAGTCAAGGATGAACCCCGTCTTGCAGTCGCACAGCACGAAAAACTTGATTCCAAAGCGGTGGCGTTTGCTTGGAATGTACTGGACGAACCGAAGACGGCCCCTGAACAATACCAAAGACTCGTCAATCACGACTTTCTTGAACGGGCGCAAGAACCTCGTAAACTTATCCTTGATCATGTTCAGGATTCCCCTCACTTTCCATAATGGGTCAGTTTGGGAAGGCTCATCATTGTTCGCGAAGTGAAGATAAGTCATCAGCTGCCTAAAACGATCGCGGCTCATGTATTTATTGAAAATGGGTGTTGGGCACAGCTCGTTGGAAGTCCAGTATTCTTCTAACTTGTGTTTCCAGTTGTGCGGCATTAGCAACATCAATCCATTAAATACAAAAAGCTCGCGGATCGTAAGAGGCACCCATGCTGCCATCCGCGACGTGGATGGCGTGGCCGCCTCACCTTCTCCTTCGCGAACTGGAGCACATTGCCCCTCGTACCTGTTTGTCTCGGTACAGATGTGCTCCTTAACCTCGTCGTCAAGGAAGGCCAACAGGTAGTCAAGGCATTCACCATCCTCGTCCACAGGGAAGTCAGCCTGAAGTCCACACTCACTGTCGTCAAAGGGCAGATCCTCAGGCACAAAATCTGACCCCTCTGACCACACGAAGGCATCCAGCGTTCCCTGCCTAGGCTGGGAGGTGCTTGGGGCGGCGGGGGGTGAGGCAGGTCGTGTGGGAGTGGGTGAGGCAGGCGGGGCAACAGTAGGTGAGGCAGAGGCTATCCCAGGTCGTGTTGGTGTTGTGGTGGTGGTGGTGGTGGTGGTGGTGGTGGTGGGAGGGACATTATCACTGGGCTCAAGGTCACTCGCGGTGGCGTGACTGCTGAGTTGCCTAGTGCGAGTTCCCTCCCTACGAGTTAGCCTTATACTAGGGGACTTAACTCTACCAACACGAACACTAGGCCTACGAAAACCTCTCAAACGTAATGATGCTCGTTTACTTCCCTTTCTCGGTGGTGAAGGAGACTCCGACGACTCAGGAGACAGGACAGCAGAGGAGGAGGACGAGAGAACAGGGCTGGGAGTACGTGGCGGACTTGCGGTGGCGTGACGTGGCGTAGGGGACAATGGCGGTGAGCTGGGGTCACCGCTCCTTTTCCGTTTTTCCCCCTTCCCATACTCGAGGCCCCTTCTCACCGGAGCCTTCCCTGCTGAGGTGCTGGGCACTGACACACTCTCCTCCGGCACAGAAACAATCACTTCTGGCCCGGACTCTGCACTGGATTGTGTGTCAGACTCAGCCAGGCTCGACCACACACCGACGTCACTGCCATAGTCCATTGAGGCTTTCAAAAGTTCTGAGGCTATTGCAGAGTCACTTAGCCCCTTAGTAGTTTCTGGTAAGGTGAAGGGGGTTGAGGTCACAAAACCCTTTTTCGGAGGGCTAGAAGGCACAGACTCGGAAGAGCTCGAGTTAGACATGGTGTCACCGTGGCAGATTTGCGTGGACTGACGCTATTCTGGGGCAAACTGCGCGAAAAAATGACAGTGTGACAACTGGGGAAACAAGCGTTTCCCAGTAGCAAAAAGTGCTTGCGAGATGACGGCGCAGATTGACACGTATCAGCCGTCCGCGCGTTGCCATATCGCACGACGAGGGAGGGCCGCTCATCGGTGCGTCAGTGGGTAAAAAAAATGAGACTTGGCAACAACCGAGGTCAGTAGTACAAAGGTCAAGTGTGCTAAACGTAGCTCACGGGTGGTGGGACTGATAGACAATACCAGCTGGAGCATGCTTGCCCGCGGTTATTCAAAATTAACTCAAATCGCAAACGCGACGACCCGCCGTTCTGCCCTTTGGGCCGACCGTCGCAAATGCAACGATCCGCGTTTTAGGGGTTAATATATACATGGATGGGGTTGTAAAGGAGGTGCAGTGTAGGGCAGTGGATGTGGGGGTGGCTCTAATGAATGAGGGTGAGATTTGGAAGATTCCGTTGTTGCTGTTTGCTGATGATACAGTGTTGTTGAGTGAAGATGATTGGGAGTTGCGAGGTTTGGTGAATGAATTTGGGACAGTGTGTAGGAGGAGGAAGCTGAAAGTTAATGTAAACAAAAGTAAAGTTATGGTGTTTGAGAGGAATGAAGTCACAGAATGTACAGCGGGGTTGGATGGTGAGGATATGGAGAATGTGAGTGCATTCAAGTACTTGGGTAATGTGATGAGTTAGGATGGAACTTTGGGGGATGAATTGCGTGAAAGGGTACAGCAGGGAAGGAAGGTTGTTGGTTCACTGAAAGTAGTGATGAGAAATAGGGAGGTGAGTATGGAAGTTAAGAAGTCACTGCATGATAGTATTGTGATCTCTACTTTGATGTATGGAAGCTAGGTGTGGACCTTGCAAGAGGGGAACAAGTCAAGAGTGAGAGCAGTGGAAATGAGTTACTTGAGAGGAGCATGTGGAGTGACGTGGAGGAACAAGTTGATGAATGAAGAAGTGAAGGAACATTGTGGGGTGGATGTGGATGTGGTTGAGAAGATTAGGAGAAATACACTGAGGTGGTTTGGACATGTGGAGAGAATGGAGAAAGAAAGACTGACTAAGAGGGTGTATGTAGGTGAGGTGGAGGGAGGGAGAGGGAGGGGTAGACTGAGGATGAGGTGGAGGGATGGAGTTGAGAGGTATATGAGGGAGGGGGGGGTGAGTTGGTGGGTGGGTAGTCAAATGGTGGGTGACAGAGCGACTTGGAGGCGTTTTGTCGCGGCCATCCTTTGCGGGAGTAGGGCGTCGGGCTATAGATAATAGATATATATATAATTAGTGAAGAATAATGCAAGCTTTACGAATTTGGTAATGAAAAGTTAAATTTGGTAATGAAAAATTGAGGAGTTTGGTAATGTGGCCGTTGCAATCTGGCAACTGTGTTTCCGTCACCAGCACTCCAATGGTTATTGCCTAACTTCGAGGGCGAGTAGATGCCCATCGCAATGGAAGCCACACATGCTCATTTTTTGTGAATAAACAGTGAATAAACTGCAATACCTTGCCACTAGACCACACGGGAATTTACAGTGTTGTGCAGTGTTAAGAAATTAGAATTTAGAGTGCAAAGGATTAACTGTGGAGTGCAAATTGGCGGTTGAAACTGGCGTGGTGCAGTGAAGAACAATGTGTATTGTTAAACAATTATGACTCACAGTGCAAAGAACTAAGTGCAGTACAACACTGGATTACTGTACGTGCTTCAAGAGCATTTTCACCACTGCCAAAACCTTAGAAAAGGTGGCCACAAACGTGCTGTAAGTACCTTGTCTGAGGTACAGTCACTTCTGATTCCTCATTCTTTGGTTCCTTTTCATTTATTTTATGCTTTATGTCCATTATTGGTGTGAATAGGGTTTTAAATAGGTTTAAATAGGTGCTATGCATGTCCGGTAGGGAGTTATTTAGGTGGCTTTCAAAGTTAGGCTGGGTTAGGGTCCTTAAGTACCAGTCCAGGAGCCAGGGGCCCACTTTCCGGACATGCCTTTGGCTCCATTACATCGGATAGTAGAGGGATTACTGTAGGTTATCCCTTAATTCACGTGAACTTTTTTCACGTGATTTCGGTTATCCACGAATTTTTCGTACAATAATTATAACAAAATTATAGTATTCAAATAAGTAATTTCAATATACAAGAGAAATAAATAAAATATAAAAAATGCCTACCTGCTGCCCGTGTGCACACATATATGTATGTGTGTGTGTGTGTGTATGTGTGTGTGGGAGCCTGGGAGATTGGTCTACCACGCACCACACAGTCAGTTTGAATCCGACGGTCGAACCATGCATGACTTGCAAATCGTTATTTGTGGCTTATTTTTCTGCCTTCCATTAATTTCTTGCCTTGTCTGTCAACATGGGGCATAAGTGTAGTGCTAGTGATGCATGTGGTAACACACCAAAACTGACTTGTAAAGTGATGTTGCTGACAGAGAAAGTTAAAGTGTTGGACAAACTTCAGGGAGGAATGTCGGCGACAATTCTCCGTCAGGACGATTCCCCGTCATTTATTTACATACCAGTTTATTTAGCAAGTACAGTACACTAGTTTTTTACTTATATGAGTTATAAAATCCCCCTGAAAATTAGTTATTAAAGTATTAATTAATCAATAATAAGTATATTAATAGAATGACAGGGAATTGTCCATGATTTGACGGTGAATTGACTTGATGGTGAATTGTCTCAGAATCGTATGTTTGGGGCGAGTCAACTGTTCATACAATAAAGAAGGAGAACGTAGCATACGGAAGACAGTGAGGGCTAGTGCACCAGACTGTGCTAATGTGTCTCCACTTATGCCTGTGAATTGTCTTGTAACCGCATGTTTGGGGTGAATGAGTCAACTGTCCATACAATAAAGAAGGCAGAATGTAGCATACGGGAGGCAGTGAGGGCTAGTGCACCAGACTGCTGAAGTGTCTACACCTACGCCTGTGCTTGTCAGGTTTCAGTTTTAAATTTGTTACATTTTTGTTGTTTTTAATACTTAATGCTAGTTTATAAAGTGTATGTAGTGCATAAACAGTATTATTCAGATGTAATATATGTATAGACATGCGTAATTAAATGCACACAAGGGCAGAACATATACGCGAATTTACCACATACGCGAAGGGTCTGGGAACCTAACCCTCGTGTGAATTAAGGGCTTACCTGTACTTCCTTACTGTTGCTCACCCACTTGGTGAGTCTGAAGCTACTCATCGAGGTGACGTGTCGCAGTTGTTCTGCCGGCTTTATTCCTTCGTCAGCAGACTGCATTGAGATAAGCAGGTCGTCCACATAAAAATTCCACTGGGCATCCACCATGTCGTCAGGACATACATCTCTGTGATCTAGGAAGGTTCGTTTTAAAGAATATGAGGCACATGACGGACTCCAGACTCCACCGAAAAGGTGTACTGTCTTCCGGTATGTCGGGGGTCTGCTGTACATCCCCTTCTGGCCACCAAAGAAATCGTAGGGCATCCCTGTGTTCCAGAGCTACCTTGACCTGGTGAAACATAGCCTCTGTGTCCGCCATGAGGGCCATAGATCCTTGGCGAGACCAAAGGAGTACCCCCCACAGTTTGTTATTTAGATCAGGCCTTTGTAGCACCTGGCTGTTTAAAGACACCGACCCACATTCTGCTGCACAGTCGAATACAATGTGCACCTTTCTGGGCTTGTTTTGGTTTAACACCGGATGGTGTGGCAGATACCAGGTCACGTGAGGCCTTGCGTGAAGTTCATTATAAGGCACCGATTTTGCGTAGCCTATATCTAGCAGCAGCTGCATCTCTACTGCGTAGCGCTGGTGTAAGGGCGGGTCTCTGAGCAGCCTCTTCTTCAGGCCCTCTAACCTCCTCAATGCCATTAACTTGTCTGGGAGCTCGGGTGGATTTTGTCAGAATGGCATAGGGAGTTGGTAGTACCCCATCACCTCTGTCGCCGTGCCTGACAACAGTTTCATCACCCTATTGTCTTCAACGGACAGGCCATCTCCCTTCTTCAAGTAACTTGCATCCAGTTCCCAAAACTGTCGCACTTGCTGCTCCAGTTGTGTTTCTTGAGAATTGTAGTCCACTACAGCCACACATCCTACCTCATCTGGTCTGTCTTCCATCTCAGCACGAGGTTGTACAGGTCCGCTGATGGTCCAACCCAGCGGTGTCCTTATTGCAAAGGGTTCTTCACTGCTCCCTGCCCTGACCTCCAAGGGCATCAATACATGTGGTGCATCAAGACCAGTCAGTAGTTGCACCTCACCTTCGTACGTGTTCAGTGGCTCTATTCCCGCCAGATGACTCCATCGTGCCGTGTCCTGTACAGAGGCTACTGAATCCTTCAGCATTGCAGGGAGTCGCTGAGTGACAATCACCCCATGCAGCGATATCTTGCAGTTCAGTTTACGGGAACGCCAGCTGC
This sequence comes from Coenobita brevimanus, assembly GCF_032717465.1. Taxonomy (NCBI): domain Eukaryota; kingdom Metazoa; phylum Arthropoda; class Malacostraca; order Decapoda; family Coenobitidae; genus Coenobita; species Coenobita brevimanus. The sequence continues at coordinate 14,552,920 of NC_136969.1, forward strand.
TAACTACTAAGTCTATCTCCTCAGTTCGCTGCACCATCTCCTGAGTTATAGTGTCTAGTGTTACCCATACGGTTCTCCGTGGGGCTTCCAGCCTGCTTGCCAACTGGGTCGTACAGAAGGTTCGGTTGCTGCCAGAGTCCAAAAGTGCTCTCGTCTGGACTACGGCATCCGAGCCTTTACTAGCTGCCTTTACTTCAGTAATGGGCAACGCCACCTCGTGAAGCTTCTCATGTATCCGCGTTGTCCCTGCCGTAGCGGCGAGTCATTTGTTCCTGCCTTTGCCCCTTTCGAGCTTGGGTCTCTTAAGTGTTCCCTCCATGCTTGCCTCATCACGTTTGTCAGTCTGTCCACAGGAAGCATTTCTCTTCTCTGGCTCTGCTCGGTGTACTCCCTGCTTGCTTCCATGCGCCTGTTCCTGCTGAGTGTATTGACGACGATCATCTCGTGGCTTCCTCTCATCCTCCATGTGTGGTTTTGCTCCGTCTCCCTTCCTGGGTTCCCAATGGTACCAGGGCTCCTGCCTTTGCCTTATGGGGCCAGTCGGGTATTTCCATCGCGAATGCTTCCCAGTGCAACCCTCTAAGTCACACCATACTGAGGCCCGGCACTCAGCTGCCGAGTGGGTATCGTTCAAGCAAACATAACAGTATTTGAGCCGTCTGACCGTGGCCCTCCTTTCTTCTACTGTCATGGCATGGAATTTCTTGCAACCCACCAGGGTGTGCAGCCTCCTGCACAGCTGACACTTGTCTTTCTCACATGCAGGTTCTTCATCATCAGTGGTGGCCAAGCCGATCACATGCCCATCTGAATTCCTTCTAACACCAACCTCGATGGCTCGCTTGGTGGTCACTCCCCTTTCCTCAGTTCTCCTCCTCACACATACTCTGTCCCCCTCCTCCAGGATAATACCCGTATCATTTGTTGCAGGCAAAAGTTTCTTCCTTATACCACGTAAGTGCCCTCTCAGGTAACCAACGTGACAGCACGTCCATTGAGCGAACGGTGTCCAACGCCTGCAATCTCCCGATGGTCTCCAGACTCAAAATACATGACTCCAACTTGTCGGCGAATTTTCTAAGGCCACCCTCATCCTCACCTTTGATCATGGGCCCTTCAAGTATTCCTTCCACAATCACTCGGACGTACTGATGTCTGTCTCCTTATTTGTCCTCCAATATGGCCATCGCCTTCTCGTAATCCTCTCTTGGGCCCAAATAGTTGCATATTTGTAGTGTGTTCCTGACAGGCACCGCACATGCTTGCATGAGCATCTGCAGCTTATATTCCTCTGGGACTGTGGCCCTCCCTATGTGTTGTTCGAATGCACGAATGAACTCCCACTACTCCCTCCAGCTATTCTCTTCGAAGGCTGGTAGTTGGGCCTGTGGCAACCTCATGGTGGCAATCAATTCCTTCAAGCCGGAAGCTATCACCTCCATGCCCTTAGGGGTAGCGCATGTCAGCTCCTCCGTTCCTGATCTAGTCAGTTTCGGATTCCCTGACCTCTGCCACCCTGGCCTTTGTCCGCTAACTGTTGACTCTTTTTGCTGTAGAGTCACGGCCTCTTGCATCTGTTCCTGCTCCCCCTGCTGGGCTCCCCTAGTCTCCCACATTTGTTTGTCTCCCGTACCATCATTATATCTTGGCCTCTTTGCTGGTTCTTCATGTACCACCACAGTCTCTGGCTGCACCTGTGACCTCAAGCTCATCTCGTTCCTCCTTTCCATTCCCATCAAGTTCTCCAACTGTGTCAAGTGATCATGGATCGCCTTGTTCTGTTCTTGCAGGGTTTGCAAAGTCTTCATGAGGACTCTCATGCATACGTTCTCACATGCCTCAGCCAGTCTGCCTTCAACTGCCGGCCACTTCCCTAAGCATTCTTGCAGCCCAGATTCGGCCCTCTCCTCCTCTCTTTGTTCCATCATCATTCCCACAGCCTCCGTCTCGTACTCCTCTACCCCCGTTGCTTCCCTGGCCACCTCGACTATCCTTTGAGCTGTTCCATGGGTTACATTCTGCCTGTCATGTTCCGCATGTTCCTTTCCTTCTGGGTTGTCCATGCCGATATGTTCCGCCTGGTATGTTCTGTTTAGGTTCGGCCTGGTATGTTATGTTAAGTTTCTCCTGGTATGTCTGGGTCGGGTTCCTCCCGGTATGTTCAGGTTGGGCTCCTCCCGGTATGTTAGGTTGGGTTCCTCCTGGTATGTTAGGTTGGGTTCTGCCCGGTATGTTAGGTTGGGTTCTGCCCGGTATGTTAGGTTGGGTTCTGCCCGGTATGTTAGGTCAGGTTCTGCCCGGTATGTTAGATTGGGTTCCGCCTGGTATGTTCAGGTTCTGCCCCCCCCCCCTCTTTTTTTTTTTTAACACTCTTAGTCACACTCTCACTCATGTAGCGTTTATCCCATCACATCCCAAACAGCCGGACAGCGAGCACTGAGCTTAGCCTTTAAAGTACAGTGGGACACCAGAACCTTCTCTATGACAGCCTAGTATCAATCACATCTCTTAATATCCGAGGTGCACTAATTAGTTTTACCTCACAATATTATAGCATATAAGTGACGTCACGATAGTACCGACCTCCTGAATATTACACTCACATTTCTCACATTTAACGTGTCACGATTATTTAATATTGTCTGGCACACGGGCGATAAATTCCTACCCCAGCACGTAAACTAATGTATTTTCCTCACAATGCACCAGACGTAACGTATCAGCTCCCGGCTTTCAATCGCCTGAGTAAAGTTGTTTATCAGCATTCGCAGTCCTGTGGAGTCTATCCACTCACAACCCAAGATGTCCTGAGTGGCGATGTCGCCGATTGTAGGTAGGCTACCACCGTAGACTGTAACACCTCCCAGCGCTGTCGTAAGTCATGGTTGAGCCCACTCCCCCCACCAACAGACCCCAGGTATGACTGTAATCGCCTGCACTCTTGGAGGGGGAAACGGGGTAATGAAACCCGCCCAGCTGGACTCGACGATTTATTCGGTCATACCTGGAATTGAAATTTTACTCTCTCAGTATGCTATAATGGCATCACTCGTCATTGTTACAGCACTTGGTCATTCACATAATTACAGTTTACCAAAGTTTACTTTGTATGCACATATCGCTTTAATTCTCATCCTTACTTTCCTACATTTATAATCGGGTTATGTCGTGACATCAACCACGTGCAGATCATAAGCATTCTTAAAAGTAAGCGAGGGCAACTCACTTGTGGCAGGTCCAGTTTTCGTCTTACAGTATCAGTGTGTGGGTAGGGGTGTGAAGTACACAACACTAGTCCATCACGGGCATAATATGCTCACAGCAATAACACTTTCACAGGATGGTCGTGGAGTCGCACATTGCTTGAACTCCACCCTTTTGGAGTCTCCGTCTAGTAAATCCAGGGATCGACGTCACCTTGTCCCTCACTCGTCCCTGACTACCCACACACTGCCCCTACATTCGCCCATAGCGTCTGTTCTAAGGCCTGGTGTTCATTACCGCCAGGCTAATGGATGTTATGCTTACGTGACCGTATATACTTATAAACATCTTGTCAGCATCCTTGCGCCTCTCTCTCTCTCTCTCTCTCTCTCTCTCTCTCTCTCTCTCTCTCTCTCTCTCTCTCTCTCTCCCTCTCCCTCTTTCCTTCTCTCTGTCTCTCTCTCTCCCTCTTTCTCTCTTTTTACCGCATTAGATGCGGTAAGAAGGGAAGTGAGCATGGAAGTGAAAAAGTTACTACAGTAAAAGCTCGATTAACCAGAATGCATGGGGATTCTTCCATTCTGGATGTGGAATTTTCTGGATAACCGAATGTTACTCTTAGAAAGTTTCTGGGAGGTCAAACAAATGAAATAGGACCAAACTTAGGACTTTATTTCATAAAGTACATTATACAGTATTAGGTACAGTACTGTACAGGGAAGATACAGTAAAGGTACACTACAATACACTAAAAAGACAACAAGAGAAATTGTACAGGACTGAACACAAACCAGCAAACATTTGTGAAAATTATTTTAAAAAAAATTTAGCAATTGTTACAAGCCAAAATAATTTTAAAAACTTAGCTGTACTGTATAGAACCAATCATGAATTATAGGGGGATCATCAGGATCATGAGATGAGCATACAGACAGTGGAGAAGGAGAAGTGGAAGGAACTGGTATCCGGAATATTTTTGACCCCATGCCGGATCGAATTTGCATTCCAGTTATACGGACGTGCCGATGTATTGGATGCCGGTTAATCGAGCTTTTACTGTTCGTGACAGTATTGTGATACCAACTCTAACATATGGAAGTGAAGCCTGGACCTTGTTGGAGGGACACAAGTCAAGAGTGAGAGCAGTGGAAATGAGTTATATGAGAGGAGCATGTGGAGTCACATGGAGAGAGAGACTGACAAATGAGGAAGTGAAGGAGTGTTGTGGTGTGGATGTGGATGTGATAGGAAGCGTTAGGAGAAACACACTGAGGTGGTTTGGCCACATGGAGAGGATGGAGAGTGAGAGACTAATGAGGAGAGTGTTTGTGAGTGAGGGGGAGAGGGAGAGGGAGGCCAAGGATGAGATGGAGGGATGGAGTGGAGAAGTATATTATGAGAGAGGGGGATGTGAGATGGGAGCAGGGCAGGGAAATGGCAGGGGGCAGGGCGACACGGAGGTGATTTGTTTGTGACCACCCCGTATGGGAATAAGGCGTCTGGCAATAGGTAGATAGATTTTTTTTTTTTGACTATTGGGAGGACCCTTTGAAAACATTAGAAATATGTATATGATCATTAAAAAAAACACTTAAAATGATATGGGTTATTGTTTTACTTACCGGAAATGCATAGAAGTGTAGATGAGTAGTTGCAGGCAGGTACAGTTGGCCGCACTCCCGCGAGGGCCACCTTAGTGTTGTCAACGCTGGCCGAGATAGTAACCACGAATCATTAGTAGTGAGCTCTGATCAAAGCATTCACAGGACTGAGGGAGGGAGCGGGTTTGAGGTGGGTAGGTGGATGCTTCGAACGCATCTCTCTACTAGTGTTTCAGAGTAAATATCTTGGCCAGCGTTGACAACGCTGTGGCCCCCACGGGAGTGCAGCCAGCTGTACATCCAAGTCCAAGGGCAAGTTCAAACCAGATAAATCCTTACATAAAGCCCAGAAAAATTTGAAAAAAGCCTGGAAAAATTAAAAAACTTTTTCCTTGACAAATTTGGAGCATTGGGCTTTTTGGATTATTGGTGGCTAGATTGGGGGACTTTTACTGTACTTGTAAATTCATTATATGGCAAAAATTAAAGATGTCCAGAAGCAGGAAGTCAAGCTGGCTTTTCAGAAATTAAAGTTCAAGATACAAACAAAATTGTTTGATAATTCTTAAAGTTGTGTGTTCTTTTGTAATAGATTTGGCTTTTATGATGTTCATAAATAGTTTGAACAGAACAGATGGTATGATTGAGGAATGACCTGGTTAGGACCAAAGATATCTTTCAATTTTGTTAGGTTTGAAAATTTTTAATTCTAAAATGCCTGAATTTCAGTTCTTTTGCAGTTAATACATTTCCTTAAGGTACTTTCTTTGACCCATAACTACAGTGGCAAAGTTTTCTACTAACTTTTTCAATTCTTTGACTGTAACCACGGCATCACAGTAATGCAGTATGACCTCACTATAATGGACTAACTAGGGCCCAAACCATTCCGAAAAATGCGAAATTCCAATAAAAGCGACATCTGGACTTCCCCCTGTTAATCCGGACTTTTTCCGATATATCAGACATAAGTCCGGATCGCATGAACGGTTTTTAAACTGTTTTAACTATCACTTCGGTACTGTACTGTGTTATACTTTCACTACATTAATGAAATGATATAATATATATAATAATACTGTGCTGTACACTGATAAACATGTTTTTTATTTACCTTATTGTGGTGAACATAGCTGAAGTGGTCAGGCAGTCTGGACTGCTTCTGGCTTTATTGGACCTGATATATAGGAATTTAGTCCGGTAGCTCCTCGAGTCCGATCAAAGTGAATTCTGATCTATTGAAGTCCTTATATCAAGGTTTTGCTGTATGTGGAATTCCATGGAAGTATGGCCACATCCAAAAATTGTGAGATGGATCTAGTTTTCAAAAAGTCCCGTGGCCTACATCACACGTTTTTGCTTGCAAAAAAAACAAATGAGGCATTTAGTCACATAACAACGCACATACCAAATCAGTGTTTTGAGATAAACAGTGTTAAACATTTGTGTTGTTGTAGCTCATTAACCAGTAGCCCGATTTCAATAAACCGTGTCTCAAACAGTAGAGCTGGTAAAATACTTTAAGACACATAAGAATCTATCCATCTATCTATCTGTAAACCCAGGCTGCTTCCCCCAAGGAAAGGGAGGTAGCCGAGACAGGACAACACACTCCCAATTTACTCATCCACTTAGACACATTCATTCGCGTCTTAGCCCCCAATAAGAATAAAATACAAAATATATACTCCCCTGGGGGTAGGGTTTTTTTTTTCAAGAATACTCTCCCAGTATCCCTGCTTGTCGTAAAAGGCGACTAAAAGAGTTGGCGGAGGGTTAGTGCCCCTCCCCGGAAAACAACTAACTAAAAAACAAACAATAAGCCTCGGACAAGGACTGACCAAACGATGACGACCAAGGACCGGACAAAGGACATGGTAATTGGAACTTGGAATGTAAGGGGAGCGAATGATGAGGTGAAAGAGAGAGAGATTGTCCAGGTGCTTGAGGTTGCAAAAGTGGATGTATGTGGAATAACTGAAACAAAATGGAGAGGAGAAAGTGTGAGAGAATGGGAGTATGGATGGGGTAAATGTGCAGGAGTAGGTGAGAATGAGAGGGCAAAGGAAGGAGTATGTATAGTTGTGAGTAAAAGATGGAAGAGGAGCATACGACAGTATGGATCAGTTGGGTCAAGGATTGTGTGGGTAAAGTTGAAAGTTGGAATACAAATGTGGGCGATTGTGTGTGTGTATGCACCAACGCAAGATCGTGCTAGAAGAGTGAGAGAAGAGTTCTGGACAAATGTAGAAGTGTGCATGGAAAAGTTTGGAAGGAATGAGAGAGTGTTTTTGATTGGTGATATGAATTGTAAAGTTGGGAATATGAAGGTGGATGGAATAGTTGGTGAGTGGGGTGTGCCTGCTGAGATAGATGAGAATGGCAGTGCGTTAGTGGACATTTGTGCTGGGAGGGGGTTGGTGATAGCCAATACCCTCTTCAAGCATAAAATGATCCACATGTATACATGGCGAGTGATGAGAAGGGTGGGTGGTGAACTGAATGAAAGGAAGACAATGATTGATTATGTGTGTGTGGATGAAAGGATGCGAAGATGTGTAAAGGATGCAAGAGTGTATAGTGGTTGGGGGAGTGGACTTTCTGACCACTACTTGGTGGTGGCCAGAATTAGAATGCAAGTAAGATGGAGGAATAGAAGAAGGGAAAGACGAGAGGAAGGAGTAGTTGCAAGGAGAGTGGAAAGGTTATGAGAGGATGAGAAAAAGGCAGAGTATAAGAGAGAAGTGGAGGAACGATTGGGCAAGTATGAATTGAAGCAGATGGGAGACGTGGAAGGTGTGTGTAAGATATTTACAGAAGAAATATGTGCAGCATGTGATGTGGTGTGTGGAAGGAAGAGAAGACGGAGGGGGGTGCAAGGAACAGCGTGGTGGACTGAAGAGATGAAACAGGCTGTGGCACAAAAGAAGAAAGCATACAATGAATGGATGAGAAATAGGTGCGTGGAAGAAGTTGAGAGGCGGAAGAAAGAGTTATATGTGGAAAGAAAGAGAGAGGTGAAAAGATTAGTAAGAGAGAGTAAGAAGAGAGTGGATGAGGAATTTGGAAGGAATTTGAGTGTAAAGTGGAGGGACTGTAAGAAAATGTTCTGGAAAGAGGTGAAAAGAGTAAGACAGGGTGGAAGTGAAGTTAGCAGGGGAGTGAAAGATAAAAATGGTAGATTACTAGTGGAGAAGGGAGAAAAAATTAGCAGATGGAGAGAACACTTTAAGGAATTGTTGAATGTAGAGGATGGAAGTAATGCGAGTATAAGTGGCTGGGGAATGGCTGGGAGAAGGAGGGAGATGAGAAGACAGGAAGAAATCAGTAGGATAGAAGTTGTGGAAGCAATGAAGAAAGTTAAATCGGTGAAAGCCCAGGAATTGATGGAGTGTGTGGTGAAATGCTGAAGCATGGGGGAGAGATAGTAGTAGAATGGATGTGGAAGATGTGCAGATTGGCCTGGGAGGAAGGTAGAGTCCCGGAGGATTGGAAGTCAGGTATAATTATTCCCTTGTACAAAGGAAAAGGGGAAAAAGAAGTGTGTGGTAATCATAGGGGCATTTGTCTTCTTAGTATAATAGGAAAAGTGTATGGTAGGATACTTATAGACAGAGTTAGAGAAAGAACAGAGAAATTAGTTGGAGAAGAACAGGGAGGCTTTAGGAAGGGAAGAGGTTGCGTAGATCAGATATTCATTCTTAGATCTTTAGTGGAAAAGTTTCTAGAGAAGGGAAAGAAGTTGTATGCGGCTTTCATCAATTTGGAGAAAGCATATGACAGGGTGGATAGACAGGGATTGTGGAAAGTGTTAAGAATATATGGAGTAGATGGGAAGTTGCTGAATGCTGTGAAGAGTATGTATGATGGTGCGAAGGCTGCAGTGCGTGTGGATTGTGAACTAAGTGAATTTTTCTCTTTGAAAGTTGGTTTGAAACAGGGATGTGTCATGTCTCCATGGTTGTTCAATCTGTACATGGATGGGGTAATAAAAGAGGTACAAGGTAGGGTAGTGGATGTTGGAGTGGCCCTGGTGAGAGAGGATAGTGTTTGGAAACTCCCTGTACTGTTGTTTGCAGATTATATTGTGTTGTTGAGTGAAGACGAAGGGGAGCTGCAAGGCTTGGTGGATGAGTTTGAGAGAGTGTGTAAGAAACGGAATCTAAAGGTGAATGTAGGGAAGAGTAAAGTGATGGTCTTTGAGAGAGGTGAAGTTAGTGAATGTACAGCGAGGTTGGATGGTGAGGAATTGGAAAATGTGAGTACGTTTAAGTACTTGGGTAGTGTGATGAGTAAGGATGGAGGTTTGCAGGGTGAAGTTCTTGGAAAGGTACAGCAGGGAAGAAAGGTTGCTGATTCTTTGAAAGCAGTGATAAGAAACAGGGAAGTGAGCATGGACGTGAAAAAGTTACTACATGACATTATTGTGATACCAACTCTAACGTATGGAAGTGAAGTTTGGACATTGTTGGAAGGACACAAGTCAAGAGTGAGAGCAGTGGAAATGAGGTATTTAAGAGGAGCCTGTGGAGTCACGTGGAGAGACAGGCTGACGAATGAGGATATAAAGGAGCGTTGTGGTGTTGATGTGGATGTGATAGGAAGCGTTATGAGGAACACACTGAGGTGGTTTGGCCATGTGGAGAGGATGGAGGGTGAAAGACTGACGAAGAGAGTGTATGTGAGTGAGGTGGAGGGGGGAAGAGGGAGGGGGAGGCCGAGGATGAGATGGAGGGATGGGGTGGAGAGGTATATGAGAGAGGGGTGTGTGAGTTGGGAGCAGGGCAGTGAAATGGTGGGGGACAGGGCGTCTTGGAGGCGATTTGTTTGTGGCCACCCCAAACGGGATTGAGGTGTCTGGCAATAGATAGATAGATAGATAGTTATTAACCCCATACCGTAATACCTGTATGAGAAAAAAATACATAATAATAATAAATAAAATAATAAATGAAAATAACCAAAATAAGAAAAGAAGGACAACCACCATTCAGTGAACACTACACTCCATTTCACCAAGTCTGGCAACATCATTGATGCCGTCAATGCCTGTAGTGTTGCAAATTCTCTGCACTAGGTAAACTTCTGTGTTGTACCCTGAGAAGCAATATATAAAAGCAGTACAAAGAGGTATATCCAGTTCTGAGGACCTTTATCAACGTTACAGGTGTTTAGGAGATCATTGATGGTGCCATACTCGGTGAAATGGATTATAGTGCTGCATGTATTTAAGTGCTCAGGGGGTGTGAGAATTAACAGTAGTCTGGTGTATCATCGGTCTACTGCCTTCCGTTCGTCACTAACTTGTTTCAGTGCTTCACATGACAGTTTCTATTGTGATCCAGTTACAGTCACTTTATCGAGTACAAACGAACTCAACGCTCACCTAAACCAGGAACACTGAGGAGTGATGGTCGACAAACATCACAAGTCACATTGGCACACCGGTACTCAACACAATAACTAAACGTACGTGACTTGCGTGATTTATGGCCCTTGACACGAGGCTGCTTCGTAGCAACACTTTTCACATGACTGGCAAAGTAACTGGTCTGTCTGTTATAATCACTCTTTGCCCAAAAAGCTGTAATAGATCACTTACAGTATCATTGCCCAAGTTGTTGAAGCAGCTGAGCCACACTTACAAGGAGGACCAATTTTCCTTAGTGGCACTTCCTTTTTTGTGCTATAACTCACATATGCTTCCCCAGCATTTTGTTTTTACTTGGCAACTGCAGGTTTTCAAGAAGATGGATTATGTTTTCACTCCACGTTTTCACTTCTGTGTATGCTCAGGGACCTGGTTGCCATCACTATGTACGTCACTGATGTTGCAGTGTAAATCACTGTAAATCTGAGGTGAAAATAGTGTAATAAACCAAAAGCACATCTGTGTGGCTTACAGTGTAAACAGAACTGGGAAGGGCAGGATCTGACCACACCCACCAGCTGACACACCCACAAAATGCGGCCACTGATTGGCCATGAGTGTGATGTCATCGTGAGACCCACTGCTCACGGGCTGCCTGGAGGAGTGCTTGATGGCATGTTCGTCTTTCTTCCACTACACCTTTCCCTGGGAGAGACACAGGCCACGTGTACCAACCTGCAGCGTGTTGGGACAAGAATCCACCTTGTTGTATAGGACTTTTGACCATGTTGTAAAGACAGACATGCTGTGAAAATGTTTCCACTGAATAGAAAAATGGCAGACGAGTGTGTTGCGATAAATCTCAGTTTTAGGTGTTTGGCACGTTTGTCGTTATTCGACTAAACGCCTCAAATACAATCTAGTCTTGCTATACAGTAGTGTTGCATCAAGTGAAAACATGCCGCATGTTGATTTATTGTATAGTGAGGTTGATATAACATAGGCGCAGTGGGGTTAGGGAGGGTGCCCTCGACTACTAAGCCTAAAATACCCCCAAAACCTCTGTCACAAATCTGTAGTGGTACTCTATTTGGGAGTAGCTCTACACTGAGTGGCAAGCCCAATGATTTCCTGTAAATCAGGAAATATCTGATACACTGGGTGTTAGCCTTATAACCAACCAACACTTGTTCCCTATGTGTCAGCAAGCGGGTTGGCGGAGAGTTAAGGCCCCTCCCGGAAAACAACCAATTAAAAATACAAACAAGAAGCCTCGGACCGGATCTGGCCAAAAGGTGATGACTAAGGACCGAACAAAGGAAATGGTACGGATTGCAACTTGGATTGTAAGGGGTACGTTTGATGAGGTAAAAGAGAGAGAGATTGTCCGGTGCTTGAGGGTGCAAAAGTGGATATATGTGGATTAACTGAGACTAAATGGAGAGGAGAGAGAGTGGGAGTATGGATGGAATGTATGTGCAGATGTAAGTGAGAATGAGAGGGCAAAAGATGGAGTATGTATTGTTGTATGCAAGAGATGGAAGGAGAATACAAGAGAGTATTGATCAGTTGGTTCAAGGATTGTGTGGGTAAGTTTGAAAGTAGGATTAAAAATGTGGACGAGTTTGTGTGTGTGTGAGTGTGTGTGTGTGTGTATTTACCTAGTTGTATTTACCTACAGTAGAAGTCCGATTTTTCGGCATCTATGGGACCAAGCTAGTGCCAAAATATCAAAATTGCCGAATTATCAAAAACCCTACCCACTCAGTACCTTATATGTATCGGTGAACACTATCATCACTACTCATATCATTACAGATGTGTTTGGAGAGAGTACTGTATACTGTTTGATACTGTACAATACTGTAATGAATACAGTACTATACATGAATATGAAAAATAAAGAAATTAGTGAACATACTGTATATATATGTAATGGTACAGTAAGCCTTCAAGTTCACATGCACTTACCTAAACTTATAGCAGGTTCCTTATTTACATATGTACAATAGAAGGGGTTGATTGGAGTCTGCTACTGCTGGAAGAAGTCCTCAGCAGTAGAGGGGCCTGCAACAGGCTCTAAGGACTCTTCTTCCTGTTGCTGCGCCAGTAGAGCTTGAGGTTCAGAGACTGCTGTTGGTGATGGAGAGGAGGGAGCAGCAGAGGATGTAGCTTTCTTAGCAGCTTTTTTAAAGAGGTCAAATAAGGTTGCCTGCTTCACAGATGCTGCCCTTTTAGTCTGGAAGTCCCTGAACATGATGTGATACTGCATCACTTCACCACTGTTAAAATGAGATAAGCCCTCAACAAACCATAACAATTTTCCATAGGCCTCTGCTGCTTCCTTCCAGGTGACCTTATCCTGCTCATCTTCCTCCATTTCATCATCACTTTCAACATCCTGGGCCTCCATGGCCTCAGGATTTGTTACACTCATAATTAGTTGCTCATTGGTCAGCACTTGAACAACTGGTGTATCAGTGTCTTGTTCCACCCACTCAGCAATGTCATCATCAGTCAATGAGCTTAGGGTATGGGACTGTGGGGCATCTTGAACAATTTGCACAATATTTTTGTATTCACTTAACCTTTTGTCCCCAAAGCCAACAAACTCCTCTGGGTCAGCCTGTTCCTCCTGGAACATTACATCTGGCCACAGCTTTCTCCAGCATCTTTTGCGAAGTTCCTTGCTCCACATCTTGCCAGGCTAGGGCAGCCATGAAGAGTCCATCTTTGATGGTGAACTGCTTTTGGAATTCATGCACTGGAAGCGTGGAATTCAACAGCTGTCTAGCAAAAGCAGCATGGTAAGAAATCTTAATTTTCTGGATGACTCCCTGGTCCATTGGCTGAATTAATGATATCACATTTGGGGGCAGACTCACAACAAAAATGTTCCCATTCACTAATTCGCTGGCAGGAGGATGAGCCCTGCAGTTGTCCAGTAGGAGGATGACCGTAGATTCAGTAGGCAAACCCTCTTTCACCAAATTAGCTTTCACTGATGGAACAAAGTGATGGTGGAACCAGTACGAAAAAGCTGCTGCAGTCATCCAGACATTTCCTTGAGCATCATACCAAACTGGTAAATGTTGAACATTTTTCAATGCTCTCGGGTGCTTATATTTCCCCACAATAAAAAGTTTAAGTTTGTGTGTTCCCGAGGCATTTGAACACACTAACATTGTTAATCGTTCCTTGTTTCTTTTAAATCCTTTGGCTGCATTTTCTCTTGTCCCTGCTAGAGTCCTTCAGGGATGCTCTTATAAAAAAGGCCTGTCTCATCCGCATTATATATCTGACAAGGCTATAGCTCATGGTCTTTTATGAGTTTACAGAAAGTCTCACCGTACTTTTTGGCGGCATCAGCATCAGCAGACATTGATTCCCCACTCATATCCAACTGCCTGATGCCATGCCGAGCCTTGAAATTTCTCAGCCACCCATCAGAGAAAATACATGGTTCTGTTATTTTCATCTCAGCATAGAACATTTTGGCTTTTTCTATGATGAGAGGCCCCGAAACAGGCTTCCCTTCAGAACTCTGAACCACAAACCACCTATGCAACACTTCATCCAGCTCACTTAACTTTGCTTTTTTCATTGCTTTCCTCTGGGTCGTACCGGAGGCCTGAGAAACAAATTTGAATACCGGTAGATCGTTCTTCTGTTTCTTAATATCGTAGATGGTAGAGGAGCTTATGTTAAACTCATCCATTATCTGCTTCCTACTTATGCCAGCCTCTAATTTTTTCAACAGCTCAGTTTTCCGAGCAATAGTCAACACCTTATGTGTATGCTTCTTGCTAACACCAGTTAACTTTCCACTCGTGGACGCCATTTTCAAAGCACGCAGATGTTTACACTGTTCACAACACATGGCTGGTCCACTCAGATGTTACAAAGCTCCTGTCTGATGTTACAGTTCTTACAGCACACTTGGATAGTAATCTCAGATATATTTCGGTACGAAGTTCACAAAGCACACAGAAGAATCGAGAGAAGTCGGCAGCAGCACGGCAACAACTCGGAAGAATGGCGAAACAGATTCTCTTTCCCATGCTAGACTCTCTACATGATTGTCCTCTTTTTATGCTATGGGAGAAAGAGCTAGCCTCTGAGCTTCATGGCAGTGGTAGACTCGTTCCATCACTTCCACTATCTCACTCACTAAGGCGGGTAAAGGCGGGTAGCTAGCTGGCGAGCCTCTTGGAGAGTTTCAAGACTGACGAAAAAATCGGAAAATCTGCTGAACGATCAGAGATTTTCGTAAATGGGACTCTATCTCAGAACTGCCGAAATGTCAGATTTGCTGGGGAATTGGATGCCGAAGAATTGGACTTTTACTGTAGTTGTGATATACAAGAAATGAGCTATGCTCATGGGATCCCGTCTCTGTTTCTCAGTAAGTCAAATTTAGCTTTAAACTCGTTTAAGTTTTTAGACTGGACGATCTCTTTGTCCAGGTTATTCCACAGGTCTATATATCTATAAGCAGCTTGGCTTCTTCAGTTTCTTTCCGTGTCCTCTTGTTACTCTCTTATCCCATAAAAACAGATCTTCTCTGTCAAGTTTATCTACTCCCATCATGGTCCTTAACACTGCAATCATGTCGCTCCTCTCTCTCCTTTCCTCTAAGGAAGGCAAATCCATCTTTTCCAGCCTCTCTCTCTGTATGACAGATCTGCCAGACTGGGGACCACTTTGGTTGCTGTTCTTTGTATTCTCTCACTCTTCTTTATATCTTTCCATTTGTGTGGGGACCACACTACTGCTGCATATTCTAACCTGGGGCAGATCGTGGCCACTTAATTTTTGCATCTCCTCATTCATGTAATGAAATGCTGCGCTTATGTTAGTCAGAAGTTTATACGTCTTCCTAACTAAATATATTTTTTCAGGAGACAAACTATCCTGGACCAGCACTCCCAAGTCTTTCTCTTCTCGTGCTTTTGTGTTAGGTTCATTACCCATCACATAATTCAGTGATGGCCTCTTGGTACTTTTACCCATTTCCAATATTTTACACTTTTTTGCATTGAATTTCATATCCCACTTCTGGCTCCAATCATGTATCCTATCCAGATCCTCCTGCAGCATTTTACAGTCCTCCTCTGCCTCTGCCTTCCTCAGGATCTTTGCATCATCAGCAGACAGACTTGCATAAATGTTCACTCCATCTACTGTATCATTAACGTAAATCAGGAACATTACTGGCGCCAACACAGACCCCTGGGGGACTCCACTTGTTACTTCTCTCCATCCAGACATCCTGTTCTTTATTACTGTCCTCATTTGTCTGTATCTCAGAAAGTCTCTCATCCATTCCAGGAGGTTTCTCTTCAATCCTCCTATATGCACTAGTTTCCACAAGAGTCTCTTATGGGGTACCTTGTCGAAGGCCCTTTCCAAATCTAAAAACAGTAATCCCTCCACTATCCGATGTAACAGAGCCAAAGGCATGTCCAGATAGTGGGCCTCTGCCTCCTGAACTGGTACTTATGGACCCTAACCCAGCCTAACTTTGAAAACCACCTAAATAGCTCCCTATTGGACATGCATAGCACCTATTTAAACCTACTTAAGACCCTATTCACAACAATAATGGACATAAAGCATGATAAAAAAAAGAAAAGGAACCAAAGAATGAGGAATTAGAATTGACTGTACCACAGCCAGGGTACTTACAGCACGTCTGTGGCTGCCTTCTCTAAACGCTTTGGCAGTGGTGAAAATGCTCTTGAAGCATGTACAGTAATCTAGTGTTGTGCTGCACTTACAGTAATTCTTTGCACTGTGAGTTATAATTGTTTAACACTACACACTGTTAATTGCACTAGGCCAGTTTCAACCATCAGTTTGCACTCCACAGTTAATCCTTTGCATTCTAAATTCTAATTTCTTAACACTGCACAACACTGTAAATTCCTGTGTGGTCTGGTGGCAAGGTATTGCAGTTTATTCACTGTTTATTAAAAAAAAACAAGCACTTGTAACTTCCACTGCAATAAGCATCTGCTGTTTGTGCCTTGGTGGTGACGGGGAAACAGAGTTGCCAGATCGCAACGGCCACATTACCAAACTCCTCAATTTTCATTGCCAAATTTAACTTTTCATTACCTAATTTGTAAAGCTGGCATTTATTCTTCACTAATTATATATATAAGTGTAAATAAATGTAATCACTTTCCTTATAATTAACAGCGTGTTGATTATTTACATGCTATGTTGGCTAGCAGATTAATCAGAGAGAGCAAACAATCCACCATCTCCATCCTGTGTATCCTCATACATGTGAAAAATCCGTTTGGTAATGCATTATTCTGATTCATTACCAAACTAATTTTTCATTACCAAACTGGCCCACATTTGGTAATGAAAAATACCAAATGGCATCCCTGACAAGGGAGGGGGGAGGGGGGAGGCAGGAAGGGGTGAAGGGTCCGTGGTGTAACAGCTGTCCGGTGCCACGCGGCAATTTCAAATTATGGATGGGAAAAAATTCGGATTTTGGGGGGATTTTTTTCTTTTTTTGGCCATATTTGGGTTCCGAAGGTCCAGGCTCTTAATGTCCAGTAAGTGGGGTGTCCGGAAAGTACAGGGATTACTGTACACACAATCCATCCAACCATCCCTTTCCTGTAGCATTTCAAATGATCTTGAGTAAAAGTTCAACAAGTTGGAAACACATAACCTTCCACTTCTGAATCCAAACTGACTATCAGCCAAAATATTCATCTCTTCCAGATATTTCATCCATCTATCTTTCAGGATTCTTTCGCACAATTTTGTAACCATGCTGGTTAGGGACACTGGTCTATAATTCAGGGTTTCTTCCTTGTTTCCTCCCTTTTAAATTGGTACCACATTTTCCCTCTTTCATTCTTGAGGCACCTCTTCCAGAGAACACACAATTAAACCGTGAATCTTATCAGCCAGTTGTTCTTTGCATTCTCTCAGTACCCAGTTAGAGATTCCATCTGATCCTGAGGCTTTCCTTACGTCTTGAGTTTCCAGTAATTTATGCACTTCCTATTCTTCCACTTTTATATCTTTCATCACTACATTTCTAGTCACACCCTCCCCTTCCACAAATTCACTTTCATTGGTGAAAAGTGACTGGAAACGTTTGTTCATTATTTCAGCTTGCATTTCCGCATCTTTATAGACCTCTCCATCTACTTTCAGTTTGGTGATTCCTTCCTTTTGTTTCAATTTGCCATTGACAAATCTATAAAACAGTTTGGGTTCATCCTTAAATTTGTCTATTATACCTTTTTCAGAGTTCCTTTCTTCCTCTCTGCATATCCCAGTACTCCCTCATTATCGACGTTTTTTTATTGACGGATTTGATTATCGACGTTTTTTTTTTCTGCTGGGAGTTAAATTATTATTATTAAAAAAATAAAAAAATAAAGAATTGTATTGGCACCTCCTAGCAAGTTTGCGCGCCATCCCGCCAGGTGTCTCTGGCTGCTCGCGGCATGTTCCCGCCGACCCAACAAACAACAGCATCAGTACACGTTTGTCTGTTCTTCTCACCGTCTCACATCGTGTCCGGCCACATCTATCGTGCTTTCACGATCATCATGGCTCCAAAGCGCCCTTGTAACACTCCAACTGGAAATAAGGCAGCTAAGAGAGCAAGGAAAGTACTTACCTTGGAAGTAAAGAACGAAATATTACAAAAACTTAGAAGTGGAATGAGCTATGCAGCGGTTGGTCGCGAGTATGGCATGAATGAGTCCAGTGTTCGTGGCATAAAACGGAGAGAAAAAGACATTAAAGATGCTCTGGCTTCGTGCACACCAGGATCAGCTAAAGTAACGATGCATGTGAGAGATGATGCCTTGGTGAAAATGGAAAAGGCACTTAATATTTGGATTGAGGACTTAAACCGCCGACACGTGCCGCTAGACTCCCAGTTCATCAGAACCAAAACAAAACAACTCTATGCTTGGTTTGCTGGTGAAAGCAGTGGTGTTGGTGAAGATAATGGTGATGAAAGTGGGGCAGGTGAAAATAGTGATGATGGTGATGAAAGTAATGACGATGGTGATAGGCCTAGTAATGTTGGTGCTTTTAGGCAAAAGAAATTTGCAGCCAGCAAGGGCTGGTTCGAGAATTTTAAGAAAAGGTATGGCCTACATAACATTAGGATGACTGGTGAAGCGGCTTCAGCAGATCAGATAGCAGGAGAATCGTACCCACGTGACTTTGCTGAACTTATAAGGGAAAAAGGATACAGGCCTGAACGAGTGTTTAATGCGGACGAAACAGGCCTGTGGTGGAAGAAAATGCCTAAAAGAACGTACATTTCGAAGGAGGAGAAAAATGCGCCAGGCTTTAAAGCAGCAAAAGATCGTGTGTCTGTGCTGTTGTGTGGTAATGCAGCAGGACATATGATAAAACCCATGCTCCTGTATCATTCCAAACGTCCACGTGCTTTAAAAAATAGAGACATGAACCTCTTGCCTGTGTTTTACCGATCAAACAAGAAAGCATGGATGACAGCTGAATTGTTTCTTGACTGGTTCCACAACTGTTTTGTCCGAGAGGTGGAAAAATATCTGGCAAACCTGGGAATGGAATTTAAAGTTTTACTTGTTTTGGACAACTGCCCTGGGCATCCAGAAAGTTTAAAATTTGCCCACCCCAACGTTGAGGTTGTCTTCCTCCCCAAGAATACAACCTCAATTTTACAACCAATGGATCAGGGAGTCATCGCCGTTTTCAAAGCAAAATATGCAGAGAAAACATTTGCCATGATCAGGGAGTCTCTTGATGAGAAAAGTGAGGCCACAAGCAGGGAAATATGGAGGCAGTATAATATCGCCCAGTGCATAGCTTTCATTAAAGAAAGTCATGACGAGTTGACAACAAAATGTGTGAACTCGTGTTGGAGAAAATTATGGCCTGACGTCGTAAATGATTTCCAAGGATTCCCCTCTGTTGTTCCCCAGTTACTCAACATCGTGAAGCTGGCTCACGAAGTTGGTGGTGATGGTTTTTCAAATTTACGACCTGAGGAGATAGAAGATGAACTTCTGGGACATGCTGGTGAAGCCCTGACAGATGAGGATCTAGAACAACTCATCGAGGTTCGAGAGCCGGTTGAGGATGAACTAGAAGAGGAGCAGCTCCCCACACTTACTCTGGAAAACCTAGGAGAAGTGTTAAGAATGACAAGGGTCCTCACTGATCGTCTGTTTGAAATAGATCCATCGCTTGAGAGGTCTCTTAAAACGAAGAGGTTGCTGGAAAGTGCCATGATGCCCTACGTGGAGATTCAGCGATCTATGAGGAGGGAAATATCTCAGACCAAAATTGAGCACTTCTTCAGACCAGTCTCCAAAAACTGACAGCACTACAATAAACTGAATGGTGAGCAGAATTACATTTCTGTATAGTTTACTGTTTAAGATATAGAATTTGTTATAATGTTAAAGACGAGCTGGATTTTTTGTCAATAAAGGATATTTCTTGCAAAAGTTAAGCAGAGATTAAATATGAAATATACGAGCATAAGGAGAGTTGGATTTTCCTAAAAGAAGATCCTAGTGAAAGCTAGGCTAAGATTCATCTTTGATAGCATAAACTGCCATACAGTCGTGAAAATTTAGGTCTGGGAGAAATGGAATACAAGAATGAAAGGAAGCTCTTGAGAATGAAAGTAAATAGGAGAGCGTGGTCTCTCTGGTATGAGCTAGCAGCACCACGAGTGTGTTGTGAAGATCGGTGCGAACAGCTGATCTAACGTAACACTTGCCTCACACTCTCAGTTATTAGAACGTATGAATGACCACCACTGCTGCTTTCGTTTTTTTTTTTTTTTTTTACACACTTGGTTATGTAAACGTATGGATGGCTACAACTGCTGGTTTCGCCTTTTATTTTTAGATGGAGTGAGGTGTAAGTGGAGAGAGAAGTGACGATACAGCAGCCATTACAAGTCGAGGTCCAGTGTACGACCACTATGCATCAACATCAGAGATTATGCTATTTTTTCCATAATTCTTTACTTAATATAAGTAGTTTTATTATGATATTCAGTTTTTCAATTGCCTAACTAATTTATTTCTAAGAAACACTAAAACTAAACTGCATATTACATACGAGTGATTGAAGGGATACTAAAATATATAAACAAGGGGTACCTGACCAGACGAAAATCGGTATCGACGGTTTTAGGCATCGACGGGTATCTTAGGTACCTAACCCCCGTCGATAATGAGGGTGTACTGTATATTCATTTCTAGTTCTTTTATATTCTTCCTTTGCTCTGTTATTACCTCTCTTCCTCCAATTGTTCCACCCCATGTCCCTCTCATTTTTTGCTGTCATACACCTTCTGTTAAACCACTCCTTTTTCCTATTTTCTTTCCACCTTACTCTTGGCACATATTTTTCCACTCCCAAATTATAGAGGTCTAGAAAGATTTCCCACGTCCTCTGTATCTCTCTTGTTTCTCTGAATTTTCTTCAGTCCACATTTTCAAAGAATTTTCTCAATCCTGTAAAGTTTGCTTTCCCAGAGTTGTATCTTCCCTGCCTATAACACTCGTCTCTTGGCACTGCGTTCCCTATTATCATCTGGAACTCAGTGACCACATGATCACTTTTTCCTATAGGACAAAGATATTTCAAGGATTCTGTTACATCGGGTTCTTTGGTTAGCAGTAAATCTAATCTTGCTGGTGTGTCCTCACCTCGGGATCTTGTCTCTTCTTTGACCCACTGCGTCATCACATTGTTCATTGATATGTTTAATAATATAGTGCCCCACGAATCTTCACCGCCTCCCGAGTCCCACTCCTCCCAGGTGACCTCTTTACAATTAAAATCCCCCATTAAAATTATATTGTTGCTTTTCACAGTCACTTTCTGTAAATAATTTGCCATGTCTGACAACATCTCCTGGTATTCATCATCATTCCATGCTTTTGTCTTAGGGGGAACATATTCGTACTACTGCCATATCTTTCCCACCATTCTCTCCAGTTTTTAGTTTCATATTTATCACTTCAGCCCTTCCCTCTCCCATTTCCACAGTATCTACATTTATGTTGTTCTTCACTGCTGTCATCACTCCTCCTCCTGTTTTTTCTTTTCTGTCTCTTCTCCACAGTTTGTATTTATCATCTCCCATATGGACATCAACATCCTCTCTTAACTTAGTCTCTACAAAGCACATAACATCAGGTTCATGAACCCTCAAGAAGTCATTGATTTCCAACCTAGCCGATATTAAACCATCAACATTAGTATATGCCACTTTCAAATTTTTTTTTTTTTTTATATACCCTCTTCTCTCCTTCTTTCCGTCAGTACCACTTCCTCAATTTCTGATCCATAACTCTTCAATAAAACACTGTCTTCTCTTCCTCTGTTCTCTGTTCGTTTTTTACCTTTGCTTCCTTTACTAACTCCTTTATTTTTCAGCTCTTTCTTCTTCATTTGCATCTCTCCTTATCCAAATATTTTAGAACCCCTCTTTGTCTGATAATTTCCAGGTTCTATTGATGATTTCATTTACCATTACATGGGACTTAAACTTTATCTTCAGTGGCCTTGCCCCTCCTTCCTCATACTTTCCGAACCTAAACACTTCTTCAATCTCTTCTTGAGCTTCATTGTTACCCTCCTTAATTACTGATATTATTTCTTTAACTTTACTCAGTTCTTCTTTTTCTGTTTTTGATCTTACTGTTATATGTTTTTCTTTTACTCGTGAAATTATTACACATTTTTTCTCCTCGGCTGCATCCCTGACTAACGCTTCTCTACTTCTCAGTACCCTAACCACTTCTGTCTGCACTGTTTCCTTACTTTGTTGTTTTATAATCTCTTTCAAATTAACGTTTCCCTCCTCTTGAATTTTCTTCCACCCCTTATGTTGTTCCTTGATTTCCTTAATGTGCTCATCTTGCATCCTTGACTTAGAGTCATACTCATCTAGCTTACTTTTCATCTTGTCCCTTTCTTCTTCCAACCTCTTATTCTCCCTCTTGAGCTGTTTTATTTCATTGGATGCAGATTCATTACTCACTTCCAGTTCTGTGACTTCCCTTTCTTGCTCTATATTGCGTGTACAAACTTTTTCCAATTTACTTCGTAGAACCTTGATCTCTCTCTCTCTCCTCCTCTTGGGTTTGTTCCTGTAACTCTCTAATTACTACCCATACCTTTTTTAATTCCTGGACATTCCTCTCCGCTGTTTTCTCTACTCCAGCTACTCTTGTTTGGTTCAACATAGTACTTCCTTTTCCCACATCGTCTTCGGAGAAACCCTCAAATTCCTTTGTAAACAAAGCTCCGTTGCCCTCTGCCATTGTGCAACTGTATGGAATCTTTCAATTTCCACTATATCTTTTACTCTTTGACTGAAACCTTCGTTTTTTTTTTTTTTTTTTTTTTTTTTTTTTTTTACTATTGACCGTCGGGACCACCACTCACACACTCATTTACATAATCACAATAGGCTGGTCTCCTTTTTCGCTGCTGATTTAGCGATTATTTCCGCACGATCCAGGAAGAGCCCCGTCTCTGTCGGCGACCTGAGTGTGTGTGTGTGTGTGTGTGTGTGTGTGTGTGTGTATGCACCAAAGCAAGATTGTGCAAGCAGAGTGGAAGAAGAGTTCTGGGCAAATGTGGAAGCATGCAAGGAAAAGTTTGAGAGGAATGAAACAGTGTTTTTAATTGGAGAAATGAATGGAAAAGTAGGGAATGTGAAGATGTGTAGGGGCGTGATGTTTGACCATACACCTTGCCTTAGTTCCCTTCTCAGAACTAAGTTCCAAACAATGCTGCTTGTCTGACTCTGGGGAACTCTCGGCCTGGGTTAATCCCCATTTTTAATTCAGAGGCTATGCTCCAGATTAACTACCTGGATAGTGTGCCATTCATAAACAGGGTGACTAGGTAGCTAATATGAAATAAAACTCAACATGGGTTTTCTTTTCTTATTAACTCAAACTTAGATACAAGTTTGCGATGGAAGGGTTGAGAGGTGGGATGGGACTGGAGTGTGTTGGTGTTGTTACGGGGAGGGGTGGATTGGGGTGGTTTGGGCATGTGGAGGGGATGGGGGATGATAATTGGATGCAGAGGGTGGGAGGTGTTTAATAGTGGGAGTGGGGTTGCGAGGGGTAGACCGAGAAAGATGTGGGACGAGGTCATTAAGTGTGACCTCAGGGTTAAGGGACTGAACAGGGAGGCTACCTTAGATCATGCTGCATGGAAAGCCGCCATTAGGTGACCAAGTCCGACGCATGCAAGCATGTTAGAACCTTCGAAAATTAAACAAAACACAAAAATATATGGGGTATAAAAATGAGTATGAGGTAGCACCATAAATCACCAAGTAACGTATCACTTATCCATTCCTGTCAGGCTGTCTCCATCAGTCCTCTGACCTGATCTCCCCTGCCAGTCTGCACTTGGGGCCTGTCAGGTAAGTCCAAGCCTTCAAAGTCCTTTCCAGACTCGAAACTCAAAACGTATTCCTATAAATCCAACATACTTCTTAGGAACGTTTACCAAATCTTACACTAATTATGGTCTAATTAAAACTAACTCTACTTTGGATATCTGTCTGTCTATCTATCTATCGCCAGACACCTCAGTCCCGCAAAGGATGGCCACCAACAAATTGCCTCCATATTGCTCTGTCCTCCGCCATTTTGCTTCCCTGCTCCCAGCTTATGCCTGCTTTTCTCATACATCTCTCCACTCCATCCCTCCATCTCATCCTTGGCCTCCCCCTCCACATCACTTACATACACTCTCCTCATTAGTCTCTTACTCTCCATCCTCTACACATGGCCAAACCACCTCAATGCGTTTCTCCTAACGCTTTCTATCACATCCACATCCACACCACAACTCTCCTTCACTTCCTCATTTGTCAGCCTGTCTCTCCACGTGACTCCACATGCTCCTCTCAGCTCATTTCCACTGCTCTCACTCTTGACTTGTGTCCCTCCAACAAGGTCCAAGCTTCACTTCCATACATTACAGTTGGTATCACTATACTGTCATGTAGTAACTTTTTCACTCCCATGCTCACTTCCCTGTTTCTTATCATTGCTTTCAAGGAACCAGCAACCTTTTTTACTTGTTGCACCCTTTCAAGCACTTCACCCTCTAAACTTTCATCCTTACTCATCACACTACCCAAGTACCTAAATGCACTCACATTTTCCATTTCCTCCTCATCCAGCCTCACTGTAGATTCACTGACTTAATTTCTCACGAAGATCATAACTTTACTCTTTCCTGCATTCACCTTCAGATTCTGTTTCTTACACACTCTCCCAGACTCATTCACCAAGCCTTGCTTAGCAATTCAATATCATCTGCAAACAACAATACAGGAAGTTTCCAAATGCTGCTATCTCTCATTATGGTTGCTTCAACATTCACTGCCCTACCTTGTAACTCTTTTATAACCACATCCATGTACAGATTGAACAACCATGGAGACATGACACATCCCTGTTTCAGTCCAATATTCAGACAGAAAAAGTAACTCAATTTTACTATCCACACACTCTGCAGCCTTAGCACCCTCATACATACTCTTCACCAACCTCGTTTCTTACTATATGTGAATTACGCGGCTGCATAGGGCCCCCGAAGCCACCAGGGCACCCCCGAGCCGTCATTATGGGCTTTTTAAAAGAAATTAAAATGTGTGTTGAGTCACTATGTATTCATGCCATAAATTTTGCAGGGCATACGGTGGACCCTACAATTATTGTAAGTGCCATAAAGTTAGTAATGTAAGTAACTTATGTAAATAAGACACTCCCAAAATTGTACTCGTTTCTCCTGAAATTTTCAGTTAGAATCTCCTGATATAGGAGCATTAGCAGTAAGGAGCAGATAATAGATACCGCCAGAATTTTTAATTTCCTATTTTATTTTGAGGGCAGTGCAGAATGCTCACATATGGGTGTTTTATTTTTCATAGAAAAGCATATGACAGGATGGATAGACAAGGATTGTGGAAAGTATTAAGAATATATGAATATATGGAGTGACTCAGTGACTCAGTAACACAGAGAGTAGGCCAGCATGCTCTCCAATACAAGTTTCTTTAACTATCAACACCAAACTACATGCACAGTACACACCTACACTTCCTTTTCCAAAATCCAAAAAATGTAATCATGGCTTTGAACTACATAGCCTCGGAGTCCCCAGGGGGTAGGGGAGGACCATAAATGCCCCCACCTTCCGCCCCTTTAAGACGACTCGAGCTGCCTGGAACCACAGTCTGACTCACTTCTTCATTTCTGCAACATTCGTGGCCTTTCCTCCAACTTTCCCTCTGGTGAGCACCACGTCTCCTCCTCTAAACCTCACCTTCTTTTCCTAACTGAGACTCCGCTGTCTGAGGCAACTGACTGCAAACCCTTTTCTGTATCCTCCTACTTTCTCTATACTCATTTCAAAGCCAAAGGTGGCTGTTGTGTATATACACACCCAATGACTTATCTTGCTCTCTTGTTCCTGAACTCGATTCTTCTGAATTCTCTACACTCTGGCTTCGGCTTTCCTGTCATTCTCTGACTAAATATATCTGTGCTGTTAACTTATCTCATAATTCTACTGACTATCAAAAATTCTTCAACTATCTTACCTCTACAATGGAACACATTCTATCCATTTCTCCTTTCTCTGAAATCTCCATTCTAGGAGATTTCAATGTTCACCACCACCTTTGGCTCTCCTCATCTCCTTTCACTGATCCACCTGGTGATCAAGCCTACACCTTTTCTATCCTTAATGACCTAGAGCAGCTTGTACAGCACCCTACCCGTGTCCCTGACCGCCGTGGAGAGAGCTCCAACATACTTGACCTCTTCCTTACAACTAATCCTTCTGCTTACACTGTTAATCTTTTCTCTTCGTTGGGCACCTCTGATCACAACCTCATCACTTTTTAACCTGTCCTATTGCTCCGGTACGGCCTGTGGACCCTCCAAAGAAACGTCATTTGTGGCACAATGGAGCTGCAGAATGGGAGGCCCTCAGGCAGTACTTTTTTGATTTTCCCTGAAATGATTATTGCTTCCATGGCCGGAGCCATCTGAGTGTGCCTTGCGCATTACGGAGGTTATTCTCTCAGGCATGGAAGCATACATTCCTTTCTCATATCCTTTGACTAAGGCAAGAAAGCCTTGGTTTAATCACACTTGTTCTAATGCCGTCCACAACAAGGAGAGGGCCTATAAAAGGTACCGGAGCCAACGCACCCCTGAATCACATCTTGTATACTTTTCTGCCCGGAATCACGCTAATTTCTTCGCTCTGCTAAAAATAATTTCATCCCTACTAAATGATCTCATCTCTCCAACTCGAATTCTTCCCACTCCTTTCTGGCACCTTGCCAAAAACCTTACTAACAACTTTACCTCATCATCCATCCCTCCTCTTTCGACTCTGATGGTTCTGTAGCTATTTCTTCTACTGATAAAGCAGATCTCATCACTCACACTTTCTCCTCCAATTCCACCTTAGACGATTCCGGTGCTGTTCCTCCATCACTTCCCCTCTCTGACTTCCTCATGGTTGACATTAAAATTTCTTCAGCTGATGTATTTTCTGCCATCACAGGCCTCAATACTAACAAGGCATATGGGCCTGATGGGGTCCCTCCTGTTGTTCCCAAGAACTGTGCTTCTGTGCTTACACCCTGCCTAGGCAAACTCTTTCGCCTTTGTCTATCAACTTGTACCTTTCCTTCTTGCTGGAAGTTTGCTCTCATTCAGCCAGTCCCAAAGAAGGGTGACCATTCCCCAACCCTCTGACTGTCATCCAATTGCTTTAACATCCTGTATCTCAAAAGTTTTTGAGTCATTTCTTAATGGAAAAATTTTAAAGCATCTTTTCCTATCACAACCTTCTTTCTGATCGTCTGTATGGGTTCCATCAGGGACGCCCCACTGGCAGTCTTCTCACTTACCTTTCAGACTCCTGGTCATCCTCCTTACGGGACTTTGGCGAAAGCTTTGCCATTGCACTTGACATCTCAAAGGCTTTTGATCGAGTCTGGCATAAATCTTTAATTTCCAAACTGCCCTCTTACCGTTTCTATCCTCCTATCTGTGCCTTCATCGCTAGCTTCCTTTTGGGTCGTTCTATAGCCACTGTTGTTGATGGCCATTGTTCTTCCCCTAGATCTATCAACAGTGGTTATCCTCAGGGCTCAGTCCTATTACCAACTCTCTTCCTTTTATTCATCAATGACTTTCTAAGCTGTACGTCTAACCCTATCCACTCATACGCTGATGACTCCACCCTTCATCTTTCCATTCGGTTCCCTCAGCGCCCATCTCAGCAGTTACTTCAACAAACAAGGGATGAGGCTATGGCACACCTAATGTCTGACTTGGCTCGCATCTCTGACTGGAGTAAAAATAATCTGGTTGTTTTTAATGCATCAAAGACTTAGTTCTTACACCTATCAACCCGACAAAATCTTCCACAGGTGTACCCACTACTGTTTAATAATATTCAGCTTAATCCTGCATCATCCTTGAGCATGCTTTGGGTTTCATTTACTCAGGACTTGTCTTGGAAAGATCATATTACATCTCTTGTAAAATCTGCTTCCAAGAGAGTAGGTGTGCTAAGCCGACTCGGTTCCTTCTTCACCCCTGCACAAATGTTGACTTTATACACGGGTTTTATCCACCCCTGTGTGGAGTACAACTCTCATGTGTGGGGAGGTTCCCCACATACAACTCTTCTCAGTAGGGTGGAGTCAAAGGCTTTTCATCTCATTAACTCTCCTCCTCTTACTGACTCCCTTCAACCTCTCTCTCTTCGCTGCAGTGTTGCATCTTTATCTCTTTTCTATTGCTGCTTCAATGGTCACTGCTCCTCTGAACTGTCTGCATGCATTCCTCCACCTTTATGACAGGCACATAGCACCCGTCTAGCAACAAACTCTCATCCCTTTTCTGTCCAACTCTCTAATGCAAGATTTAACCGTTACTCCCAGTCCTTCATTTATGCAACGGGCCACCTCAGGAATTATCTACCTCTGTCTGTATTTCCTGCTTCCTATGTTCTCCAGTCTTTCAAACGCAGTGTGTCCAAGCATCTCAAAATGATTGGATCTTGAATTTAGCACTCTCTTGTATTTTGTTTTTCTCATGGAAGGAACGGTTATTGTGGGCTTGTAGCCTTTGGTTCCTCCTTCCTTGCATAACACAGACACAAAAAAAGATTGGAAGTTGTTGAATGCTGGGAAGAGGATGTATGATGGTGCTAAGGCTGCAGTGCGTGTGGATAGTGAACTGAGTGTTTTTTTCTTTTTGAAAGTTGGGTTGAAACAGAGATGTGTCATGTCTCCATGGCTGCTGTTCAATCTGTACATGGATGGGGTTATAAAAGTGATACAAGGTAGGGCAGTTTATGTTGGAGTGGCCCTAGTGAGAGAGGGCAGTGTTTGGAAACTCCCTGTACTGTTGTTTGCAGATGATACTGTGGTGTTAAGTGAAGAGGAAGGGGAGCTGCAAGGCTTGGTGGATGAGTTTGGGAGAGTGTGTAAGAAATAGAGTCTAAAGGTGAATGTAGGGAAGAGTAAAGTGATTGTCTTTGAAAGTGGTGAAGTCAGTGAATGAACAGCGAGGGTGGATGATGAGGAAATGGAAAATGTGAGTGCGTCTAGGTACTTGGGGAGTGTGATGAGTAAGGATGGAAGTTTGGAGGGTGAAGTGCTTGAAAGGGTACAACAAGGAAGAAAGGTTGCTGGTTCCTTGAATGCAGTGATAAGAAACAGGAAAGTGAGCATGGAAGTGAAAAAGTTATTACATGACAGTATTGTGATACCAGCTCTGACATATGGAAGTGAAGCTTGGACGTTGTTGGAGGGACACAAGTCAAGAGTGAGAGCAGTGGAAATGAGTTATTTAAGAGGAGCCTGTGGAATCACATGGAGAGACAGGCTGAGAAATGAGGTTGTGAAGGAGCATTGTGGTATGGATGTGGATATGATAGGACACATTGAGGTGGTTTGGCCATGTGGAGAGGGTGGAGAGTGAGAAACTGATGAGGAGAGTGTATGTGAGTGAAGTGGAGGGTGAGAAAGAGAGGGGGAGGCCAAGGATGAGATGGAGGGATGGAGTGGAGAGGTATATGAGAGGATGGTGTGAGTTGCAAACAGGGCAGTGAAATGGTGAGGGACAGGGCGACATGGAGGTGATTTGTTTGTGGCCACGCCATATGGGATTAAGGCATCTGGGAATAGATAGATAGATAGATAGATAGACAGACAAATTTTTGTCATTCATTTAAGGTGAGTCCTGTGCCAAATAATAAGGTCACAAAATACTTTGTGATGTTTTTCTAATGTTCTGCGGTGTTGGCTGTAAACGTCATAGGATGAAGATTTATCGGTTTTACACATATGTACAAATATCTTTTGATTCATACTGTTATTCAGATACTCCCAGTGGTTACCAGCAGAGGTATTAAAAAAAAAAAATAAGAGTTTCTTCAAAGAGACTGCGGTTCCGATGGACAGAGATCGCAGGGGCAAAAGTAAAAACTCGGCAAAGAATTCATGATTCATCTCTCACCTATATGCAGATGCAAAAACTTTTCACTGTCTGAGAAGCAAATAATACTTAATATATGTCTAAAGTATTATTATTATTATTATTATTATTATTATTATTATTATTATTATTTTTTTACGTGTCCGACTCTGGGCAAAGGCTTCAGGGCCTATTTTTCAGGGGCCGTGACCTATCCCAAGGCCCAGTAGTCCTCCTACACCTCCACATGTCACCACTTTGGCGCTAACACCCACCATCCATATTGAATGCATGCTTGGGCTGTCTCATATGGGACTGGTGCGTTGGTATTAGTATTAGCTGGGGTATTTTAACATTTCGGCGGGTCATCTGGTAGATCAGGAAAGTCTGCTTTATAGGAAATTCAAATCCTTAAACTGTTCCCTGCCCCAGTTAGGATTCGATCCTTGGTCAATTAGGACTGCAGGCCGCCTCTCTACCGAGTCAACCACCGCTTCCCCAAAAGTGTTTCATCGACCACGCCAGGATTTACAGATAATATGCGTAAAACTGCTTATATTTCATCAATACCAACCGTTATAACCATTGCTAAAATGCATCACATGTAGGGTAAATAACGATCAGTACTACTAAGGAGAGACAAAGGGGAAGACAGGAGGAAACAGCTCCTGTGAGAAGAGTGGAGAAGTTGCAAGATAGTGAGAAAATGGCAGAGTATAAGAGCATAGTGGAAGAAAGATTTGGAAGGTATGGGTTAGAGCAGATGGAAGGGGTGGAAGATGTATGTAAGATATTCATGGAAGAGATAGGCGCAGTGTGTGAGGTGGTTTGTGGAGTGAGGAGGAGATGCAGGGGTGTGCAAGGGACAGCATGGTGGAATGATTAGGTGAAACGACCTGTGGAGCAAAAAACGAAGGCATATAGTGAATGGCTAGCGAGTAGAGGTAGGGGAGAAGATGAGAGAGAGAAGAGAGAGGTATTTGTGAGCAGGAGAAGGGAGGTGAAGAGACTGGTGAAGGAGAGTAAGAAGGAAGTGGATGAAGAATTTGGAGGAATCTGAATGTGGAATGAAGGGAGAGTAAGAAATTGTTTTGGAAGGAGGTAAAGAAAGTAAGGCAGTGTGAAAGGGGAAATAGTAAGGGAGTGAAAGATAGGAATAATAGATTGTTGGTGGAGAAAAGAGAGAAATTGAGGAGATGGGAGGAGCACTTTGAGGATTTGTTGAATGGAGAGAGTGAGAGCAGTGCGAATATAAGTGGTTGGGGAATGGCTGGGAGAAGAAGAGATGAGAGGAGGGAGGAAGAGATCAGTAGGGCGGAAGTAGTGGAAGCAATGAAGAAGATCAAGATGGGAAAGGCCCCGGGAATTGATTGAGTGTGTGGTGAAATGCTTAGGTATGGGGGTGAGATTGTTGAGGAGTGGATATGGAAGTTGTGTAGATTGGCTTGGGAAGAAGGAAGGGTTCCAGAGGACTGGAAATCAGGTATAATTGTTCCTTTATACAGAGAAAAGGGGAGAGAGAAGTATATGGTAACCATAGGGGGTATTTACCTTCTCAGTGTGACTGGAAAAATTATATGGTAGGATACTCATTGATAGGGTTAGGCATATGACAGAGGAGCTAGTTGGAGAAGAACAAGAGGATTTAGGAAGGGAAAAGGGTGTGTAGATCAGATATTTGTTCTAAGATGTTTAGTGGAGAAGTATCTAGAGAAGGGAAAGAATGTGTATGCTGCCTTCATGGACTTGGAGAAAGCTTATGACAGAATAGATAGGCAAGGTATGTGGAAGGTATTGAGAATATATGGAGTGGAGGGGAAATTGTTGAGTGCTGTGAAGAGCATGTACGAAGGAGCTAGGGCTACAGTGCGAGTGGATGGTGAGCTGAGTGAGTTCTTTGATCTCATTGTGGGACTGAAACATTGTTGTGCGATGTCCCCATGGCTGTTTAATATATACATGGATGGGGTTGTAAAGGAGGTGCAGTGTAGGGCAGTGGATGTGGGGGTGACTCTAATGAATTAGGGTGAGATTTGGAAGATTCCGGTGTTGCCGTTTGCTGATGATACAGTATTGTTGAGTGAAGATGAATGGGAGTTGCAAGGTTTGGTGAATGAATTTGGGACAGTGTGTAGGAGGAGGAATCTGAAAGTTAATGTAAACAAGAGTAAAGTTATGGTGTTTGAGAGGAATGAAGTCTCAGAATGTACAGTGAGGTTGGATGGTGAGGATATGGAGAATGTGAGTGCATTCAAGTACTTGGGTAGTGTGATGAGTAAGGATGGAACTTTGGGGGATGAAGTGCGTGAAAGGGTACAGCAGGGAAGGAAGGTTGTTGGTTCACTGAAAGCAGTGATGAGAAATAGGAAGGTGAGTATGGAAGTTAAGAAGTCACTGCATGATAGTATTGTGATCCCTACCCTGACGTATGGAAGCGAGGCATGAACCTTGCAAGAGGGGAACAAGTCAAGAGTGAGAGCAGTGGAAATGAGTTACTTGAGAGGAGTATGTGGAGTGACGTGGAGGGACAGGTTGACGAATGAAGAAGTGAAGGAACGCTGTGGGGTGGATGTGGATGAGAAGATTAGGAGAAATACACTGAGGTGGTTTGGACACGTGAAGAGAATGGAGAATGAAAGACTGACTAAAAGGGTGTATGTAGGTGAGGTGGAGGGAGGGAGAGGTAGACCGAGGATGAGGTGGAGGGATGGAGTTGAGAGGTATATGAGGGGGGGGTGAGTTGGGGGGAGGGTAGTCAAATGGTGGGTGACAGAGCGACTTGGAGGCGTTTTGTCTGCGGCCACCCTTTTCGGGATTAGGGCGTCGGGCTGTAGATAGATAGATCACTTGTATGGGTCTTCGGTTCCTTATACACGAGTCCAGGAACGCATCCCTATTTTTCCCATTAAACCTTAATTTCGCTTTACGATATTTCGGTTTACAATTGCCTTTCTAGGAACGCATACCAATCGTAAAACGAGGGAGACCTGTATTGTGATCCCGACCCTGACATATGGAAGCTAGGCGTGGACCTTGGAAGAGGGGAACAAGTCAAGAGTGAGAGCAGTGGAAATGAGTTACTTAAGAGGAGCATGTGGAGTGACATGGAGGGACAGGTTGACGAATGAAGAAGTGAAGGAACATTGTGGGGTGGATGTGGATGTGGTTGAGAAGATTAGGAGAAATACACTGAGGTGGTTTGGACATGTGGAGAGAATGGAGAATGAAAGACTGACTAAGAGGGTGTATGTAGGTAAGGTGGAGGGAGGGAGAGGGAGGGGTAGACTGAGGATGAGGTGGAGGGATGGAGTTGAGAGGTATATGAGGGAGGGGGGAGTGAGTTGGGGGGAGGGTAGTCAAATGGTGGATGACAGAGCGACTTGGAGGCGTTTTGTCTGCGGCCACCCTTTTCGGGATTAGGGCGTCGGGCTATAGATAGATAGAGAGACAACTAAGGACTATTGTGTATTTGTCTTTATATGAACTCACACCATTGTAAAGTCATGGATATTGCTGCCAAGTCAAATAAGCAGATTTATCTGATGTACAAAGATGGAGAAAGCGGTCTCGGCTCCAGACCTCCAAGTTGCCTGGCTTACGAGCGTTTGTCAACAGACTTTGTAAACATTCAATATGTGTAACTTTGTATGTACCATGGCTGCCTGCAAATCGGACTCAAGAAGATAACAAGAAAGAAGGGTGTGAGCTATGTCAGAGGCTGGGCCAAATTACCATCTGCCAAGAAAGGACCAATAATAAGGAAAGTGTGGGAAGAGAGGTGCAGGAGAGATGTGAGATGGAAAGTGTGACGTATATAGTTCCACATTAACTGCAACATATACGGTACATTATTGGTTTGTTATGTGTTTTATCATTTGCACTTTTGTATGGATGCTAGTGTCATTATGTTCATTCTGTGCAGTGGCCTAATTTAATGTTCATTCTGTGTAATGGCCTAGTATATGTTCATTCTGTGTAATGGCCTAATATATGTTCATTCTGTGTAATGGCCTAGTATATGTTCATTCTGTGTAATGGCCTAGTATATGTTCATTCTGTGTAATGGCCTAATTTTTTTTTTTTTTTTTTTTGGGTGGGGGAGGGATATTTTTATATGTTTAGTATTATCAGTTGCAATGTCTGCCTAAATGTTGATTCCTTAACAAGGTTAACGTTTCCCAAGATTTAAAATAAACATTTTAAGGAAAATGCAGCATCTGTCTCATTTGTGCACATTTGGGAGATGTTATAATGCAGAGTTGGTAAATCCTGTAGGGGAGCCCCAGTGTGTCCCATTTATTATCATTTTCTGTAGGTTTAAAGGGCTGTGGTTAACTTCAAATGTTTTATTTGAATTTCAGAGAAAAAAAGATGTTAATAGTTTTTCACGGATCTAGCCTCTTTTCCTCTTAAAGTGCACCAGATTGATGCATTTAAATGTTAAAGGCGTGCCCCCAGACGACCTTAGAGGGTTTGGAATCCCCCCCCCCTCCATAGTTTGACAAAGTAGTTTCGCAAGTTTGGGCCTCCTGATGGCTGCCATCTTGGAATTCAGAATGGCTGCTTGGCAACCCCTTTTTTCTTCAATAACTCCAATAATATGATAAATAGAAGCAAAATTCCAGTGGCTACCCCTATGTTTTCAGGGTCTGGCAATCCAGTGAGATCATTGCTGGACCTGTCAGAGGTTGGCCATCTTAAATCCTACATGGCTGCCAGCAGAAATCAGTCTTTCATTATAATCATCATCATCATCATCATCAGCCATTACAAGTCCACTGCTGAACAAAGGCCTCCCCCAACCTTCTTCACGAATTCTTTGATTGAGCCAATCTTTGCCACGTTTTCCCTGCAAATTTCTCTATCTCATCCCTCCACCTCCTTTCTGGCCATTTTCTGCTACGCTTACAATCTCTTGGTGTCCAGTCAGTCAACCTCTTGCTCCATCGATTATCCCTTATTCTTGCTACATGGCCTGCCCACCTCCATTTCTGTTCTTTTATCTATCTATCTATCTATTGCCAGACGCCTCAATCCCGTTTGGGATGGCCACAAACAAATTGCCTCCAAGTCGCCCTGTCCCCCGCCATTTCACTGCCCTGCTTCCAACTCACACCCCCCTCTCTCATATACCTCTCCACCCCATCCCTTCATCTCATCCTCGGCCTCCCCCTCCCTCTTCCCCCCTCCACCTCACTCACATACACTCTCTTCGTCAGTCTTTCACCCTCCATCCTCTCCACATGGCCAAACCACCTCAGTGTGTTCCTCATAACGCTTCCTATCACATCCACATCCACACCACAACGCTCCTTTATATCCTCATTCGTCAGCCTGTCTCTCCATGTGACTCCACAGGCTCCTCTTAAATAACTCATTTCCACTGCTCTCACTCTTGACTTGTGTCCTTCCAACAACGTCCAAACTTCACTTCCGTACGTTAGAGTTGGTATCACAATACTGTCATGCAGTAACTTTTTCACTTCCATGCTCACTTCCCTGTTTCTTATCACTGCTTTCAAAGAACCAGCAATCTTTCTTCCCTGCTGTACCCTTTCAAGCACTTCACCCTCCATACCTCCATCCTTACTCATCACACTACCCAGGTACTTAAACGTACTCATATTTTCCAATTCCTCACCATCCAACCAACCTTGCTGTACATTCACTGACTTCACCTCTCTCAAATACCATCAGATTACTCTTCCCTACATTCACCTTTAGATTCCGTTTCTTACACACTCTCTCAAACTCATCCACCAAGCCTTGCAGCTCCCCTTCGTCTTCACTCAACAACACAGTATAATCTGCAAACAACGGTACAGGGAGTTTCCAAACACTATCCTCTCTCACCAGGGCCACTCCAACATCCACTACCCTACCTTGTACCTCTTTTATTACCCCATCCATGTACAGATTGAACAACCATGGAGACATGACACATCCCTGTTTCAACCCAACTTTCAGAGAGAAAAATTCACTTAGTTCACCATCCACACGCACTGCAGCCTTCGCACCATCGTACATACACTTCACAGCATTCAACAACTTCGCATCTACTCCTATATTCTTAACACTTTCCACAATCCTTGTCTATCCACCCTGTCATATGCTTTCTCCAAATCCATGAAAGCCGCATATAACTTCTTTCCCTTCTCTAGAAACTTTTCCACTAAAGATCTAAGAATGAATATCTGATCTACACAACCTCTTCCCTTCCTAAAGCCTCCCTGTTCTTCTCCAACTAATTTCTCTAGTCTTTCTCTAACTCTGTTAATAAGTATCCTACCATACACTTTTCCTATTATACTAAGAAGACAAATGCCCCTATGATTACCACACACTTCTTTTTCCCCTTTTCCTTTGTACAAGGGAATAATTATACCTGACTTCCAATCCTCCGGGACTCTACCTTCCTCCCAGGCCAGTTTGCACATCTTCCACATCCATTCTACTAGTCTCTCCCCCATGCTTCAGCATTTCACCACACACTCCATCAATTCCTAGGGCTTTCCCCGATTTAACTTTCTTCATTGCTTCCACAACTTCTATCCTACTGATTTCTTCCTGTCTTCTCACCTCCCTCCTTCTCCCAGCCATTCCCCAGCCACTTATACTCGCATTACTTCCATCCTCTACGTTCAACAATTCCTTAAAGTGTTCTCTCCATCTGCTCACTTTTTCTCCATTCTCCACTAGTAATCTACCATTTTTATCTTTCACTCCCCTGCTAACTTCACTTCCACCCTGTCTTACTATTTTCACCACTTTCCAGAACATTTTCTTACTGTCCCTCCACTTTACACTCAAATTCCTTCCAAATTCCTCATCCACTCTCTTCTTACTCTCTCTTACTAATCTTTTCACCTCTCTCTTTCTTTCTACATATAACTCTCTCTTC
The DNA here is from genome assembly GCF_032717465.1 of Coenobita brevimanus. Taxonomy (NCBI): domain Eukaryota; kingdom Metazoa; phylum Arthropoda; class Malacostraca; order Decapoda; family Coenobitidae; genus Coenobita; species Coenobita brevimanus. The sequence continues at coordinate 14,589,550 of NC_136969.1, forward strand.
CGCCTCTCAACTTCTTCCACGCCCCTATTTCTCATCCATTCATTGTATGCTTTCTTCTTCTGTGCCACAGCCTGTTTCACCTCTTCAGTCCACCACGCTGTTCCTTGCACCCCCCTCTGTCTTCTCTTCCTTCCACACACCACATCACACGCTGCACATATTTCTTCTGTAAATATCCTACACACACCTTCCACATCTCTCATCTGCTCCGATTCATATTTGCCCAATCGTTCCTCCACATCTTTCTTATACTCTGCCTTTTCCTCATCCTCTTGTAACCTTTCCACTCTCCTTGCAACTACTCCTTCCTCTTGTCTTTCCCTTCTTCTGTTCCTCCATCTTTCTTAGATTCTAATTCTGGCTACCACCAAGTAGTGGTCAGAAAGTCCACTCCCCCAACCTCTATAAACTCTTGCATCCATTACACATCTTCGCATCCTTTCATCCACACACACATAATCAATCATTGTCTTCCTTTCATTCAGTTCACCACCCACCCTTCTCATCACTCGCCATGTATACCTGTGGATCATTTTATGCCTGAAGAGGGTATTGGCTATCACCAACCCCCTTCCAGCACAAATGTCCACTAACGCACTCCCATTCACATCTATCTCATCAGGCACACCCCACTCACCAACTATTCCATCCACCTTCACATTTCCAACTTTACCATTCATATCACCAATCAAAAACACTCACATTCCTTCCAAACTTTTCCATGCACACTTCTACATTTGTCCAGAACTCTTCTCTCGCTCTTCTAGCACGATCTTGCGTTGGCACATACACACACACAATCGCCCACATTTGTATTCCAACTTTCAACTTTACCCACACAATCCTTGACCCAACTGATCGATACTGTCTTATGCTCCTCTTCCATCTTTTACTCACAACTATACATACTCCTTCCTTTGCCCTCTCATTCTCACCTACTGCTGCACATATACCCCATCCATACTCCCATTCTCTCACACTTTCTCCTCTCCATTTTGTTTCAGTTATTCCACATACATCCACTTTCGCACCCTCAAGCACCTGGACAATCTCTCTCTCTTTCACCTCATCATTCGCTCCCCTTTTATAACTTCTATAATATCTTTGACTTTAGTCTGCTCCCTCACCCAAGTTGATCTTTTCCTGTCTCTTAATGATATTCCCAACATTGACCTTTCCATTGCACTCTGAGAACGAATTTATTTTCATTATAATGCAAGACTGTAAAAGATAGATGGAAACTTTCAAAGGCAAACCCTACCTTTTCAGGGCCAAGGAAACCATTGGAATAATTTTCTTGAACGTCTTGTGTTGGCCATCTTGAAGTCCAAGTTGGCGGCCTGGTTTTGTGAAGTTTATACACAAACACACCACTTGTATTTTCTAGGGTTAGAGATCTGTCATGTAGCATAACCATTGCTAGGACTGTTTCAGGTCTGTTCTCACTGGATTTTCATATACCCTAAACTCATGTTTTTTGTAAGTTGACTTTTGTCAGTTGCTGCCTCCCATATTAACCCTCCCAGGCACGGTGATGTGAATAGTGTTCTTTGTGGTTTGGCATATAAATGCATGTAGACGTGAATTGCATTGTTAAGCAGAAAAAAACGCCGTCAAAAGAAAGTTTTTGTCCGATTTGCATCAAATTTTGGTGCGTTCAAGTGGGTGCGTCTCTCTTCCAAGGTAGACACTTGGTAACACTGTGACTGCTGTGATGAGACAATGCGCAACAGAAAAACCTCAGTATATCATGACCGGCTGGGCTGAAGGGTAGCACTGCTGTCAGTCATCCCTTTAAATCCACCAATTTCCACTTCCCACCCGAGGCAGAAGCCATTATTGAAATACTGTGATTGTACAATGTTTTTGACTATAATGTGAAGTGATTGTGTCTATGGAACATAGCTATGTTGTTTGTAAAGCATTGGAGCGCGTTATCAGCCGTTAGGCCTAGAGGCAGGATTGTTGTGTGTTGTAGCGGGGTTTCCACTCTGCTTCACCCTGCCCGTAAATGATTTGAGAATTTTACCTTTATAGTGAAGCCAATACTTATATTTGTGAACATATAGTGCCTGGATTAGTGAAAAAACTGACCTACCATAGCAGGCATTATTTATGCCACAGAGATATGCCATAGTCGCTAAGGGAACAGACGGTCACGTACGCCATAGAATCATAGACAAGAAGTATGCCATAGCCTCATATATATATACGGATGTTGTGCAGCAAATGTTTGTGGAGAAATCTATTGTGTGCATCGCATGTGTTAGGCAAACGTAGCGCAAGGAGGAGAGTACAAAATACGCCACAGCCACACACACACACACACACACACACAGGGATGGTGCTTTGTTTACATCTAGCGAGAGAGAATTTGAGGGCTTCTTTGAAGAGCATGTGGGAAATGGAAGTATTAAGTTGAACCAAAAAAGAGTAGCAGGAGTAGAGAAAACAGCAGAGAGGAATGCCTAGGAGATAAAAAGGCATGGGCAGTAATTAGAGAGTTAAAGGAATGGACCATAGAGCAGGAAAACGAGATCAAAATTCAATGGAATAAACTGGAAAAATGTGCACACGCGGTGACCAACAGGAAAGAGAAGTTACAGAATTAAAAGTGAGCAGTGAATCTGCCTCTAATGAAATGAAACAGCTTAACCCCTACACCGCGGGGATGTTTTCGCCGCTTCTTGCGCGTCCCTCGGGGATATTCGCGCTCCAACTGACTTTTTAAAAATATTTACCAAAAATCAGTTTTTAGCCCTAAAATATTATAATTACATATGCATTTGGCACATACCTTCACCTTTCTCCTGGGATGTTTGTTGAGCCTTCATCGACAACCGTAGGACTTGTGGAGACTTCTGAAGTTCGGTAACGAAGTCTCCACTTTACACTTCCCAACACCCCGTAATATGATTACCACAGCCTGATATTATCACTAGAAACACTATTCTATGATTTTTAAGTAGTTTGGAATCCATACTCCAAAAAAAAAAAAAACACTGTGAAAGCAATGTAAATTACGAGCGTTTACGAGCTTCCCATCCGTCCTCGTTCCCTGCTGGTTTTCTGTCATTTATTATTCATAAAAACACTCGCACTTTATATTCCTATTACTTTATTACACATATATATATCTACAGTATTTATCCATAAGTTTCCTTCAGTAATAGTAGTTTATTGTCACGCCAGGCATTCACTTTCTCTTTCAGTAAACTACGTAGAGAGCCAAGGTTTCACTTTCACTGTCATTACTTCAAGTATTTGTACTCATATTCTTATATTACTAATTATTTACATTTCTGTTTACATTTTCTGTTGTATTTTCAATATTTACACTTCTGTTTTACACTAAGTTATGCACTGTCACTTGCAGTAACTTATAAAACTATATTCCACTGTTCAATCATATTTACATCCATTGCTTTCACTTTCTGTTTACACATTATTTGCATTTCCCACTTGCACTGTTTGAGAACTGCTTCAGGCTGTGGTAATCAAAGAAGCAGGTTACCCAGATGGGAACCTGGCACTCAGCGCACTGCCAAGAGGTGCGTTTGTGCTCAGGTGTGCGTCTGGTGGTATGTGCACACACGTGGCACCTGCGGATCGCAGCCTTCCTCTTCGTTGTGGCAGGCATTTGCACCAGTCTGTGCCGATCCATGCATGCCCTCTGCTCAAGTCTGTCAGGAAGTCTTACAGAATGGTGCCTTGGAGCTGCTGCTGTCACCCTGCCATACCTCTTAAGCTGCCGCTGAACACAAGTCCTGGTGAACAACCTCAGGGAGAAGGACTTGGGTGGCTTTACCTTCATCTTGTACAGGATGAAGGCGTTACGCATCGTCATGTCAATGAGATGCAGAAAAACTTTCCTGTACCACCTGGTATTCTTCCTGAGGCAGTCGATCTCTCCAATCATCATGTTGGACTTGTCCACCAGCTGCATGGTGATATTATAGTTGATGACAGCATCAGGTTTCCTCACAGGTTCGCCTGTCCTACGGTCGACCTTCCCACTGTCTTTCAGTTCCCCCTTGTGTATGGTGGTGAGCATGTGCACGACCCTCTTGTCATGCCACCATATTGCCAGCATCTTCTCAGACTTGCGTAGGTGCACGTCTCCTTGCTGCGAGTTTCCTGCCTCGGGGAATTTGGGGAAGTTGGCATGATTGCTCTTGATAGTGCCGCAGGAGCCGATGCCGTGCTCTGAAAGGTATTTAGCAAATTTCAGTGCTGTATAGTGGTTGTCAGTATACAGCACATGATTCCCACCAAAATACCTTTCAAGCAGCACTTTCACTACACAGCCTGAGAAGCCAAGGGGGTGTGTTTGTCCAGATTGACAGTCCTGGCTGAATAGATGACGAAGTCAAGGATGTACCCCGCCTTACAGTCGCACAGTACAAAGAACTTGATTCCAAAGCGATGATGTTTGCTTGGAATGTACTGTACAAACCTCAGACGTCCTCTGAACAAAACCAAGGATTCGTCTATGACAGCCTTTTGAAATGGGTGGAAGAAGACATAAATTTATCCTTCGTTCTGTTCAGAATCTCCCGGATCTTCCAGAGTGGGTCAGTCTGGGAAGGTACATCGTTGTTGGTGAAGTGCAGGTTTCCCATGATGTTACGGAAGCGATCTCTGGCCATGTACTTATTGAAGGTGGGTGAGGGTAGTAAGGGGTCCATGGACCAGTAATCTTCCAACTCATGCTTCTTTGAATGTGGTATGAAAAGCATGAGGGCGACGAACACATACAGCTCCTGCACTCCAAGGATGGTCCACTGTTGCATTGTCGCTGCACCTGCACCACTTGCAGCATTTTGTGATTCGTACCTGTTGGTCTCATCACATATGTGCTGCATGACTTCGTCATCGAGGAAGGCCAAAAGGAAGTCCACACACTCAGCATCCTCGTCAAGAGTGAAGGCAGGCTGTATCCTTGAGGAACTCTCGTCAAACTGGAGTTGTTCAGGGACGAAATCGGAACCTTCCGTCCACACGAAGGCGTCCAGGGTTCCCTCTCGTGGCGGTGTAGGGTGGGTGAGGGTGGAGGGTGGCTGTGAGGCAGACTGGGCTGTTTCAAGGTCACTCTGACTGATCATAGGTTGCCTTTTAGCATTAGCAACCCTTTCTCTAGTTGCTACTCTACTTTTACGATGAGTCAGGGATTTATCTCGTCCCCTACGGCCTGCCTTCACTGTAAGTGCTGGTGGAGACTCTGACGACGAAGACTCAGGAGAAATTTCTGCTGAAGAGGAGGAAGAAATTAGTGAAGTGGGGCTGGGAGAGCGGGGAGGTGATTCACCTCGGGACTCATGGCTGGCTGGGTCATGCGAGGTCATTGTTCCGGGGCTAACCCACCTCCTCTTCATTCCCTTCCCAAATTCCTTCCCTTGCTGCACTAAGGGCTCCTTTCCTTTGAAGCTAGGACGAACTTGGGACACTGAAGCACTCGTACTGGAAGTTTCTGTCACGATTTCCTCCCCAGGCTCATCACACGATTCACCCGAAAGATCAGAGTTGCTATCCATCATTATCATAGATAATTCAGCCAGTTCACGTTCAACTGCTGAGTCACTTAGTCCTTTACTGGTTCACACACGAGGTGTTCTAGGGGTAAAGGTCACAGGGCCCTTTGCAATGGGCGCAGAAGCGGTGGAAATGGCGGGGCACGAGTGCGACATGATTTCACCTCAGAGGACGATAAGGAACTGAATGACGCGGCGTATATGGGCAGCCAAGGGTTGACAATGTGAGTGTGGTGACAGCTGCTAATTTATATGCTTTGAAATGATTGGTAGGAAATCAAGACAATACATAATAAATTAGGTAGTTCCAGGTGAATGTAAATATCACTTAGGCCCTTCCTTCCTTTCTTATATATATTTTTATTATGAGAATAGATCATATGGCATATTTCAAGGGGAAATTACCTGGGAAAATTAGCGAACGAGTGCACGTAGGGTGTTGCCAGGTGATAATTAGCCAATTCCAGGTGTATGGCACTGTCAGTTACCTTATTTCTTTTTTGTAAGTAGTCCCTCCACTATCCGACGTAATAGAGCCAAAGGCATATCCGGAAAGTGGTCCTGTCCGGATAGTGGGCACCAGCCTCCTGGACTTGTACTTATGGACCCTAACTCAGAAAAACACCTATACAACTCCCTCTGGACATGCATAGCACCTATTTAAGACCCAAATCACACCAATAAGGGACATTAAAGACTGAAATAAATGCAAAAGAACCATAAAATTAGGTTTTAGAGGTGAGTTTTTACAATATTAAACATTCTGGGTACTTACAAGTCCCTGGCTCCTGGACTGGTACTTACGGACCCTAACTCAGAGAATACCTCCCTACTGCACATGGATAGCACCTAATACCCTATCCACACCAATAAGGGACATAAAAGAGTGAAATGAGGTGTTAGAGGTAAGTACAGTATAGAAAATACAGTACAGTACAATATGAAACATTCTGGGTACTTACAGCAAGTCCCTGGCCATCAGGATGAATAACCGCCTCCTCTCAGACTCTGAGAGTAAGAAGGATTTCCAGAAGCACTTGCAGTACACTGTTCATGAAGTCTTGCACTGAACTTAGTCATTTGCACTCAGAAGTCCATTCTGAGTGCAAATGATAGGAAACGTTAGGAGGAATACACTGAGGTGGTTTGGCCATGTGGAGAGGATGGAGGGTGAAAGACTGACGAAGAGAGTGTATGTGAGTGAGGTGGAGGGGGGAAGAGGGAGGGGGAGGCCGAGGATGAGATGGAGGGATGGGGTGGAGAGGTATATGAGAGAGGGGTGTGTGAGTTGGGAGTGGGGCAGTGAAATGGCGGGGGACAGGGCGACGTGGAGGCGATTTGTTTGTGGCCACCCTGAACGGGATTGAGGCGTCTGGCAATAGATAGATAGATAGAAGTCCGTTCTCTTAACACTGCGCACTCTTGTCTTACTTATGCTCCATTGTAACTTTATGAAATAAGTGTTGCACTCTGCACTTAAAGTCTTTGCACTCATAACTCCATTTTCTAAACATAACACACTCTAGTGTGGTCTAGTGGAGAAGTTCTTGCTGTTTAATCACTGTCTGAGTCTGAGAGTAGCACATGGAGGTGACCTAGGGTTGCGTCGCTGGGTCGTGGTGATGGCGTACCCACTGCAGACGACTGAAGATAGGCGCAAACTCACGTCGAGCGGTGACTCCACCGTGGCTGATGTGCTGGGCTGTGGCTCGGAGCATGAGGGCCTGTCTTGGGGAGGCAGCAGTGTGGAGCCAGGGCTGGGCACAGCGGGGGTCACGGGCCTGAAAAAGCTGTCAGTCGTTGATTGACGCAAGGAATGACGATTCTGACAATTAATGATGCTCTGCCTGAAAGCACTCACTTCCTCCACAAGTCCCAAGGGCCCCATCTCCCTGTCGCAGTCCGGGTGTTCCTGGTAGTCCAGAACGAACTCTAGGTGTTCCCGGAGTGTGCTCAGCTTGGGGATGCCTTTAGTAGTGTCATGCTGAGAGGAGTCCGCATCATCGTCGCCGTCCTCATCGGAATCTTCAAGCTGGGTACTGACACCTGCAACTGAAGATTCGATCTCGATATCAGACAGGGTCTGATACCCAGGATTGCCCTCGTCGTCATCCAACCACTCACGCACTTTGTCCACATCAACATCGTCCCCATGCGCACGTAGACGTGCATGGCAGTCATCCACGTCGAAACCTAGGAAATCATGCTCCACATCCGTTTCGAGAAGCAGACGAGACCAACCATTTTCTAGAGTCTTGACAGGGACTTCCTTCCACGCATTTGTCCAGTTGTAAATGGCAGACTTGATGTTGTAGCGGCGAAGGTTTTCCAAAGTCCGCTGGCCTCGCGTGTCCCGTCCCTCCCTGCGCTCGTCCTCGTCCTCGAGAACAACCATCACTTCGTCCAGGAACTTCTGTCGGTATAGCTGCTTCGTTGCCACGATCACTCCTTGGTCCATTTGTTGGATGAGAGCAGTAGTATTAGGTGGCAGAAACATGCACCTAATGTGGCCATTCTCAGCCACCAAGTCCTTGTTGCACGGGTGGGCAGGTGCATTGTTGAGGAGAAGGAGGGCCTTTACCTGTCGCGTGGGATTCCCAGTTTCTCCATCTGGTAATATATGACCTCCTTGACGAAATGGCGGTGGAACCAGTCTTTGAAGATGTGGGCTGTGAACCATGCCTTCAAGGAATGGTACCAAACGACAGGAATGACATCCATCACCCCACAAAGACACTGAGGCTGCTTTGCATGGCCAACAGTAACGGGCTTAAGCCGGTGCATACCGTTAGCATTAGCACAACACAAAGCATATATCCTTTGCTTGGAAAGCTTGCGGCCAGGTACACGCTTCTCCGTCTCCTTGGCTAGTGTTCGTAGGCAATGAGCAATAGAATAAACCAGTTTCGTCAGCGTTGTAGACTTGACCGAGAGTGAGGCCCTCCCTGTCGATCAAGCTCTTCACCTCGTGCCGAAACTCCTCTACTCCATCCTCATTAGCATCCAAAGCTTCGCCATGAGACTTACGGTTGGTAAGGCCATGTCGTAACTTGAACATGAAGAGCCAACCCTCGGATGCCTTGAAGTTTAGGGCATCGTGAAGCCTTGCGAACTTCTCAGCAGCAGCCTTCAGCTCCGTGCCACGCACCATCACACCAGCAGCATGTTGCTGTCGATACCAAATCAATGTGGAGCGGTCGACTTCAGCATACTTGGGAGTAAACATCATCTTCCTCTCCACGTTGTGTTTGCTTTTCGACGAGAAGTCAGCCATGTACTGCGTGAGTTTGTCTCGGGATCTCTTGATATCAAACACAGTAGATTAGGCGAGGTTGAACTCACGAAGGATGCGTAACGAAGACCATCCCACATCCACTTTCTCCAATATATCCCTCTTCTTCTCCAGAGTCAAAACCACTCTCTTCCTCTTCTCAGGCAGTGGGGCCATCATCACACACATGAAGAAGAGGCACGAGAGCAGCAGGAGAGCCTGCAGCAGGTAAGGCACCACCATAAATGCGAGCATGTGAGCAGCCCTGACGACGAGCGTGCACTCACGTTAAGAGACGGGCGGTAAGTGGGGAGGATGCAGGGGCGCTCTAGTGGACGTCGGAGGAATGACGCACCAAAACAAAGCTGTCCTGCGCTGCGCGCACCAAGGTCAAATTACTGGCGGGAAAAAGTCGGATTTTTTTCTAATTGTTTGCGGTTTTCGGATCATTTTGGGAATATTGGATCCCGGGACGATAATGTCCGGAAAGTGGTCATCCGGATAGTACGGGAATTACTGTATTATTTTGTATAAGAATAGGGCATAGGGCTCATTTCAATGGATGAAATCAGTGGAAAAATCCGGGGAAGATTTGCTTAGCGCATCGTGGCCGAGCAGGCGAGAGGAGAGGGTAATGGAGGGGAGGTAGGGAGGGGAGTCAAGAACGAGGAATAATGGCTAAATTGTCAACAATGGATGGGAGTACAGATGACATTAGCAGGATTGACTATTGTTGGACACTGGCAGTACTGATAGATGATACAAGCCAGCACTTGAAAGCCCGGGAGAATTCAAAATAACACAGAATCACCAAAGTGACGCCCCGCGGTATGATCCATTGCGCCCGAGCGTCACGAAAGTGACACCTTGCGGTTAAGGGATTAAGAGGGGGAATAAGAGTTTGGAAGAAGAAAGGGACAGGATGAAAAGGAAACTAGTAGAGTATGAATCCAAATCAAGAATGCAAGACGAGCACATTAACCCGTCACGTCCCAAGGTTTTCCGCACCTCCGACATCCCCGAGTCCCAAGCCTTTTTGGAAAAATTTTTTTTTTGGCTCAAACTTCTGCTTAGGTTGAGAAACGAAGGAAAATCACCAAGAAAGGGCTTACCGTGGTCTGTAAGTGGTCAGAACAGGTGAGGTCCCCTGGGCCAGGTATCGTATTCTTTTATTGGCGTGTCAGGCGCTCATGTTTTCTATGGTAAGGAATACTGGGAGAATCAACACACAACACCTCTATATTTTTGAATTTGAACTAATAAACAATAACAGTAACAGTATAATGGATTTCAGACACATATATATGAAAAATAAGCATTGTACCATCGCACGAGCATAGCGAGTTAGGTCCGAGTCGTAACATGCTATATGCTAAGTTTCTTGTATCAGTCAACCTATCATTTTTTCTACTTGTATACTTCTGTTTCAATGACATTTTACCAATTTCAACTGTTTGTAAGTGTTTTCAGATGTTTTCATTCATTATGATGACATGCAGCATAAGTTTAGCGCACATCAGCTTAGTAAGCGCACTCGCTATGACTCGTATTTCAACATACCCAATTGTTTTATCACTTTCCTATTATTTTTCCCTTTACATAGAACCTTTCCTCCACCACTGTAAATGTTTTCAATTATTTACATTCATTACGAGGGCTTTTAGCGATATCTATCTATCTATCTCTTGCCAGACGCCTCAGTCCCGTTTGGGGTGGCCACAAGCAAATCGCCTCCAAGTCGCCCTGTCCCCCGCCATTTCACTGCCCTGCTCCCAGCTCACACCCCCCTCTCTCATATACCTCTCCACCCCATCCCTCCATCTCATCCTCGGCCTCCCCCTCCCTCTTCCCCCCTCCACCTCACTCACATACATTCTCTTTGTCAGTGTTTCACCCTCCATCCTCTCCACATGGCCAAACCACCTCAGTGTGTTCCTCATAACGCTTCCTATCACATCCACATCCACACCACAACGCTCCTTTATATCCTCATTCGTCAGCCTGTCTCTCCACGTGACTCCACAGGCTCCTCTTAAATAACTCATTTCCACTGCTCTCACTCTTGACTTGTGTCCTTCCAACAATGTCCAAGCTTCACTTCCGTATGTTAGAGTTGGTATCACAATACTGTCATGTAGTAACTTTTTCACTTCCATGCTCACTTCCCTGCTCTTAGCACTGCTTTCAAAGAACCAGCAACCTTTCTTCCCTGCTGTACCGTTTCAAGCACTTCACCCTCCAAACCTCCATCCTTACTCATCACACTACCCAAGTACTTAAACGTACTCACATTTTCCAATTCCTCACCATCCAACCTCGCTGTACATTCACTGACTTCACCTCTCTCAAAGACCATCACTTTACTCTTCCCTACATTCACCTTTAGATTCCGTTTCTTACATACTCTCTCAAACTCATCCACCAAGCCTTGCAGCTCCCCTTCGTCTTCACTCAACAACACAGTATCATCTGCAAACAACAGTAAAGGGAGTTTCCAAACACTATCCTCTCTCACCAGGGCCACTCCAACATCCACTACCCTATCTTGTACCTCTTTTATTACCCCATCCATGTACAGATTGAACAACCATGGAGACATGACACATCCCTGTTTCAACCCAACTTTCAAAGAGAAAAATTCATTTAGTTCACCATCCACACGCACTGCAGCCTTCGCACCATCGTACATACTCTTCACAGCATTCAACAACTTCCTATCTACTCCATATATTCTTAACACTTTCCACAATCCTTGTCTATCCACCCTGTCATATGCTTTCTCCAAATCCATGAAAGCCGCATACAACTTCTTTCCCTTCTCTAGAAACTTTTCCACTAAAGATCTAAGAATGAATATCTGATCTACACAACCTCTTCCCTTCCTAAAGCCTCCCTGTTCTTCTCCAACTAATTTCTCTGTTCTTCCTTTAACTCTGTCTATAAGTATCCTACCATACACTTTTCCTATTATACTAAGAAGACAAATGCCCCTATGATTACCACACACTTCTTTTTCCCCTTTGTACAAGGGAATAATTATACCTGACTTCCAATCCTCCGGGACTCTACCTTCCTCCCAGGCCAATCTGCACATCTTCCACATCCATTGTACTACAATCTCTCCCCCATGCTTCAGCATTTCACCACACACTCCATCAATTCCTGGGCTTTCCCCGATTTAACTTTCTTCATTGCATCCACAACTTCTATCCTACTGATTTCTTCCTGTCTTCTCACCTCCCTCCTTCTCCCAGCCATTCCCCAGCCACTTATACTCGCATTACTTCCATCCTCTACGTTCAACAATTCCTTAAAGTGTTCTCTCCATCTGCTCACTTTTTCTCCCTTCTCCACTAGTAACCTACCATTTTTATCTTTCACTCCCCTGCTAACTTCACTTCCACCCTGTCTTACTCTTTTCACTTCTCTCCAGAACATTTTCTTACAGTCCCTCCACTTTACACTCAAATTCCTTCCAAATTCCTCATCCACTCTCTTCTTACTCTCTCTTACTAATCTTTTCACCTCTCTCTTTCTTTCCACATATAACTCCCTCTTCCACCTCTCAACTTCTTCCACGCCCCTATTTCTCATCCATTCATTGTATGCTTTCTTCTTTTGTGCCACAGCCTGTTTCACCTCTTCAGTCCACCACGCTGTTCCTTGCACCCCCCTCTGTCTTCTCTTCCACACACCACATCACATGCTGCACATATTTCTTCTGTAAATATCTTACACACACCTTCCACGTCTCCCATCTGCTCCAATTCATATTTGCCCAATCGTTCCTCCACTTCTCTCTTATACTCTGCCTTTTTCTCATCCTCTTGTAACCTTTCCACTCTCCTTGCAACTACTCCTTCCTCTCGTCTTTCCCTTCTTCTATTCCTCCATCTTATTTGCATTCTAATTCTGGCCACCACCAAGTAGTGGTCAGAAAGTCCACTCCCCCAACCTCTATACACTCTTGCATCCTTTACACATCTTCGCATCCTTTCATCCACACACACATAATCAATCATTGCCTTCCTTTCATTCAGTTCACCACCCACCCTTCTCATCACTCGCCATGTATACCTGTGGATCATTTTTATGCCTGAAGAGGGTATTGGCTATCACCAACCCCCTCCCAGCACAAATGTCCACTAACGCACTCCCATTCTCATCTATCTCAGCAGGCACACCCCACTCACCAACTATTCCATCCACCTTCACATTTCCAACTTTACCATTCATATCACCAATCAAAAACACTCTCTCATTCCTTCCAAACTTTTCCCTGCACACTTCCACATTTGTCCAGAACTCTTCTCTCACTCTTCTAGCACGATCTTGCGTTGGCGCATACACACACAATCGCCCACATTTGTATTCCAACTTTCAACTTTACCCACACAATCCTTGACCCAACTGATCCATACTGTCTTATGCTCCTCTTCCATCTTTTACTCACAACTATACATACTCCTTCCTTTGCCCTCTCATATGCTGGCGCATATTCACGTAGCAACCACGATCTCAAACACTTGTGTTTCATCTTCTACTTTATTTATTCACTCCAATTATATTTTCCCACTTACATTACACACGTTTACACCCCTATACTGCACTGTACATACTTACTGGCATTATTTATTCAAGTGAGCGTCAGAATATCGCATGAAAATACCCTCGCAATGAATGTTTCGACCAACATAATACTCAAACACTTATATACTAATTCTTCACATATATTACGCACTTTCCCACTTGTTGACTTCTATTTTCAATATTATGGGCCTTATTCATTCAACTGAGCGTCAGGATATCGCATCTCTATACACACGCTATGAATATTTGACTTAGAATATATTTCAGCACTTACAATAATTTGAACTTATATTATACCCATAAGCATTTCCAATAATAATAATTACATAATTTCAGGCATTATTTATTGCACTGAGCGACAGAATATCGCATCATAAAACCTTCGCTATGTATGTTTCCACTTACAGCATATTTATACACTTACATACAATTTTTGCACTTATACTTGTATGCACTTTATACTAATATTTGGAGATCAGCATGACTGAGGATTTCACTGAGCGTCTGTCTGTCGCATTTACTTCATAGTTTCAGCATCCTGTCGCATTCACACCATATCAGAATTGCATCAACGTGTGATATTCGCTGAAACATGGGTGAATACAGAGACCCACGTCACACTCAACGCACTCATAGCGGGTGTCCTTCCTCTGTGTCGTGAGTCTCACCTGGGAATTGCTACACACGTTACACCTGCGTCGGGGCCTGGGTCTGTTTGGCTGGGGAGGGATAAGAGTGGGGAAATGGCGGCAGGATATTCTCAGGGGAGTTTGGGCAATAGGGGCAGTGCGGGTGCGATGTTGGGGCCTTTCTACAGCATAACATGCAAACATCTCTCCTGTGTGCTCCCTCACAAACCCTTCAAATGTTTCCTGAACTCCTGTTGTCATGGCATGAAGGTGGTGGCAATTCAGAGCAGTGATGTCTAGCAAGTGAAAGAACAGTTTCTTATACCACTTCATCGTGGTCTTGGCACACTCTACCGTCGATATCATGGAGTCTGACTGGTCCATGAGGCGCATGTTTATGTTATAGTCCATGACACACTCAGGTTTCCAAATGTGACGCCTGTTCTTGCTACGGTAATCTACGGAATCAGTACGATGCATCAAGGGGTGCTGAACCGTTGACAAGAGGCTTACTTCTCTATTGTGGTTCCACACAGTTGCAAGGATGTTGTTGGCTTTGAAGAAGACAACCTCATTCCTTGCAAGTTTCTGCCCTACCTTGGCCATGTGACGCCGGTTCACCTTCACGGTTCCACAGACTCCCATTTCATGCGTGTGAAGATAACGAGCGAGAAGAGGGCCAGTGTACCAGTTGTCCAGGTAGAGGACGTGACCACGATGAAGGTAGTCTTCTATTATCGTCTTTACCACTGCTCCCGACAGTCCAATACTTCGATCTTCTATTATGTCTGTCTGTGCACCGGTGTACAAGACTATGTCTTGCACGTATCCAGTTCTACAGTTGCACATAACAAAGATCTTGAACCCAAAACGGTGCCTTTTGTTGAGTATATACTGCCTAAATGAAATATTACCTCTCCACAACACGAGACTCTCGTCTATGACGAGGTCTCTATAGGGATAGAATGAGGAACGAAAGGTTTGCCTCAGGTGATCAAAGACCAACCTAATTCGCCTCATTTTATCAGTGTCGTTCGCATTTGCAGGATCATGAGCATCATAGAAATGGAGGCAACTTAGAATTTGTTGAAACCGATTACGGCTCATCACTTGCCCAAATATTGGGGTAAACATAACAGGGTCCCTTGTCCATTAAGCAGGAATTCTGTTCTTTCGTATAATACCCATCAAAAGGACCAGGGCAAAAAATAGGAACATTTCTGAAAGGGAGACAGGATAATCATACATGATAGAATGCCTACTCCTTGTTCCCAGTCTTTCACTCTCAAGGCGCTGGGTGCTTGCAAAAAGGTTGGTTTGGTATACAATCTGCTCCACAAATGCCTCACTAAAAAACAGATGGAAAAATCCAACCTGGTGGAATTACGGTGAATTCCGGGAGCAATGCAGCCAGAGCGCCCCTGCTCAGTGAAGGGGTGAATGAGGGGAGAAAAATCACTCCCATCCTCCCAATTCCATCCCACAAATCCCTCGTCCCCATCGTCCCCATCACCGTCTTCGTCTGGGTGGGGAGGAGATCCTGGTGGGGGATGTGGGGGAGAAGGAGTGCTGAGGGCTTCCCCATTGTCACTCCTCTTCCCTCTGCCTTCACCCTTTCCCTTTCCCTTACCCTTACGGCCTTGAGGAACATTAGGGGGCTGTGGGGATGAAGTAGTGGAATACTGGGGAGCAGAAGACGTGCTGGGGAGTGGTTCCTCCCCACCTTCCCCCTCCATGACAACACCACGTGCTTTCTCACGCACCCTAGCTCGACCACGTGTTAGGGGATATTGGAGAGCATAAGACGTGCTTGGGAGTGGTTCCTCCCCACCTTCCCCCTCCATCACAACCCCACGTGATACTGAACGCACCCGCACTCGCCCACGTGATACACTACGCCGCCTCACACTACCTAGGGAGAGCAATGACTCACTCACGTCACTCTCACTTTCCCTAATCCTCCCTGTACTTTCCCTTTCACTCCCCACTCCCTCCATGGCACTTCCTAACTCCCCAAACAAAATACTAGGCCCATACCTGCTCGTCCGACGTGGTGTGTTCTCTGGGCCACGATAAGTGATTACCTCATGTCCATACCACGTGGCAGCACGTCCTACGACTCCGTCCTGGTCCTCGTCATCGAAATCTGGTTCCAAATCACGTTAGGGGTTTCTTGGCCGGCTGCCCCTCTCTAGCAGCACGGTAAGTCACGTACTACCGCTTCCTGGGAGACAGGACTTCTTCGTCACTGCTGGTGGTTTCTTCCTCCTCTGGCTGCACATAATCTTTATCCACAACCTCATCGTCCAGTGGGGAATCACTGTCGCCTGTAAAGGTGTCCAGGGCGGCTTGAATTTCGCCCTCTGAGAGACCTCTCTTAGCCATGTCTGAGCAGGACTGTTGCTACCAGGTGAGTGGACGAGTGGCGGGGGTCGCCGAGTGTCCCCACCTGGTGGCAGGTCATGCGAGGATACGTACCGCAAATCAAGCGCGAAATTTGAAAATTGTCGAAATAATGCACTTTGCAATTGCACGACGTACCGGTACGTCGCCAGGACTGGCAAATGCAAATTGTTGCAACGTACCCATACGTCGACGGGACGGGGCGGGTTAACCCCTTAACCGTGGGGCGTCACTTTTGTGACGCTTGGGAGCAAGGGATCATACCGCGGGGCGTCGCTTTTGTGATTCTGTGTTATTTTGAATTCACCCGGGCATCCAAGTGGGGGCTTGTATCATCTATCAGTACTGCCAATGTCCAACACTAGTCAGCACTCCTAATCTCATCTGTACTCCCATCCATTGTTGACAATTTAGCCATTTCTCCTCATTCTTGACTCCTTTCCCTACCCCCCCTCCATTACCCTATCCTCTCGCCTGCCCGGCCGTGCTATGCTAAGTAAATCTTCCCTGGAATTTTTCACTGATTTCATCCATTGAAATAAGCCCTATAAATAATATATACAAGAAAGAAATAAGGTAAGTGAGAGTGCCATACACCTGGAATTGGCTAATTATCACCTGACAACACCTCACGTGCACTCGTTCGCTAATTTTCGCTGTTTATTTCCACTTGAAATATGCGGTATAATCTATTTTCGTAATAAATATACATATAAGGGGGGAAGGGAGAAGCCTAAATGATATTTACATTCACCTGGAACTACCTAATTTATAATGTATTGTCTAGATTTCCTGCCAATCACTTCACTGCTATAAATTAGCTGTGTCAAGTGGCTAACGTTGGTAGTAATGAATTTCCCTAGGTAGGCCACCACCCCGGCCCACCCTTATCAGTTCACTCTCATCTTCCGAAGTGGAGGTACGTTTGTTCGTTCTTGCTAGCTTCAGGGACTTTTCACCCCCATGCAAAGGGCCCTGTGACCTTTACCCCCTACTAAACCTCGTGTGGAAAGAGGTAAAGGGCTGACAATTGATAAAAGAGTGACTACGATCTTTCTGTTGAGTAAAACAGTGCAAGTGGAATTGTAAATAATGTGTAAACAGCAAGTGAAAGTAATGAATGTAAATATATGTGAACAGTGGAAAATAGTTTTATAAGTTACTTCAAGTGACAGTGCATAACAGTGTAAATAAATTAGAAATGTAAATAACGTAAATAAAATAGAGAACGTAAATAGAAATGTAAATGAGTAGTATTATAAGAATACGAGTATATACCCTAGGAGTAATGAAAGTGAAAGTTTCACTCAGGCATGTCTGAATACTATGAGTTATGAGAGTGAAGGTGAAAGTGACATTCACTCTCAATGCTAGTATACAGGACGAGAAAGTGAATGCTACGTATTTTACTGAAAGAAATTGAATCCCTACAGTGACAATAAACTAATACTACTGAAGGAAACTTATGGATAAGACTGTAGATATATATAAGTGTTATATAGTAATAGAAATATAAAGTGTGAGGGGTTTTATGAATAATAAATGACAGAGTACCAAGAGCGAACTAGCGCAAGTGCGACGGTCAGACGCGCTCGTAATTTTCATTGCTTTCACAGTGGGTTTTTTTTTTGAGTATGGATCCCAAACTACTTGAAAATCATAGAGTAGTGTTTATAGTGTTAATATCTGGCTGTTGTAATCATATTACGGGTTGTCGGGAAGTGTAAAGTGGAGACTTCGTTACCCAACTTCAGAGGTCTCCACAAGTCCTACGGTAACCGACGAAGGCTCAACAAACATTCCAGGAAAAAGCTGAAGGTATGTGCCATAAGCATATGTAATTTTAATATTCTAGGACTAATAACTGATTTTTGGCAAATATTTTTTGAGAGTCTGTCGGAGCCCAAATAACCCCGCGGCACACGCAAAACATTGGTAAACATGCCCGCAGTGTAGGGGTTAAAGAAATCAAGGAGCAACATAAGGGATGGAAGAAAATTCAGGAAAAAGGAATAGTAAATTTGAAAGAGATTATAGAACAACAAAGCAAGGAAAAGGTGGGGAGGGAAGTGGTTAGGGTACTGAGAAGTACAGAATCTTTAGTTAGGGACATAGCAGATAAGAAAAAATGTATAATAATTTCAGGATTTAAAGAAAAACACATGACAGTAAGATCAGAAAGAGAAAGAAAAGAACTGAGTAAGATTAAAGAAATAATATCAGTAGTCATGGAGGAAAACAATGAAGCTCAAGATGAGATTGAAGAGGTGTTTAGGTTAGGATAGTACGAGGAAGGAGGGGCAAGGCCATTGAAGGTAAAGTTTAAGTCCCAGGCAACAGTAAATGAAATTATCAGTAGGACATGGAAATTATCAGACAAGGAAGGGTTCAAAAATATTTGGATAAGGAGAGATGCAAATGAGGAAGAAAGGGCAAAAATAAGTTAGTAAAGGAAGCAAAGGTAAAAAACGAACAGAGAATGGAGGAAGAGAAGACAATGTTTTATTGGAGAGTCATGGATCAGAAATTAAGGAAGTGGTACCGATGGAAAGAAGGAGAAAAGAGGGTATAAGAAACATCAAAAATAACTTGAAGTTGGTATATACAGTAAAACCTCAATTTAACGTCACTCATTGTAATGGCAACCCCAAACTAACGGCACAAATCTCCTGAGGAATATTTATGCAAAAAAATTTTAAAAATTCCCAAAATCTCCCAAGGAATATTTATGCAAACATATTTAATAAATTCCCTCAAAATGGGTAAAAATTAGAAAGAAATTCAAATGTGGCCAGCACCACGTACATCTCGATCGTCTGTTTGCAGTTTCCCGCCAACTAGGTAGCCTGTGTTCATGCTCACCCAGTCTTCCTCCCGCCTAACCTGACTAAAAAGCGTCCCACGTGTGTGTTTATTTTGCAGGATTTCGTGACTTTTTTTAGGCAGTGACGTTGCCGAAAGTTCAGGAAAAACAGTCAGGGAAGGTACTGACACTCAGAAAAAAGCTCAAAGTGGTGCAGAGGTTGGAAAGAAATGAGTCTAGGAGGAGTATTATGGAAGCATTTGCAATTTCTTCCTCCACCATCTACGATCTCAAGAAACAGGCAACCCAGATTAAGAAGTTTTTTGCTATGAGTGAGACCAACAAGGGGATAGTAAAGTGGCAGAACCTACAGCATCCAAAATTAGAAGAACTTGATCGTCCATTATACGAGTGGTTCCAACTTAAGAGTTCCGAAGGTGCACCAATCTCTGGCCCACTACTCATTGAACAGACCAAAATATATTTTATGAGAGGCTAGGTATTACTGACAGGTGTGTTTTTTCATCTGGCTCTTTGCACAGATTCAAGCTTCACCATGGCATTAGGTCCATTGATGTCAGTGGGGAACAAATGTCTGCTAACCAAGTGTCTGCTGACGAATATAAGGAAACATTTCAAGGCATCGTCAACAAGTACCATCTGTCAGCTGATCAGATTTACAATGCAGATGAAACTGGGCTGTTTTGGCATTGTTTGCCAGGGTCTACCTTAGCAGGTGGTAATGAGAAGGTGGCACATGGTTTTACACAAAATAAAGACAGGATAACTCTTTTATGCTGTGCCAATGCTTTGAGGAAACACAAGATAAAGTTGCTGGTGATTGGTAAATATGCCAAACCATGGAGTCTTAGGAAAGTAGCCCACTTGCCTGTTCATTATGACCACCAGGGAAACACATGGATGAGCTGTGAGGTGTGTAAGCAGTGGTTCGTTCATGTATTTGTTCCTGCAGTCAAGGAGAATTTAAGACGTCTGGGCAAGCCTGAGGACACAACAGTTGTACTCCTCTTGGACAATTGTAGGGCGCATCCCCCCGCCAGTGAATTAGTGTCGGGGAATATTTTTGCTGTCTATCTGCCCCCTAACGTCACAAGTATGATCCAGCCTATGGATCAGGGGGTAATCCAAAACCTCAAGATGCACTATAAAAAAGAATTTATGCGGATGGTCCTGAACTCAGACTCAGATGTGGTCTCATTACAGAAAAACTTCACTCTAAAGGATGCCATTTATTTTGCCTCCAATTCCTGGAGGGACGTGAAGAGTAAGACTCTCAACAGAGCATGGCAAAAGTTGTGGCCCACTGTGACGCAAGATGTAGACCACTTCGATGAGGATGGCGAGTTTGAGGGATTTGCTACAGCCCAGAAACTCAAGAACATTCGCGACATGGTCAATGGCAGTGATAAGGTGGAGGTTGAAGACCAAGAACTGGAAGACTGGATGGACTTAGAAGACAATGTACCCATCACACAAACACTTGATACTGATGAAATTATTGCTGCTGTGCAAGGATGAGCACCAGAGGTTCAAGAGGAGGAGAGTGATGAGGAACTAGAAGTGTCACCCAATGTGCCCTGGGCTGAGGTATTGGCAGCATTAGACACTTTCATAAGGTTTGCTGAGAGGCAGCCTTCACTCACTGCTCAACATGTTTGATCATTGCACAGTATACGCAATATTCTACAGGATGCACGGAGAAAGGCCAGCAAACAGTCAGACATCCGAACCATGTTTGCCAGAGCCAAAAAGAGGGCTGCCATAACCTCTAGCAACCTCCAACCTCAACCCTCAACCTCAGCCCACAGTGACCTCCCTATGGTACCGGTACTGGATGAAGATCCTGACGATCCACCAGTGCCACCAGTAAGCCCCCAGTAACCCCAAGGTGAAATAAATTAGCATGTAGGGTTAGATTTAAGAACTAGTGTTATAGACTTCATAACTTAGTGAACTTATTTACGTAGTGCCATTTAGTCTACTCCAACCTGCCAACTAACTTACCTGGATTACTGTACTGTACGTACCTGGATTACTGTACTGTACTTACCTGGATTACTGTACTGTACTTTACTACAACACCACACCTACCTGCTCTCTTTTGTTCTACGGGGTAAATATAAAATTTCTTTATTGATTTTGTATGTCTGCACATGTTTATATGCTTAAAAATGTGTTAGCTTGAGTTCCGGGGGTATCGATAAATTACCTGTACACTGAGCCTCCTGGAAAAAAAAAAATGTTTGCACATTATATTGGTTCATATTAAACCATAAGCCACATTTCTTTATGATAAAATCTCTCAAAACTGATACCTCATGAGAAGGAATATTGATGAGCTTTTGACTCTCACCTACGAATTTATGCGAGAAAGTACACTCACCGAAGTAAGTGTTGACTCGATTTCTTAAAGTTTCAGACGAACTCCCTGGGTCTGGCAACGTTCACTTGATTGGGAGTTAGCAGACGGAAAGTCTTTGCCTACCCTGCAAACATTATTTAATGGTGTAAAAGAAAACTAATCTTGTGAAAGTATTACTGTAGTTAAGTTTAACGTTTATTTGTTTTAGTTTATCTATCTATCTATCTATCTATCTATTGCCAGACGCCACAAGCTCGTAAGGGATGGCCATTTGACTCTGAGTTATTTGTTTTACAGGGAGGGGCACTAACCCTCCACCAACCCACTTGTTGACTCATAGGGAGCACGTATGGTTTGGTTATATGGTTATCACCCAGCGTTGTAAATGGTTTCTTGGCTTACAGGAAACCATTTGGCTTGTCACTCAATGTAAAGCCACCTGTAATGAGAAACAAAGGAATAAGAAGTGACAGGAAAGCTGGGAGAAACAGGTCAGTAACAATAATTAAGTGAAAAAGCGACATTTGACACGTTTCCACTACGGTTGTACCATTCTTAACTGGCGGTTTGGGTGGGGCACGAACCTCTGTACAATGTTGCCACGTTTTCTATACTCGCGAAGCCTCTCTCTCTCTCTCTCTCTCTCTCTCTCCTGGGGGGAGATGTGCATCACCCTAGGGAATTTTGTTTCTTTTATGTGTTTTATAAACTTGTGCTTTCATTTCTTTATTTTGTTGTTTATTATATTATTTTTTTACATATGGTGCCAGATGACCTCGGTGTTGCGGCGCCTTGATTTGTTTTCATTCAATCATTCTCGCCCACCTTCCTTCCCTCACTTCATCTTTCCCTCAACTTGACAATGCACTTAACACTGCCTCTTGCCTGCCTTCTCTCTCTCTCTCTCTCTCTCTCTCTCTCTCTCTCTCTCCTGGGGGAGATGTATGTCACCCTTGGGAATTTTGTTTCTTTTATGAGTGACTTATAAACTTGTGCTTTCATTTCTTTATTTTGTTTTTATTGTATCTAATTAAGTTTAAAAATATTATTGTTTTACATATGGCGCCAGATGACCTCGTTGTTGTGGCGCCATGATTTGTTTTCATTCATTCGCTCTCTCCCTCCTTCGTTCCCTCCCTTCCTCCATCTCTCACTCAGCTGCACTCAACACTCCCCCTGGTCTGCCTTCCCCCCCCCCTCTCTCTCTCTCTCGTCTGTGGTATTTTAGGATACATTTTGGTTATTTTCTTTTACGTCATAATGTACATATTGTAAATTTGACTTTATTTCCACACCACCCAGGAGGTAAAAGTCTTGGTGCATTTTTTTTTAAGAGGTGTCCCCAAACAGGCCTGTTCCTCTATCCCTCACAGATGACCAGGTCAGACTGGGTGTGTGTGAGTGTTGCCGTTCACGAGAGTTTAATGTATATATTTTTTTTTTACTAAGGAATTGGCATATTTTTGCTTATATTCCTGCACATTATCTTATAATCATAATTGTGACATTATTACCAACCCCAGAAATACGGTAACAGCCAATAAAATTGACTACTTTTTTTTTAAGCAACACTAAAATAATTATGCTACGTTTCTGTATTGCCGTATAAATATTTTATGCATAATAAGTTTACTGTTACCGCTTCCCGTCCGATCAGCGAAGTTAAGCAACGTTGGGTCTGGTTAGTACTTGGATGGGTGACCGCCTGGGAACACCGGGATGCTGTTGGCATAACGTTCTCCCTACGTGTCAAGTGGGGTTGGTGGAGGATTAGTGCCCCTCCTTGTAAAACAATTAACTCTAAGCCCTTGGCCACCCCGTTTGGGATACATGGCGTCTGGCAATGAATGAATGAATGAAGTTTACTGTTCTTTCATATATTATAATACACACGTTACCATTATATTCTTATGTGTTTATCTTATTGTGATGCCTATTACATATATCAGAGCTGTTCGCATAGCGGGTAGGAAACACTTGGCAACATTGTACAGAGGTTCGTGCCCCACCCAAACCGCCACTTAAGAATGGTACCACCATAGTCACCATTCATGCTAGCAGTGTTACCAATGTAGCATTTTTCCCGCTAAACTTAGTCATTTTAAAAGCTGTTTTAGAAGCTATCTAACTGGTAAAAATTGAAATATTTTTTTGTATATCTGGTGTTCATTTAAAGTCCTGTCTAGCGTTTTTTTCCTTAATCTTTCTCAGTCTGGCAGATTTTTACCACTATTGAGACCAATCAGGCAGATTTCTATAACTACTTTGGCAACACTGCACGCCAGTCCAGGCCTAACGTCAGTCACCATCACGCAGCAGAGTGGAGTGGATGCTTCAGACTTTGTTACGATTCCCCACCCCTCCCCCTCGGTGTAAGCCCCAATCTAACGGAATTTCGTTTTTCTCGGCATGCTCAGGGCCCCCTAAGGTGCTGTTAAATTGAGGTTTTACTGTACTAATATTGATGGTTTAATATCGGCAAGGCTAGAAATCAATGATTTTTTGAGGGTTCATGAACCTGATATTATGTGCTTTGTAGAGACCAAGTTAAGAGAAGATATTGATGTTCATATGGGAGATGGTAAATACAAACTGTGGAGAAGAGACAGAAAAGAAAAAACAGGAGTGACGATAGCAGTGAAGAACAACATAAATGTAGATACCGTGGAAATGGGAGAAGGCAGGGCCGATGTGATTAATATGAAATTAGAAACTGGAGAGAATAGCAAGGGAGATATGGTGGTAGTGTATGTTCCCCCTAAGACAAGAGCATGGAGTGATGATGATTACCAGGAAATGTCAGACATGGCTGGTTATTTACGGGAAATTATTGAGAAGAGCAACAATATAATTTTAATGGGTGACTTCAATTGCAAAGAGGTGAACTGGGAGGAATGGGACTTACGAGGCTGCGAAGATTCGTGGGGCACTATATTATTAAATATAACAATGAACAATGTGATGACAATGGGTCAAAGAAGAGACACCGTTCCGAGGTGAGGACACACCAGCAAGACTGGATTTACTGTTTACCAAAGAACCCGATGTAATAGAATCTTTGAAATATCTGTGGCCTATTGGAAGAAGTGACCATGTGGTCATTGAGTTCCAGATGATAACGGGGAACGTGGAGCCAAGAGATGAGCTTTATACGCAGGGAAGATACAACTTTGGGAAAGCAAACTTTACAGGATTGAGAAAATTTTTCAAACATGCAGATGTGAGAAAATTCAGAGAAACAAGAGAGATACAGAGGAAGTGGGATATTTTTCTAGACTTCTATAATCCGGGAGTGGAAAAATCTGTGCCAAGAGTAAGGAGGAAAGAAAACAGGAAAAAGGAATGGTTTAATAGAAAATGTATGATAGCAGAAAAAGAGAGAGAGATGGTGTGGAACAATTGGAGAAAGAGAGGTAACAACAGAACGAAGGAAGAATATAAAAGAACTAGAAATGAATACACAAGAATATGTAGAGTGGAAGAAAGGAATTTTGAAAAAGGTATAATAGACAAATGTAAGGATGAACCCAAACTGTTTTATAGATTTGTCAATGGTAAATTGAAACAAAAGGAAGGAATCACCAGATAGAAAGCAGAAGGAGAGGTCTATAAAGATACGGCAATGCAAGCAGAAATAATGAACAAATGTTTCCAATCAGTTTTCACTAATGAAGTGGAGGGAGTGAATAGAAATGTAGTGATAAAAGATATAAAAGTGGAAGTACAGGAAATGTATAAATTACTGGAAACTCAGGATGTAAGGAAAGCCCCAAGACCAGATGGAATCTCTAATTGGGTACTGAAGGAATGCAGAGAACAACTGGCGGATAAGATTCACGGTTTAATTGTGTGTTCTCTGGAAGAGGGGAAAGTGCCTCAAGAATGGAAGAGGGCAAATGTGGTACCAATTTTTAAGGGAGAAAACAGGGAAGAACCTCTGAATTATAGACCAGTGTCCCTAACCAGCATGGTCGCAAAATTGTGCGAGAGAATTCTGAAAGATAGATGGATAAAATACCTGGAAGAGATGAATATTCTGGCTGATAGTCAGTTTGTATTCAGGAGTGGAAGGTCATGTGTTTCCAACTTGTTGAGCTTTTACTCAAGAGTGATTGACGTGCTACAGGAGAGAGACGGTTGGGTGGATTATGTGTATTTAGATTTGGAGAAGGCCTTCAACAAGGTACCCCATAAGAGACTAATGTGGAAACTAAAGCATATAGGAGGACTGAAGGGGAACCTCCTGGAATGGATGAGAGACTTTTTGAGAGACAGACAAATGAGGACAGTAATAAAGGATAAGATGTCTGGATGGAGAGAAGTAACAAGTGGAGGCCCACAGGGCTTGGTGTTGGCGCCAGTAATGTTCCTGATTTACGTAAATGATATGGTAGATGGAGTGAACAGTTATGCTAGTCTGTTTGGTGATGATGCAAAGATCTTGAGGAAGGTAGAGTTGAGTAGGATTGTAAAATGCTGCAGGAGGATCTGGATGGGATACACAATTGGAGTCGGATGTGGGAAATGAAATTCAGTGCAAAGAAATGTAAAATACTGGAAATGGGTAAAAGTACCAAGAGGCCATCACTGAATTATTTGATGAATAATGAACCAATCACAAAAGCGAGAGAAGAGAAAGATTTGGGAGTGCTGGTCCTGGACAGTTTGTCACCTGCAAAACATATTAGGAAGACAGTTAGAAAGACGTATAAACTCTTGACTAACATAAGTGTAGCTTTTCATTATATGGATGAGGAGATGATGAAAAAATTGATAGTGGCCATGATCTACCCCAAGTTAGAATATGCAGCAGTAGTGTGGTCCCTACACAAATGGAAAGATATAAAGAAGACTGAGAGAATACAAAGAACAGCAACCAAAATGTTCCCCAGTCTGACAGAGCTGTCATACAGAGAGAGGCTGGAAAAGCTGGATTTGCTTTCCTTAGAGGAAAGGAGAAAGAGAGGCGACATGATTGCAGTGTTCAGGACCCTGATGGGAGTAGATAAAATTGACAAAGAAGATCTGTTTGTATGGGATAAGAGAGTAACAAGAGGACGTGGAATGATACTGAAGAAGCCAAGCTGCTTGAAGGATGTCAAGAAATATAGTTTTCTTTATAGATGTGTAGACTTGTGGAATAGCTTGAACAAAGAGATCGTCTAGTCAAAAAACTTAAACGAGTTTAAAGCTAAATTTACGAGCATAGCTCCTTTCCTATATATCACAATTAGGTAAATATGCATGCACACACACACACACACACACACACACACACACACACACACACACACACACACACACACACACACTACGTAACTTCTTCTCATCTTCAAACCCTTCTACTGTAGGTCCTGCCAGTATCTCAACACCTCTGGAGGAAGTGAGTTATCCGTATTTTGTTGATTTGTATATTGACCTGTTTCTGTGTTTCTGTTTTTTTTACACAAATAGGTATTGTTTTGTACATATGCACATATGAGATGGAAAAAAGTTTAGCTTAAGTATCAGTACCTACCAAAAAGACTAGTGATCATGTCGAGTTTCTGAGAGCACTATCAAAAAGCTTATGATATTTTATGTGTATACTTTGAGCAAAAAAAGAAAATAATAAAACCTAATGAGAAAAAATATGTAGGTGTGGGTGAGGCTGGGAAAGAGTGTTTTTATCTTGCTTGCGGGCGAGGAGGAGTATTCTACGTTTATTGTCCATTTACTCGAAAACTATTGGACATATTGATTTCCTGTAAGAACCATGATAAAGATCAGTGAATTCTACGTACAAGACATAACAATTTAATATCTCTGATGAATAGTTGTCACTATGTAGGTGGGAATATAACAGTTGTTGTGCACACATGACGAAAGTACAGCACAGCCATGAGTACCCAGTAATTATTTGTAATTTTCCCGGAAACTTTGAGGCATATCAAAAATCTGCGGGGACCATGAGAAATTTCATGAAATTCTACACAATATTATGAAATAAAAACATAAGGTGTGCAAGAAAACTTTTGCAGTAGAGCTCCCTGAACAAAAATCTTTTTTTTTTTTTTTTTTTTTTTTTTTAATGACTTTAAGTTTTTGGCTATTTTCTCAAAAACAATCTTATCACAACCGGACTTTCTCATTAGAATGATGATGAAATTCTCTATCAAACTTCTAATAACATTTTTCAGTATGATGGAAAACATTCGAACTAGGATGTTGGGAAGTGGGATTGACGTTCCCACATGTTTATGCACGGTGGCCTAATGTAGTTTTATTCGTAGTTTTTTTGTGTTTTTTTTTTTTTTTTTTTTTATAGAACAAACATTGACGAATAAGATGATGAAGGTGTCATGGCAATATATAGAGGTTTGGGTTGCGAAAATAAGGTGAGACTTCGTGTTATCAGCGGCGCGCAGGCAGGCTGGCAGGGAGGGGGGAGGAATAAAATCGTGTCCCTGAAAACTTACTAAAACTTATCCATGCGCCAGAGGGTTAAAAATAAGGTACTGCCATGAAGCCATATCACATTTTCAGTTATCTTAGTTAACTTCATTATAATTCTAATCAGGCTCAGTGTTTTGAATAATCTGGCTGGAAAATGATTTCAGAGCCGGCTGTTGGTAGGTATAAACATAATTAATATAAAAAATGAATATTGAAAACTGAAATATAAAAGCTCAACTTGCTTGGCCCTTCTCCACATACTGGTACATGAGAGACCATTTCTGCAAAATTGAGTATGAACTACATTCATACCAGTTTCTTTCAGTTCAGAGACTACAAGTTCATTCTCAAGTCCACCTTACAAGACACACAAAAGTTATGTCAGTTGGTATGTTCATGTATGTGTACAGTGATTTTTTGGTGCTAATGTAGATGGATCTGTGGGTGTTGGGGTCTTTGGGCAGGAGAGTTGAGTGGGATGGCTGGGTGGATTGGGGGCGGAAAGAGATAGCGGTCGCAGAGGCTTTGGCCTTTTTTCTTGCCTTCACGGGTTGTGATACCGTGTCATTCTTTGCCAACAAAGGGAAGATGACAGCCTGGGAAACATGGGTGTTTCCTGACATCACAGCCAGATTTTATGTTCTGTCTGTCTCCAGTGAAAACCACAAACTAGAACAGTTGATGGCAGTGGTGTATAGCAGGACAGTGGACTTGAAGTCTGTGAACAATGTGCACAGGTTCTTATTCCCAAAGAGGGCAAGGACAATGGACGAGTTTCCGGTCAAAATTTTTTTGAAGTTAGATACTTGTATGGGTAAAAGATACTCAGAAAATAACTATGTCAACCATTATTTCCAATAAAAATATGAAGAAACATGAAAAAACAATATAAAGTAGCCAAAAAATCACGTGACACTGAAACGGCCTGTGATTGGTTTTGACGTCACTACTCACACTGAGGCAGCATAGTCTGCTTTGTTAACGTTTAGCCAGGATACTCTGTGCTTATTTCTGACCTCTAAGAATGTCCAGTGACGAGTAATAATTGCTAATGTTTCGTTCCAATGTGTAAGTGCACTGACAAAAGCACAGTAGGGAAATTATTCCTCTGTATACTAGCCAGTAACAATAAACGAAAACAGTGGTGGCTATCTGCTCGTCGGAAGTTCCCAGTGCTGTAATGCAGTCTTTACTGTTGTGAAAATATTATATTCTTCACCATATAGGTTCATACACACCTAATTATCTGAAAGTCAGTCAAAAAACTTTGCTTTATTTAATTATTAATAGAATATTAGGAGTCAGAGCGAAAATGTGCTAAGGTTAGCGGGTATTTCTACTTTACATTGCCAACATGCCTTGACAGCCTTCTGTTTTGCACAGATACTGATTTAAAGTGCAAATAAGTGCATTTGTATGTTAAATTAATAATTATACAAAGCAGAAGTCTGCCAAGGCAAGCTGTTCAGCTAAAGGAGAAACACTTCCGCTAATTTTAGCCCGTTTTCTCTGTGAATCCGGATTTTTTAAAAGGTAAAATTAAATACAAAAATTTGACAAGATTTCATATAATTAGGTGAGTATGAACCTCTATGGTGATAAAATCTATAACACTTACCAATAAAAAAGTGCCAATTCGGTGTTGATTCGGTAAATGACCGCTGATTCGGTATTTCGTCACACTCCCCTGAAGTACTGTAGTTTAGTCACTGAAACTTTTTTTTCTTCAGAAAACTAATAATGAAGAGGTCAAATATTAAATATGAGCATAATACCATCATAAACTCATACAACTGATACTGTACGGCATGCATTTAACACTTCCCACCTCATGAGGTACGAGCACCGCTCGGGAATGGTGTAGCTGTAAGCTACTTCTGGTCGATTTCACCACAATTTACTTACCTAACAGGTACCACCCATTTATACCATGAAAAATATTCCTTCACAACATACCTGAAGGGGGTAGTTTGGATCTACGGTGGCCATGCAGGTACAACTGTCATCTCTGTTACTGGTAAAGTATTGTGTGATGGATTGGAGCGTTGTCTGCAGTGTGAATGCTGACGTCATCGCCAACATGGCGGCTCCTTCCCTCCAGCCGCAAAGAATTAAAGTTATCAGGTCTTGTTCAGTGCATATGATAAATTAAATTAAAAGATACATATACCGTAAGTTTTTAAGTACATGGCAGAGTGCACTGGCCATGTTTACCCAGAACCGACAACTCGTCCATTGAACACATTCCCCCCACAGCCGATGCTCTTGAGGAACATACGATAAGAGCATTGTACCAGGCTGGACATGTTTGGGGCCAAGCTTTAGTTTTCTAACCAGAGCTCCCATCACCATCTGTCTGGGCTTGGCAGAAACTCAACAGTACTTAGCACCCTGTATGAACATAGTTGCCTGTTGTCCAGAATGCTACTCAGAATTAATCAGTTGCTACTGTAAAACGGCTTGCAAAGGGAACTGCAAGTATTACAAGGCTAACTTGCCATGTACGTCATTATGTGACTGCGATGGACATTGTTTTAATATCTGAATTTGATCAAAAAGACATGCAATAGACGTTTGCCATTGTATCAGAGTTATATCGGAAACAGGCTTCAGCAGGTAGCCATCTTGAATAACAAATAGGCTGACCTCTTCCACATTGGCCAGTAATTCCATTGGATTGCCAAACCCTGAGAACATAGTTAGTCATTGGAATTATGTTTCTGTCATAGTATTGGAGTTATGGAAGAAAATACAGGTTCTAAGGCAACCATCTTGAAATCCAAGATGGCCAACCTTTGCTGGGTCAAAAAATCATTCCATTCATTTGCCAGACCCAAAAAACCTGGGGTTAGCCATTGGAATTATGTTTCTATCTATCATATTATTGGAGTTATTGAAGAAAATATGGGTTGAAAGGCAGCCATTTTGAAATCCAAGATGGCGACCACCAGGGGTCCAAAATTTTGGGGGTCCGTTCCAAAAAATGATTGTATGGGTCCATTCTACACCTGTGCAAAATTTGGTGCTTTCCTGAAAAAGTGAATGATTGTTTGCCTTGTCCACTGAACTAGTAAAACCACTAACTCAGAGACAAATGGCCACTCCTTCTGGGTTTATGGTTTGGCATTGGATAGATATAGGGGGCAGGATGGCTTAGTGGTAGAGCATCGAACTCGGGACCAGGGGGTTGTGAGTTTGAGCCACACCCGGTAGCTGCCATGCCGGGAGGGGTGGTGCCCTCTTGTTACCAAGCAGGGCTGTATGATCTAGTAAGGCCTAGCTCGGGGAAACATTTCCCTTTTTTTTGGTAGATAGATAGACACTCTTCACTCACTGTTTCTTAACTTTGCATCATCCCATAACTACCTGGAAGTCATCACTAGCTTGGTCTCATCCTTGACCACCCTTGTTCCTAAACTACCTACCATGCCTGACACTTCTGTTCCCACGTACTCTTTACCATACCAGGGAGGTTTTGAAAGTGTGAGTTGGATAAAAGAGAGAAAAAGATAGAGTATCAGGAGAAATTGAAAGATGAGTGGAACGCAGTGAAAGATCTGGAAAATGGCAGTGTGGAGGAGGAATGGCAGTTACTTGAGAGTGCTGTGGTGGGGCATGCAGAAGAGGTGTGTGGTGTGAGACGTGTGGGTGGTGGTGTAAGAAAAGAAAGTGAATGGTGGTGCGAGGAAGTAAGTATGGCTGTGGCTGAGAAGAGACGTGCATATGAAGTGTGGCTACAGAGGAAGGATGAGATGTCATATGAGAGGTATAAGGAAAAGAGGAATAAGGCGAGAAGGGCTGTGCATGATGCTAAAGTGGCAGCAGATGAGAGGTGGGGTAGGCGGCTGACAGAGAATTTTCAACAGAATAAGAAAATGTTTTGGAAGGAGGTGAAAATGTTGCGAAAGGGAGAGTCTGGGAAGGAAGAACGAGTAAAAGCAGAGGATGGAAGGATGTTAATTGAGATGGATGCAGTAAGGAAGAGATGGGCAGAGTATTTTGAAAGATTGTTAAATGTAGAGGAGGAAAGGGTGGCTGAGCTTGTGGCGGATGGAAGAGTGCAAGGAATAAATGTGTTGGGAGAGTTGAATGATTCTTTGATCACAAAGGAGGAAGTGGAGAAGGCAGTAAAGGAGATGAAAACAGGGAAAGCTGCAGGTATGGATGGGTGTGCTGTGGAATGCCTGAAGGGTGGTGGAGTGACTATTGTTGACTGGTTAGTAAGATTGTTGAATGTGTGCTTTGTGAAAGGTATGGTGCCAATTGACTGGGCAAGTGCTTGTGTGGTCCCGTTGTATAAAGGCAAGGGTGATAAGTATGAATGTACTAGCTTTAGGGATATAAGTCTGTTGAGTGTTGTAGGTAAGGTGTATGGTAGAGTGTTAATTATGAGAGTTAGAGAGGGTACAGAGGGAGTGATTGGTGATGAGCAGTGTGGCTTTAGGAGAGGGAGGGGATGCGTGGATCAGGTGTTTGCGGTGAGGCAAGTGTGTGAAAA
This sequence comes from Coenobita brevimanus, assembly GCF_032717465.1. Classification (NCBI taxonomy): domain Eukaryota; kingdom Metazoa; phylum Arthropoda; class Malacostraca; order Decapoda; family Coenobitidae; genus Coenobita; species Coenobita brevimanus. Next base: position 14,622,093 of record NC_136969.1, read on the forward strand.
GTATTTAGCGAAAGGCAAGGATGTGTTTTGGGCATTTATGGATTTAGAGAAAACGTATGATAGAATTGATAGGGAGGCTTTGTGGACTGTTTTAAGATTGTATGGACTTGATGGTAGGTTATTAAAAGGGGTGAAAAGTTTTTATGTAAATAGTAGAGCGTGTGTAAGAGTGGGAAATGCTGTGAGTGATTGGTTTCCTGTGAGAGTGGGGCTGCGACAGGGATGTGTGATGTCGCCTTGGTTGTTTAATATTTACATGGATGGTGTTGTAAGCGAGGTGAATGCAAGAGTTTTAAGTGGAGGTCTGAGTCTGGTGAATGTTGATGGTGGAGAGTGGAATCTGAAGCAGCTGCTGTTTGCAGATGATACTGCACTGGTGGCTGATTCAGAGGAGAGATTGAGACAGTTGATAGAGGAGTTTGGAAGGGTGTGTGAAAGGAGGAAATTGAAAGTAAATGAGAATAAGAGTAAAGTGATGAAGTGTACGAGGTTGGTAGATGGTAGGGGGATGAATATAGTTTTGAATGGCGAGTTGCTTGAGGAGGTAGAGTGTTTTAAATATCTAGGGTCACATGTTGCTGTGGATGGAAGAATAGATGCAGAAGTGAAGTTTAGAATAAATGAAGTAGGAAAGGTACTGGGAGGAATGAAAAAAGTGTTTAGAGGTCGTTCGCTTGGAATGTATGTAAAGAGAAGGCTGTATGAGGGTGTTGTGGTACCGACTGCATTGCATGGGGCTGAAACATGGAATATGGGTGTAGCAGAGAGGAAAAGTTTGAATGTAATGGAGATGAGGTGTCTGAGGAGTATGTGTGGAGTGACGCGTATGGATCGAGTGCGGAATGATGAAGTGCGAAGGAGAACTGGAGTTGTTCGGGAGATGGCTGGTAGAGTTGAGCTGAGGGTGTTGCGATGGTTTGGGCATATGGAGAGAATGGATAATGAGCGATTGGTGAAAAAGATAACTAGATCTGATGTGAGAGGTGTAAGGCTGAGAGGAAGACCACGAATAGGATGGATGGACAGTGTGAAGAGAGCGCTGGATGCGAGAGGGATGTCTGTTGAGCAAGGAAGAGTGGCTGTGCGTGACAGAAATGGGTGGAGAGAAATTGTGAATGAATAAGTGATGACGCAGCCCTGAGGGGATATTCTCCCGCATTTGGTATGATCAGCTATTTCAGGTCAGGTGCGGGTAAGGGGATGAGTCTGTTATGATGTGGCAGGGGTAAACCAGCCCTGCTGTCGGGCCCTGCTGTGGATGTCACTGATTGCATTGCACAGTTGACCCTTGTGCGGTGTGGTGCGGTGAGGATCTGTCCGTTCTCCCCTTTGGGGCTAAGATGCGAATGAATGTGTTTGAATGGATGAGTAAATGGGGAGTGTGTCGTCCTGTCTCGGCTACCTCCCTTTCCTTGGGGGAAGCAGCCTAGGTATATAGATAGATAGATAGATAACCAGTCCTTTACATTACGTTAATGACCTCATTGTTGTGTATATATACGCAACGACTTATCTTGCTCTCGTGTTCCTGAACTTGATTCTTCTAAATTCTCTACACTCTTGCTTTGGCTTTCCTGTCATTCTCTGACTAAATATATCTGTGCTGTTTACTTATCCCCTAATTCTACTGACTATCAAAAATTCTTCGACTAACTTCTACGATGGTACACATTCTATCCATTTCTCCTTTCTCTGAAATCACCATTCTAGATTTCAATGTTCACCACCACCTTTGGCTCTCCTCTCCTTTCACTGATCCACCTTGTGAACAAGCCTACATCTTTTCTAGCTTGTACAGCACCCTACCCATATCCCAGACTGCCTTGGAGAGAGCTCCAACATACTTGACCTCTTCCTTACAACTAATCCTTCTGCTTACACTGTTAATCTTTTCTCCCCATTGGGCTCCTCCGATCACAACCTTATCACCTTAACCTGTCCTATCACTCCGGTACGACCTGTGGACCCTCCAGGGATACGTCGTCTGTGGCATTTTGGAGCTGCGGATTGGGAGGCCCTCAGGCAGTACTTCTTTGATTTTCCCTGGGATGATTTTATTGTTTCCCTGGCCGGGAGCCATCTGAGTGTGCCTTGCGCATTACAGAGGTTATTCTCTCAGTCATGGAAGCATACATTCCTTTCTCGTATCCTTTGACTAACACATGAAAGCCTTGGTTTAATCACGCTTGTTCTAATGCTGTCCGCAACAAGGAGAGGGCCTACAAAAGGTACAGGAGCCATTCCACCACTGAATCACATCATCTTTACGTTTCTGCCTGGAATCGTGCTGAGTCTGTTCTTCGCTTTGCTAAAAATAATTTCATCCGTACTAAATGCTCTCAACTCTCCAACTCGAATTCTTCCCGCTCCTTCTGGCACCTTGCCAAAAACCTTTCTAACAACTTCCCCTCATCATCCTTCCCTCCTCTTTTCTACTGTGATGGTTCTGTAGCTATTTCTTCAACTGATTAAGCAGATCTCTTTGCACAGACTTTTTCCTCCAATTCCACCTTAGACGATTCAGGTGCTGTTCCTCCATCACTTCCCCCCTCTGACTTCCTCATGGCTGACATTAAAATTTCTTCAGCTGATGCATTTTCTGCCGTCACTGGCCTCAATACTAACAAGGCATATGGGCCTGATGAGGTCCCTCCTGTTGTTCTCAAGAACTGTGCTTCTGTGCTTACACCCTGCCTAGGCAAACTCTTTCACCTTTGTCTGTCAACTTGTACCTTTCTTTCTTGCTGGAAGTTTGCTCTCATTCAGCCAGTCCCAAAGAAGGGTGACCACTCCCAACCCTCCAACTATCGTCCAATTGCTTTAACGTCCTGTATATCAAAAGTTTTCGAGTCAATTCTCAATAGAAAAATTTTAAGGCATCTTTCCTATCGCAATCTTCTTTCTGACCGTCAGTACGGGTTCCGTCAGGGACGCTCCACTGGCGATCTTCTCACCTACCTTTCAGACTCCTGGTCATCCTCCTTTCGGGACTTTGGCGAAAGCTTTGCCATTGCACTTGACATCTCAAAGGCTTTTGATCGAGTCTGGGATAAATCTTTAATTTCCAAACTGCCCTCTTACGGTTTCTATCCTTCTGTCTGTGCCTTCATCTCTAGCTTCCTTTCTGGTTGTTCTATAGCCGCTGTTGTTGACGGCCATCAATCGTCTCCTAGATCTATCAAACAGTGGTGTTCCTCAGGGCTCTGTCCTATCACCAACTCTCTTACTTTTATTCATCAATGATCTTCTAAGCTGTACATCTAACCCTATCCACTCATACGCTGATGACTCCACCCTTCACCTCTCCATTTGGTTCCTGCAACGCCCATCTCAGCAGTTACTCAACAAACAAGGGATGAGGCTATGGCACACCTAATGTCTGACTTGGCTCGTATCTCTGACTAGAGTAAAAATAATCTGGTTGTTTTTAATGCATCTAAGACTCAGTTCTTATACCTATCAACCCGACAAAATCTTCCACAGGTATACCCACTAATGTTTAACCCGCCCCATCCCAACGTTTTCTGGGCAGTGGTACGCCCCAGTCCCGACATTTTTGGACTTTTTTTTTTTTTTTTTTTTTTTTTTTTTTTTGCTCAAACATCCGCTTATGGTGAGAAACATCGAAAATTCATAGAGAAATCGTTCACCTGAGGTTTAAAATACTCGATCTAGGTACGAGTACCTCCTTACCTGACTGGGTTTTCTAACAGGCTGGTACCAAAGAAAACGAGTTCTATGGGAGGGTAACTATTTTATCCACTTATAAACAGTATTTATTTATTTACTTGGTACGAATTTATATGTAGTACAAGAGTATATTGGTTTTCAAACAATAATATAGGCATTATAAACATTGTTTCACTTACTAATTCATCACCATTCATGACCTTACATTACCTGATCATCATTTCTGACTGTTTCTTCCTCTAATGGTATGTAAACTTTGTCCTCCATATTGTCATCGATTGGGGAATCACTCTGGCCCTGAATGTCTTTATTGACCAGGTCACTGGTAACAGGTGAATTGCCGAGACAATGGCGTGCCGGGGGGGGGGGGAGAGGTTATGTGGTGTAAGGCACTGTCCCTGCTTGGCATCTTGTAGAGGAATAGAGGAAGGTGTCCCGTGTATACGTGCCAAAAATCACTCGTGAAAATTGAAAATTGAGCAAATTAGGGACCTTGCAATGTTGCTGCGTTAATTCATGTCTCCGGGATATGAGTGCACATCATGTGAGGACGTGAATTCACATCTCCGGGACGCGGCGGGTTAATAATATTCAGGTTAGTCCTGCATCATCCTTGAACATGCTTGGGGTTTCATTTACTCAGGACTTATCTTGGAAAGATCATAAGATCATATTACATCTCTTGTAAAATCTGCTTCCAAGAGACTGGGTGTGCTAAGCCCACTCCATTTTTCCTTTACCTCTGCACAATTGTTGACTCTATACAGGGGTTTTATCCGCCCCTGTGTGGAGTACAACTCTCATGTGTGGGGAGGCTCCCCACATACAGATCTTCTCAATAGGGTGGAGTCAAAGGCTTTTCGTCTCATTAACTCTCCTCCTCTTACTGACTCCCTTCAACCTCTGTCTCTTCGCCGCACTGTTGCATCTTTATCTCTTTTCTATCGCTACTTTAATGGTCACTGCTCCTCTGAACTGTCTGCATGCATTCCTCCACCTCTACAACAGGTGCTAGCACCCATCTAGCAGCAAACTCTCATCCCTTTTCTGTCCAACTCTGTAATGCAAGAGTTAACTGTTACTCCCAGTCTTTCATTTATGCAACAGGTCAACTCTGGAACTGTCTCCCTCTGTCTGTATTTCCTGCTGCCTATGATCTCCAGTCTTTCAAACGCAGTGTGTCCAGGCATCTTGAAGTGATCGGATCTTGAATTTGGCTCTCTATTGTATTTTGTTTTTCTCTTTGAGGGAACTGTTATTGCGGGCTCATGGCCTTTGGTTCCTTCTTCCTCGCATAAAAAAAAAAAAAAAAATTCTGTACTAAGCCTACTCGCTAAAATGCAAATTAATTTTTTAAAAGACAAGATAGATGCAGAATGAGGGCTCATTGGGCGTGTTTTCAGATTCATAGAGATTCTTGTCTAATGGCAGCTCTTGTTGCAGGTCCACAGCTGAAATTGAATCTGCAAAGCACAACTAAGCAGTTTGGTCATCAGGGAGCCACCTGAGTAATATATACATGGTAAAGTGTTGACATATATAGGCACATATTGTGTTGTCCCAGTACAATACATCCAATGTGAGGTACCTCTTTCAAATGTATGTGGCTTATACTGTATGTTCATAATCTCTTTCACTGTAAGAAGTATGAATCATTTGATGAGTGGTAGAGTTGATACAGGATCATTTAGCTGTTGTGATATCCTTTGCATTTACTGCTGTACAACTGCTGCAGACACTGGATAAGAACTGGTAAAATAAGGAACCCAGTAGTATTTTAGACTGCATTAACAGCTTAAAACTCAGCAGTGAACTATTTATTTAAAAATATGGTTACATAGTACTTGCAAGTGCCGAAGCAGTTATTGTTCAGTCATCATGTCCAATATTGTTCGGTGGAGAGTAGTTTATGGCAGGAATTAGGAGAATTTGGGGGAATCTTATGACAGGGTGATAGAGGAAGAACCAGATGTAAAGATATATAGAGTCTGAGGTGGTTGACAAAATAATGTAGATGGCAAAAGAAGGATCAGATGTAAATTTAGAATATGAGGTGGATGTAAATTTAGAATATGAGGTGGATGACATAATAATGGAGGTGGTAAAGGAAGAAGCAGATGCACAGTCAGGGTGTGAGGTGGGTGATAAAATAATGGAGGTGGTAAAGGAAGAAGCAGATGTACAGTCAGAGTATGAAGTGGGTGACAGAATATTCCTCAGTGACAGTGAGCTTTGCCTAGACACAGTGTCCTCAGCAGAAGTTAAGCAGTTCAGATGTTTAGAATGTGGTAAAGCATTTCCTTTTAAGAACAGTCTTATCCAACATGAAGTTATTCATTCAAGAATGAAGAATTTCAATTGTGATGAATGTGGTAAACAGTTTTCACATAAGGGTGATTTCAACAAACACCTAGTAATTCATTCAGGAGTGAAGAATTTCAGTTGTGATGAATGTGGTAAACAATTTGCACATAAGGGTGATCTCAACAAACACTTATTAATTCATTCAGGAGTGAAGAATTTCAAGTGTGATGAATGTGGTAAACGATTTGCATATAAGGGTCATCTCACCACACACCTGTTAATTCACTCAGGAGTGAAGAATTTTACGTGTGATGAATGTGGTAAACGATTTACACAGAAGGGTTCTCTCACTCAGCACATATTAACTCATTCAGGAGTGAAGAATTTCAAGTGTGATGAATGTGGTAAGCGGTTTGTTCTGAAAAGTCATCTCAGTAGACACCTATTAAATCATTCAGGAGTGAAGAATTTCACGTGTGATGAATGTGGTAAACGGTTTGCACAGAAGAATGCTCTCGCTCAACACCTGTTAACTCATTCAGGAGTGAAGAATTTCAAGTGTGATGAATGTGGTAAAGAATTTGCAGTTAAGGGTTATCTCACCAGACACCTATTAACTCATTCAGGAGTGAAGAATTTCAAGTGTGATGAATGTGGTAAGTGGTTTGGTTGGAAAAGTCAACTCACCAAACACCTATTAATTCATTCAGGAGTGAAGAATTTTATGTGTGATGAATGTGGTAAACTGTTTGCAAAGAATAGTGATCTTACTGGACATCTATTAATTCATTCAGGAGTGAAGAATTTCAAGTGTGATGAATGTGGTAAACAGTTTTGTTCGAAAAGTGAACTCACCAAACACCTATTAATTCATTCAGGAGTGAAAAATTTCAAGTGTGATGAATGTGGTAAACTGTTTGCAAAGAAGGGTGATCTTACCAAACACCTAGTAACTCATTCAGGAGTGAAGAATTTCAAGTGTGATGAATGTGGTAAGCAGTTTGGTTGGCAATGTCATCTCACTCAACACCTATTAACTCATTCAGGAGTGAAGAATTTCAAGTGTGATGAATGTGGTAAGCAGTTTGGTCGGAAAAGTCATCTCACTCAACACCTATTAATTCATTCAGGAGTGAAGAATTTCATGTGTGATGATTGTGGTAAACTGTTTACAAAAAAGAGTGATCTTACCAGACATCTATTAATTCATTCAGGAGTGAAGAATTTCAAGTGTGATGAATGTGGTAAACGATTTGCACAGAAGAATTCTCTTGCTCAGCACCTGTTAATTCATTCAGGAGTGAAGAATTTCAAGTGTGATGAATGTGATCAACTGTTTACACAGAAGGGTAGTCTCACCCAACACCTATTAACTCATGCAAGAGCGAAGAATTTCAAGTGCGATGAATGTGGTAAGCAGTTTTGTTGGAAAAGTCATCTCACTCAACACATATTAAATCATCATGGAGGGAAGAGTGTCTAGTGTGATGAATGTGGTAAACAGTTGACTCAGTTGATGTCATGACGCTGTTTAATTCATTAAGGAGTGAAGAAATTCAAGTGCGATGAATGGCATAAATGGTTTTAAGTTCTCTCCAGTATTAGTTCAGGAGTGAAAAAATTTGAAATGTGATGACTGGAAAACTGTGTAGAAAAAATTCTTATTCATTTGGCACCCAACAGTTTATTCAGGTGTGAAAATTATGTAGTTATGATACGCGTGGCAAAGCTTGTAGTTGTAATCAGGCTTTAACCAGGCATGGTGCCATTTACTAACAAATGAGGCAGAAGACATGCTGTATCTCTTAGGCTGGTTTGCCAAAGTAGTGGAAAATTTTATGAAATGGGTTGTAGGAGAAAAAAAAAAAAATTAGTGCTTAAAGGTCTGTAGTGTCCCTTTAGCTACTATTGGTATGTGTGGCAGGCCACCCCTCGTGTAGCATGTCATACGATCTACTGAGCCAAGACACCATTAACCATGAGTGATAAAATAATGTGAAACTCTAGATACAGTAAACCCTCAATATACCAAACCCTTTCAATGAATTTCAGTTTTAACGACCACCTTGAGTTGGCCGAACATTATGTTCTTTTAATGAACTTTGTTTGGTAATAGAATGGACGTGCAGGAAACACCCACCAGGGTTGGGTTCCCCTCTCCCACACACACACTGTATGTGTGCATTAAACGCATGTTTAATGTGCATGCAGCTGTTCTGTACTGTTTTCATTGCTGTGCTCTGTTATGTAGTACAGTACTTACCATAATGTAACAGTTAATGTACATTGAGCTTACCCACACTTTCCCTGTAAATACTGAACAACAAATGTACAGTAGTGTATAGGCAGTAGACAGTATAGTGCAGGATTGTGGTGGTTATCAGTGACTATCTGTGCCAGTGGTGGAATGCAGTTCATGTTTAATGTACTTGCAGGTGTTCTGTACTGTTTGCTTTGCTATTCTCTGATATGTAGTATTTACTGTAATGTAACAGGTAATGTACAGTGTCAGTTTTCTTTACCTACACTTTCCTTTTAATTACTGAATGACAAATGAACATAGATTTATCGAAGGCCTATTTGCAGTATTTATTTGCAATGCAGTTACTTCCAGCAAGGTAATAATAAACACATCAGTTAGTAAATAAGGCTTTTACTGAGAACACCATTTAGACCTAGCTGTATTTTATTGTGTATGAGTATATGGCCGAACAATGCTGTATATTTAACAATCTTTGTTCGGTAAAAGCCACAACGCCTGGGAGATTACTGAACAGCGTGGTGTTGGGCTTTAACATCAAGGGTCTGGTACCAATTAGTTGGTTATATTGAGGGTGCACTGTATTAGGAGAGGGCTGTTCACTGTGATGGTTGCACAGCAGTACAGGGCATTCGTTTAGTACAAAATAAACTGGACAGCAAGGTGCACTATATCCTGCACAACATCTGTACACAAAAATATTGTACATATTTGTATTGTTGGTCTTTATGGACAGCAACTTACCTTGTTGTATGACATTTTATTATGGGTTAATGTTGTCTAAGCGCATGGCAAGTGCTCCTCCTTGTAGTGAGAGTAATCTTTGTTTTCACTTTACTGGGGCAGGTCTAATGGAACACAATTTATACAGTACTTTTGCCTCAAGTTTTATTTTTGTCATGGGGGGGGGTACTTTAATTGCAAGGTAGAGCACCAGCTGGGTACTTAGATCACTAATGTCAAGTATCCCATGAAAAATATTGGGCAAAAACCAAGTAAGAGATGTCATCCTTAATAGCATTAGTACATTATATGTTTGCAGTGCACATTTTTCACTGGCACGTTGTATTTTCTCACCCAAATCATCATGCACTAGGAGATATGCAGTGTAATAGGAACAGCTTACATCCAGCTAAATGCATCATAATATGAAGGTGAATAATCAGAGGACATTGATGGAACTTGGCAGATGGGCAAGATATGATAAAGTTTTAGTGGCTCTGAAAGAAAAAGACCCGGGAATCTCTTGAAAGTATATTATATTCATTCATTCATTCATCATCTAATCCTGTCTTGTCCCATGAGGAGCATAGGAGCCTGGGGCTAGGCAAGTTGGTCCTGACATGTAAGATGAGAGTGACCAGCCTCACTCATCCCTGAGTGGCATTACATGAGCAATAAACCCCAACCATCCCTTGGATATAAACCTGTATTGGCTCAATCTGATTGGAGCACCTTAATTACCCAGTAAACCCCTCCCCCCGCTTCTCTGTGTTATGTTGATTTTTTTTCCTGAGTGCAATTTTAACTTTCAACAGACACCATGTTCTGTGTGAGACAGATGGACACCATCTTCGAATACGATTTTTTCTCACAAATTTTCCCTCATCAGTGGTGATTTGCCCAAACCCAGCCCAGTGATTGTAACATACCCTCATTCATTCTAGCCTGCCCATACCCTACATAACCTAAGTTTTTTGTAGCCCTACCTAATTTAGCCAGATCAAACCTGTTTTAACCTAACCTTCACCATCTATCTATCTGTCCATTGCCAGATGCCTTAATCCCGTAAGGGGTGGCCACAAATGAATTGCCTCCATGTTGCTCTGTCGCTCGCCATTTCACTGCCCTGCTCCCAGCTCACACCCCCCTCTCTCATATACCTCTCCATCCCTCCATTGCATCCTTAGCCTCCCCCTCCCTTTCCCCTCTCCACCTCACTCACATACACTCTCCTTATCAGTCTCTCACTCTCCATCCTCTCCACATGGCCAGACCACCTTAATGTGTTTCTCCTAATGCTTCCTATCACATCCACATCACCATAGCTAACTAATTTTGCCTAATGCTACCTAACCTAACCTTCACTGATCTTTACAACATTTATCCTAACAATTTTCCAAAAGCTAACCTAAATAATCCTTCTTGCTGGTCTTGGCATTTATGAAATTGTCATGTCATCATCATGCAGCACAGGAGGCAGGTCCATTTATCCCCCTCTTGTCAGTGGGATAAGCTGAGTGGTTTATATGTGCAGGTTTGAGGAACATTCTAGAAATTATGTGTTATGCTGTAGAATTAAGTTGATGGTTTATATCTGGAGGTGAACATTCTAGAAATTAAGTGTTATGCCATAGGATTAAGTTAATGGTTTATATGTGGAGTTGTGAGGAACATTCTATAAATTACGTGTTGTGCCTTGGGATAAGCTGAGTGGATTATATGAGGCATGGCGAGTCAGAAGGGTACAAAGCGCCATTTTTTAAATTCTGAGAAAAACGCAATCAAAGTTTGGCAGTGTTTAAACATGCATAAATCGTAAACCCATGGAGTTGCCCTCTTCAAATCTGAACTGAAGGTAGCTGAAGAACTAATCTTTTGTCCCAAGAGAGCAGTTGAGGGCACCTTGTTTAGTTTTTGTGCAATATCATCAACATCCAAATTAGTCATGATTAGGAAGAAAAGAAATAGGAAAAAAATAATATTGCCAGCACTTTGAACACAAGTATCTTGTTCTAGTGATTTTAAAACCTCACCAAGTGGTAATGTATGTCATTGTACATCATTCCCACCCAAACCCCACCAGATTTCAAATTCCAAGTAAGTCAGGTAAGTCAATATTAACCCGCCGCGTGCCGGCTATTTTTAGCCCTATGGGTCACCCCAGTGCCAGCCCTTTTTTTTTTTTTTTTTTTTTTTCTTTTTTTTGCCAAAATGATAGATTTTGATGTGGAAACAACGAATATCGCCATTAAAATGCTCACCGAGGGTCGGAAATGGTTTTTTTTATTGAGTCCTGCATACTCGTGTACAGGTATAGCCGTTCTCTCACGCCCACCACGTGTGAGAGAAAGCCGTTTTCTATGTAAATTATACTCAGGTATTTATGCTGGGAAGGTATAGCAATGTTCAGTACACTTTTCTGATTACTTATTACTTCAGCATCTATCACAATTTGCGAGGCTTTCTCACTGTGAATGCTTTATCTTACACTTGAAGATAGGTACAGCCTGACTTCATTACTTACAGTCCTGGCACTTACAAGAAGGTATTTACAACTTGACTTCACTATATAGTCATTACACTTACAAGAAAATATTTACAACTTACCCTTACATGAAAATATTTACAAAATGCCTTCACTATGTACAGCAGTGGGTGAGGCACACAGGCAGAGAGAGCCTGAGGGGGGGAGCGAGTGAGTGTACGGCCTTGACAGCCTGGGGGATGATAGAGGAGCAGTCACCTTACATGCCTGCCAGTTTTTACCCGCGAATCTTGAAAAATGCGGTCACAGTCAAGTTTTTTATTTTAGACCGTTTTAAAACGGCACTGGCACTGGCCGCTCGGTTATGTCAGACCTTTTTAAAACGGCACTGGCATGCGGCGGGTTAATCAGGTAGGTTTATGGATACAGGTAAAATTGGTGTTAATGATTTTAAAACCTCAACAAGTGCTATTGTACCTCATTATGCATCATTCCCACCCAAACCCCACCATGTTTCACATTCCAGATAAGTCAGGTAGCTAAGTCATTATTAATCAGGTAAGTTTATGGATACAGGTAAAATTGTGGTTAAAAATTGGGCTAAATACATAATGAATCTGAAAATTTAGAATGTTTTGGACTTAAATGATTAACAGATGAATAACAGATGAAAATAGAAGGGAAACCATTGTGATATACTCACTTTCGAGGTTGGGTGAGGTTCCAGGTTGGCAAGGGGCTGGATGAAGAATCAGGGCAATGGGTGAAGAATCAGGGCAGGTTAATCCAGGAGTAGTGTGATTGAATCTTAATTGACGGTGTGTTATCCAGGTCAGGGGTTGATGATCGATGATGAATGAAACTTAGTCTTGTAAGCACTGATCCAGCTGATCCAGAGAGAGAGAGAGAGAGAGCACCTGTTGCACCACTACCACGACCACTGCCACTGAACTCCCTGGGATCAAGGGCATCATAAGCACTCATATCGTTATCTGACACATCACTAACATTAGAGTCTGTTGGTTTATAATCAGGATTGGCATCATTATCGTCTACAGTTGTGTCCATTCCAAGGAGTACGTTTCATCTCTTGGTTGCACCATAAAACGAACGCCTGTCAATATTGTACCCAGATGGGCCAGGCTGAGGTTCATCTGGCTCTGTATTACTGCTGTGCATGATGGCGTACTATCCAGTGATTTTGGTAACACCACTTTCACTTATGTAAATCCACTGGGAAGTGCAATAGAATGAAGCACAATCGCTGACTTGCACACACATGGCTGCGTGTAGGCGGGAACTGAATGTTATTGTGTTTTAACACAGGCCCAGGAACACAGGGAGCCAATGGGAGAGTAGCACGGGTGAAGCAAGAGTTTTCATTGGCTCACTTGCTCCCACCTCTCACCACGCAGACGCTATCGGGTGGCCTTTCTCTCTCTGGAGTTGTCATCCTTGTGATCTGTTGGGATCATCCCGGGCTGGCTGTAATCCTGGCTGCAAGGTAAAAATATCACCTTTGCATTTAGGACTCTCAACCCTACAGTTTTTGCAATAAAAGTGTTTTTTCCAAAATTGACGCTTGGTTCCCTTCTGACTCGCTGCGCCTCATATGTGGAGTTGTGAGGAATGTTCTAGAAATTTAGTTTTATGCTCTAGGATTAAGTTAATGGTTTATATTTGGAGATGAGGAATACTCTAGAAATTAAGTTTTATGCCATAGGATTAAGTTGATGGTTTATATCTGGAGATGAGGAACAGTCTAGATTTTGTGTGTTGTGCTTTGGGATTAGCTGAGTGGTTTATATGTGGGGTTGTGAGGAACCTTCTAGAAATTAAGAGGTATGCCATAGGATTAGGTTACTATATTATGTCTGGTGATATGGAGAACATTCTAGAAACATGGACATGTTTTACCTTAGGAATTTGTTCTTGTCATTATTATTATTATTCTTATTATTATTATTATTATTATTATTATTACTATTATTATTATTATGTATAGTGGGTTTGAGTGCATTATTATGTGGTAAAATGTGAGTTCCCTCCCAGGCTGTGAAATATCATGTGTTGGAGATGGAGTCAGGTGGTGAAGGGGGGTATATAAAGGGACCATTGTGCCACTTACTTTAGTGTGTGTGTGGCAGCCAACAGAGAGCAGTACGGAGTGGAGAGTACTCAGTCAGACAATGAGTGTTAATCAGTGAAATGCAGAGTAGCCAGTCAGTTAACAGACACTGAGTATTAGAGAGTGATGATGAAGGTAGTGTGAGATAGAAATGTGCCACTGTGTTTTGCAAGTGTTCTCAGTTGTGCCTGGAAGGAATAAAACCCTGAAATGTTCAGTGGCCTTTGATTAATGTCCTGGCTTGTGTACTCATTGTTCTCGACACATCAACAAACTCTGTGATGCAGCAAATTGGTGTCAGGAGTGGGATGCGTTTTTAGAGACACACACACGGACAAAATGACGGATGTAACTCTGGCAGATATACTTGCAGTGTTAGGGGCACAGCAAGAACAAGAGAAAGATATACAGTGGGCTTGCCTACTGCACGAGCTCAGAGTGCGCAAATCGCATTGTGCACGTGACCAAAAATGATGACCAAAAATCTTGATTGCACGAGTTTACCTCACAAAACGCGAGGTAGAGGCAAGGAGTGGCTCAAAAATGCCATTTCCCCTGAGTACACGACCCCCATCCCCACACAACACGCCAATAGTGACCTAGAGGCTCGTGGGGAAGGTGCTCAAGAGGAGTCTACAGTAAGATTTCACCAATAACAACTTCGACACTAACGTTTTCGGCAGTAACAGTAAGTTAGAATAGATACCCAGTTTCTATAATAATGATGGTTATTTTGTGAATACCAAGTTCTTTTACTGTCAATACATCCATAAGAAGATGAGGAATGAAACAGATAAGAAGAGATGAAGGAAATTGCCGAAAATGTGAGGAGGAGGGAGGATCCTCCCTTCACCACCTCCCTTGACTCACCCGGCACCGTCCCCTCCTCCTCCACTGCCCCACCTGACTCACCAGCCACCTCCCCCTCCACCTCCACAGCCCCACCTAACTCACCTGCTTCACCTGGCATACATGCAACCCCCACCATAATGACTGTTGCTGCATTCTGGAAGAAATGTAACATTTGACAGGCTGTAAATTTCTTTGTCAAAGCCTGGAACAATACAACACTGGCAACCGTTAAACAAGCATGGCGCGGCCGGGGCGGTGGCGGGGGCTCTCTAAATGTGTTGCCGCACCTCGGAACCCCTGTTTTTAAGTCCATCAGGCTTGTTGTCTACTGTTGTAGGTGACTGACCATATTTTTGTTATTGTAGCTATGTCTGTTGTACAATGTCTGAAAAATTTTACCTTTATTATGCCTCTAAGGGCCAAAATATGTCCAGGTATGAGGAAGTACCGCCCATATGTAATTTTTCCCATAAGATTATGTATTCTCAGTGAGCGATTTCACATTGCACGAGGACCAGGACCACCCATTCACTTGCGCAATGTGTAAGCCCACTGTACTTGCAGTGTTAGCAGCACAGCAAGAAGAACAAAAGATATACTTGCAGTGTTAGGAGCACAGCAAGAAGAACAAAAGAAAGATATACTTGCAGTATTGAGAGAACATCATGAAGAACAAAGAACTTTGACTCTGATACACACTTCCTGTCTTTTTTTTCCTCTGTACAGGACACCTCCTGCCTCACCTCTCTCAGCTGGTCACTTATTCTCTTAACCTTACTCTTTGCCACCTGATGTTGCTTCAGTTTCCTCATCTCAGCTGGTGAAGGTCCTGTCAGCCCACTCATCTCCTCACACAGCTGATGAAGGTGCTGTCTGCCCACTCATCTCCTCACACAGCTGGTGAAGGTGCTGTCTGCCCACTCATCTCCTCACACAGCTGGTGAAGGTGCTGTTTGCCCACTCATCTCCATATACAGCTGGTGAAGGTGCTGTCTGCCCACTCATCTCCTCATACAGCTGGTGAAGGTGCTGTCTGCCCACTCATCTGCATATACAGCTGGTGAAGGTGCTGTCTGCCCACTCACCTCCTCACACAGCTGGTGAAGGTGCTGTCTGCCCACTCATTTCCTCACACAGCTGGTGAAGGTGCTGTCTGCCCACTCATCTCCTCATACAGCTGGTGAAGGTGCTGTCTGCCCACTCATTTCCTCACACAGCTGGTGAAGGTGCTGTCTGCCCACTCATCTCCTTTCTGTTCGTCATTATATTTCTTTTGTTCTTGATAATTTTCTTTTGTTCTAGATATTTACTGTGTTCTTGCTGTGCTTCTAGATATTTATTTTGTTCATAATTTCTTTTTTTCTTCTTTTTGCTGTGGTTCGTGATATTTTTCTGATTTTTTTTTCCATTCTTCATAATATTTCTTGGTGGTAGGCAGTGGTGACCATCATCCACTCACTTGATGTAGTGCTGCCTACTTCTTCCCTCAGCTTTATCATTCTTTTTCTGTGTCTGTCCTCCTCTCTTCCTATTTCTCACCATCATCCACTCACTTGATGTAGTACTGCCTACTTCTTCCATCACCTTTATCATTCTTTTTCTGTGTCTGTCCTCCTCTCTTCCTACTTCTCACCATTATCCACTCACTTGATGTAGTGCTGCCTACTTTTTCCTTCACCTTTATCATTCCTTTTCTGTGTCTGTCCTCCTCTCTTCCTATTTCTCCCATGTTTCCTGTCACTTTTTATTATTTTTTCTTTCCTTTTCAGATGGCTTTACATTGAGTGACAAGCCTAATGGTTTCCTGTAAGCCAGCAAACCATTACAATGCTGGGTGGTAACCATATAACCAACCTATAAGTGTTCCTACGAGTCAGCAAGTGGGTTGGTGGAGGGTTAGTGCCCCTCCCCATAAAACAACAAAAAGACAAACGGCCACCCCTTGTAGGATCATTGCATCTGGCTATAGTTCATTTTGTTTCATTTATAAAGGCTCCAACATGCTTACATGCATCAGCCTTGGTCATCTAATGGTGGCTGGCCATGCTGCTCAACAGGGTTGGCAAAAACCAATTGTTTAAATATTTTCTCCATTATATTTAAAGATGTTTTTTATTCCAGCAGTTCTACCCAGTTGCATATCAGTCTGACATGCAGTTACTCATTGATATAATATAAAGAAAGATTTAGCAAGCTTTTATTTTAATTCATTTCATTCATTCATTGCCAGACGCCATGTATCCCAAACGGGGTGGCCAAGGCTTAGAGTTAATTGTTTTACAGGGAGGGGCACTAATCCTCCACCAACCCCACTTGACACGTAGGGAAAACGTTATGCCAACAGCATCTGGTGTTCCCAGGCGGTCACCCATCCAAGTACTAACCAGACCCAACGTTGCTTAAATAAAAAAATTGAAAATTCTGTACCTGATTCACAAAGCCAGCTTTTATCAGTCAGGTGCACTTGTCTCACAGGCATTCTAATGACTAAGTTAAAGTGCAGTAAAACATGCAACACCTCTTTTACTTTTTTAATGGAAAGTTTAAACATTTTAGCTGTAGGAGAGAGAGTGAGCTGCCCTGGTTGCTTCCTGTATATTCTCAGTGATTGTTCTCAGTAGCTATACTGTACTAAATATACTCTTAATTAAATTTTTTGCATTCCATTATAATGTATACCATTTTTTTCTGTTAACGAGGCTAGAAAAGAATTCTTTAAAAAATAGCAATAGCATTATAGCTATTTTTTTTTTTAAGAATTCTTTTCTAGCCTTGTTAACAGAAAAAATACTGGTATACATTATACTGGAATGCAAACAATTTAATGTACTGAAAGGATTAATAACTGTGTCCATGTACGTACTCTGGTGTACCATAAATATGTTTTTGGTTACAACATTTCATTAACATTTTCAGTTCATCTTACTATTTTTAATCCTAGTATTAGGAATACTGAAGTGCCCACCCCCATGGGAAGCCCAAGGAGGGGTATTGCAACACCTACCCCAAGAAGGACCCATGGCCCCACCCCACCCCAGAAGGAGACCATGGGGAGGCACATAGGGAGAGCGCAAGGCCCAGGTGATACAGGCCAAGGTTCCTCACAACCCTGCGCCCCTCTTCCCCTCAACATGGCCACCAGCAGGAATGCAGTCCTGGCAGACTACATCGCAGCCGGGCCAGCCCTCTCCAGGATCAGGGTGGGACTTGTCCTAGTACAATCCCAAGCAGCACTGCAGTGATGGCCACTGTATGCACCGGGAAAGAAGTGACAGCCACTGTACGCACTTTGGCTGCAGCCGCTTCTGGGACCAGCCCTGCGGTGACAGCCACTGTACACACTTCGGCTGCAGCCGCTTCTGGGACCAGCCTTGCAGTGATGGCTACTGTATGCACCAGGAGGGAAATGACGGCCACTGTACGCACTTCAGCTGGTAACCCAGAGAGAGGCAGTCCCGTGGTGACAGCCACTGTACACACCGGGAGGGAAGGGACGGCCACTACATGCCCTCGTCTGCCACCTCCTTAGGGAGCAGCACTGCGGTGACGGCCGCTGTACATACCGGGAAGGAAGAGATAGTCATTGTCCTCTCTTCGGCTGTTTTCTCTAGGATCTGTGGACCCGTGATGACAGCCACTATACGCACCGGGAAGGATGGGACGGCCACTGTACACCCTTCGTCCACTGCCCTTGAGACTACCCCCTTGGAGGAAGTCCCTGTCTTGGCCCACCACCCACCCAGAGGCCGAATGGGATGCCTTTCTCTCCCCACAGGTGCAGCCCCCCAGAAGAGTTGCTGCTGGAGGAGCTGGGGAGAGGGCCCATCACGAGCATGGGAGTCCGTGCCCTGCAGCAAGCCCCCGGACGATGCCCTCAGCTGACGGACTCCACGAGGACGGGACGCCGCAGGCAGCTCCTGACGGCAGCTCGACCCTGTGGAGACCGCAGCCTCCAGACACCCAGGGGCACCCCTAGGACTCTGGGATGTGACCTCCCCAGCCCAATCCACAGGCAGCCCTCCTCCAGGAGCAGACAGAGGCAAGCCCACCTGCTGGCCCTGTTCAGCCCAAGTCCAGAGGGCCGCCTTCCATGTCGAGGCCCCACCAAGAAAGAGCCTCCCTCTACTCCGACCAGCAGCCCTGTCCAGACAACATCACCCCTGGCAGTAGTCCTGTGCCTCCTACAGGAAGGCACACCTGACGAGCTACCTCCCATGCCTGGGTGCCATCTATAAGCTCCCCAGCCCCCCAACAGCCCGGGCCAGAGTCTATTAGCCTGATTGTGTGCCAGCTACCTTTATATGTATACCATTGTCATTGTACTGTACTTATTGTAACTAAGGCAATATACATGTAAGGTTGGTCAGCCGAGTTTTTATGCCCTGTTCCTCTTGTTGTGTATTCTAGTTTGAGTCTCAAAAGAGAACCTCACTCAGTAGCTAGTGTTCTAAGGACAAGAGGTCGACCAGAGAACACCAAGCATAACACTGGTGGCCAGCAGTGGTTCTTGACCTAATCAGAATACAAAGAAGAGCAAACAGGGAAGTCTAGCAAAATGGCTGCCAAATCTCATGTTCAATTACCAAAATTCAATCCTGAGCAATATGACATCAAAGTATACCTGTCCATGGTTAAGCCACTACTGGACATAGGCTTTGAAAATGACAGGGAGAAAATAGCTGTCACCCTGCCACACCTGGGCAAGGCAATATCAAGTATTGCCTCCAAGATCATCCTGGAATTAACATGGGCACAGTTTACCCAAATTGTGATGCAGGCAGTCACGCCATCTTTGGGAAAAGTTGTAGCTCTGTCACAGCTTGACGCCCTCACCTACGATGGCAGCCTGGATGACACACTCATCCAGGCCAGGCGACTCATCACTACCGCCTAACCGGGGACTGACACGGCCACCCAGGAGCAACACATATTTAACATACTGTTGAGGATCCTCCCCAGCACCATAAGGGAACATTTCACCATATACGACCCTTCAGGAGACCTCGACAAGGACGTACAGCTCGTGCGGCACCTCCTAACTGCCTGCTCCATCCCCCAGCACATTGGTGCAGTGAGCAAGTTCCCCACCTAGAGGACAGCACAACCCCAGAAGCAACGGATGCCCTTCACCAACGCCTTCCGTACCCAGGGCACACCCTACCAAGGGACACCCCAGTCCCAAAGAAAACCCGAATCTGATATCCATCACCCCATGGGAATCCACCGTCTGCAGCCACAGCTGCCCTCTCCATGACATCCGTGAACAGCTAAAGGCTGCCTGGTGCAGGACAACCACCTAGGGGCACCGCAAAGTCTCATCCTTAGACAACGAAGGCGCGGAGGACGATGCTTCACCCACCGACTATGCCAACCCTGGGGAAATGGAGCCCAAGGAGGAAGACATCTCACAACGGCTGGATTTTTAGGACCGCCCCTGCAGCTTCCCACAGTGGCAGGAGCCATCTTGCAGAGATACCGTCCCCCAGTCTACAACAAGATGAGACTGAATGGGGTAAAAGTGAGGCTACTGATCGACACGGGAGTGGCCAGATCTTGCCTCTACACCCACTTCTACCCCCGCCACACCTTGGCCCTTGGCCTGATTTCCCCACCTCAGCTCACCTCGTAGACGCAGGGGATGGCCCCCTGCTAATACGTGGGGAAACCCGGGCACTACAAGCCAACATCGACCAGCAAGTATCCACCCAACACAAGTTCATCATCTTCAATTCAACCTGCCATGCCTATGATGGCTACCTGGGGCTGGACCTTCTACAGAAGCTGCACACCAACATTGCCACAAGCGGCACCTCCAGTTCCACAAGCCTCCAAGCCCCCCTTCTCAGCCACTATGCACATGCACACCACCCCCTTCACCCTGCCTCCCTCCCACCTTCTCCTCCACCCTGCCTCCCTCCCACCTTCTCCTCCACCCAACCCATCACCCCCCCTGCCCACCCTACTCCTCCCCACCCCACCTTCCACACAACCATCGCTTCTGCCCTGACCATCCTCCCCTCAGCACGAGGCCTGACTGCACCTGAACAGACCTACCAGAACCCCGTCCTGTTCTCCCCCAGCCTACCACCTTGGGTCTTCTCTTCCTGCTTACTGTCACCCACCTTCCTCCCCCCCACCCCGGAGCAGTACGCATCTCCAACATCACCACCCCCATCACCCTCCCCACAGGATTAGTGGTGGGAGAAATGGAGGAGGTTGAGCCTTGTGAAACCCCCCCTCCCCTGCCACCCTACACCCCTACCTGAACACCTCTCACCTCACCAAGCTAACAGCCTCCGACACCTCCTGGACTTATTTCATCAGGACCAGCAGACATCGGCCACATCACGTACCTGACACATTTTCAGAAATCCACACCACAGGACCACCCATTTGCCAACCATCACAGAAAAAAAAAAACAAACAACTGGCTGAGGAAGACCGGCAGATTCGGGAAATAATCAATGCCAGCATCATCTCTCCCTCCACCAGCCCGTGGACCTCGCCCATCGTCCTGGTCAAAAAGAAAGATGGCATCATGTGCTTTTGTGCTGACTACAGATGACTTAATGACGTGACCACCAAGGACGCCACTCCCTACCCAGAACAGACGACTCCTTTGACTCCTTATTCGGGGCATCCTGGTTCTTCACCTTAGACCTGCAGTCGGGATATTGGCAAGTCACTGTCCACCCTAAAGACTGTGGAAAAACAGTCTTTTCCACCAGTAATGGTAAACACAACGAGTTTAGTGTCATCCCATTCAGACTCCGCAACACCCCCGCCACGTACTCCCGACTGGTGGAGTCAGTCCTCAGTGGCCTCACCTGGGAAATCTACCTGGATGATGTGATCATTTTCAGCCGCACATGGGCCAACCACCTCCAGTGCCTCAAGCAAGCCTTCCTGTGCATCCACCAGGTGGGACTACAAATTTAAACCATCCAAATGCATCCTGGCTAAATGGTCTGTCTCCTTCCTGGGCCACATCATCTTGGCGGAAGTCATCTCTCCCGACCTTGACAAACTGCGGGCCATCGCAGACCTTCCCCTACCAAGAGATGTCCATGACGTGTGTGCCTTTCTAGGGCTCACCCTCTGCTACCAGCGCTTCATAAAAGGTTTTGCCAACACCGCAAAACCCCTCTGCGACCTGACTAAAAAGGGCAAGCCATTCATCTGGACAGACTGAATCACTGCCTTCCACACACTCAAGACTAAACTCATCACCACCCCGGTCATTGCATTCCCCGACTACATCCTGCCCTTTTGCCTGTACACTGACATGTCTCTAATGGCGATCGACGCTGTCCTAGCCCAGGCACAAGAGGGATGGGAACACATAATCGCCTTTGCCAGCCGCACCCTCAACTATGCCGAGAGAAATTATGCCACCACCAAACATGAATGCCTATGCATTATATGGGCCTTGGAGCATTTCCGAGCCTACCTCTCTGGCACTCACGTCACTTCGTTACTGATCACCAGTCCCTCCAGTAGCTACAACAATCCAACAACCATAACGCTCAACTGGTCAGGTGGAGAGAGACCCTCGAGGAGTTTGATTTTGAAATCGCTTATAAATCAGGGAAACAGACACCAACACCAACACCTTGTCACACCTGCCAATCAACTCCATCAATGCCACCTCCAACCTTATACAACAATGGCAAGATAAGGAGCACCCACTCTGGATACCACCCCAGATGTTCTCCAAGCTCCACAGGCACAGCAATCACCTGTTACTCAAGCTGGACACATAGCCCTCGACCCCAACACCGCCCTCAAAGCAATGACCCACCTACATTCCAACAGTGGCATCCATCTCAGCACAAA
Organism: Coenobita brevimanus; assembly: GCF_032717465.1. NCBI lineage: Eukaryota > Metazoa > Arthropoda > Malacostraca > Decapoda > Coenobitidae > Coenobita > Coenobita brevimanus. The sequence goes on from NC_136969.1 coordinate 14,644,371, forward strand.
AAACTCTTACAAGTATTCAACGACACCTACTGGACGCCCAGCCCCTCCAGTCTGGCCAAACAAATCATCCAAGCCTGCCTGGCCTGCACACTAAGTAAAGGCATCACCCGCACACATGTGCCGTTGGGAAGGATCAGCACCCACAAACCATGGCAACTGTTGTCCATAGACATAGTCGGGCCCTTGCCACCCAAAGCCGGGTACAAATACATCATAACATTTGTGGACGTCTATTCAAAGTTCCTCATCGCTTACCTGCCAAGAAGCAACATGCCGTGGCCATGGCCGAAGCACTTGTCCGCCACGTCTTCCCCTACTTTGTCCCCAAGTCCTTCACACAGGCAAAGCCCCAGAATTTACCAGCAAGATCTGGAAGGAACTTGTCACCATTTTCAGTTACCAGATCTTCCACTTCTCCCCCTACTGGCCCCAAGGGAACGGAGAGTGTGAAAGGAGCCATCGCACCCTTCTCAACCAAGTACGGGCTCGAATGCAGGAAACAGACTGTGAGGATTGGCCGGCACACGTTAAAATAATAGTGGGATATGAACTCATGCCCAAGAGATGATGGCATCACCCCCACGAACAAGTGTTTGGGGAAACCGCCCTCCTTCTACCCTTCCAACACCACCTCCAACCATCCTCCCCACCCCCCTCATCAGACTCCCTTCACCACCTTAAAAGATGACTGCACCACCTACAAAAGCATCAAGACCTGCGGCCGGATGTCACCCCATCCAACCCTTACAAGAGAGGAGACTCGGTAGTAGTAGTGCAACTACTGATCCCAAACAAAGTCTTGCCACGATTCGAAGGGCCCTACACTGTCATCAGCGTCCCCAACCCCTGTCAAGTTACTATCCAGTACCACAACACTAAACGCACATGTCGAAACCGTCATGTGTGACTGTTTTGTGCCCCACCAGACAATGCCTGACCATGCTGCACCCACTCCACCCCCCACCATACCACCACCTACCACCCCAGAGCACGCATCTGGACTCATACGCCTGCTATTTCACGCCCTCCCCCTTCTCACCCTCACCTACCCCTCCTTCCACAACCACCTCCCCCACCCCACCCTCCACCAGCTCCACACCACCCCCACGGGACCCCGATGCATCACCGGCGACCTCACCTAACACCTTACCTCCCACCGCAACTCCACCACCACAGGACACAAAGGCCAAGCCGAGACCCCCCACCCACCCCCAGTCACCCCACCATGTCAACAACACCACACACCACACGCCACCACCTCAGCAGCATCACAGTTCTCCTTACACACACCCTGCTCCACAACCATAACCTATGCCAGACCACGCACCAGCCCCTCATCCACCACCACTGCCACAACTCCACATACTCCACCACCAAGACAATCAATCACCCGCCCATGCCCGGCCACCGCACCACGTGGCCCCACCACTTCACCACCCACACCTTTCCACCACCACAACCAGATCCAGCCACCTCTCCCACCCACCAGCCAGGTACTCAGTCACACCCTCACCCACACCCCCACCCACACCCTCATCCACACCCACACCCCCACCCCATCACCACAACCACTGTCACCCACCCCCACCACACCCCCAACATCACTACAACCACCTTCACCCACCCCTAGCACATCTCCAACATCAGCACAACCACCCTCACCCACCCCCACCACACCTAACACAGCCCCCATGTCACTGAGAATACACCAGGCGCAATGGAAACTTCCAGCGACCCAGTCCTCCAGGGAGAGGATTTGCACCTGCCCTTGGAACTCCTATAAAATCCAGGTCACCTCACCTGTTGCTAGCATTCAGCCAGGAGAAGTCACTCACTCACCACCACCAGAGATGAAGATGTGCCGAGTGACCTGGACCCCTGTCCAGGGGAAATGCCAGCGTATCCGAGGGACACCTACCTCCTCTGCCTCCTCCTGAAGACACCGCAGGCCTCCACCCTCCACATCACCTACACTCTGCACCAGGAACCCTACCCACTCACCCACCACTGGACCACTCTCTGCCACCTCACACCAACCCACCAGACCACCATCTCGGACACCTACCACCTCCAGCTAGAGGGACGTGACTTTTTCCCCACCGACGGTGGTGAAGTGCCCACCCCCACGGGAGACCCTGGTAGGGGTGTTGCAATACATGGAGGAGCCACGGACCGGATGTCAAAACACCCACCCCAGGGGGAGACTACAGGGAGGTACATAGTGTGTGCTTAAGGTCCATTCAAGATGGGCCTATGTCCCCTACTACCTTGCACTCCTCTTCCCCTGGACGGAGCCAGGAGCAGGAATGCTGCCCCGGCAGACTACTCTCCAGCCAGGCCAGCTCTCACCATGATCGGGGTGGGACTTGTAGAAATACAGTCCCAGGCAGCACTGTGACGACAGCCACCGTTCGTATTGGGGAAGAGTCAGCCACCGTACACTCTTTAGCTGCTACCCCCTGCAGGACCACGGTGACGGCCACCGTCTGCACTGGGGGAGATCGGGCACCGTACGTCTCCCTGCTGTGGCCCCAGAGAAGGGCAGAACCATGGCGACGGCCACCATCTGCACCAGGGAAGGATCAGCCACCATCCATCCTTCATCTGCCACCTCCTCAGGGAGAAGTACCACGGCGACGGCCACTGTCCGCTCTGGGGAAGTGACGGCCACCGTACGCCCTTTACCTGCTGTCCCAGGGGCAAGTAGAACCGTGGCAATGGCCACTGTCCGCACTGGGGAGGGATCAGCCACTGTACGTCCCTCATCCACTGCCCTTGCGACTACCCTCACGGAGGACGTCCCTTGCTTGCCTCATTACCCACCCAGAGGCCAAGCAGGACACCCTTTTCTCTCCCCCCACAGAAGCAGTTCCCAGGTGGAGTTGCAGCTGGAGGAAATCTGACGGGGCCCTGTCGCAAGCCTGGGAGTCCGTGCCCTGCAGCCTGCACCCAGGCAATGCCCCTCGTTGTCGGACTCCACAGGGAAGGGACACCGCAGGCAGCTCCTGACAGCGACTTGACCCGAGACTGCAGCCCCCAGGCACCCAGGGGCACCCGCAGGACTCCGGGGCACAACCTCCCAAGCCCCACCGGCAAGCGGTCCTCCTCCAGGAGAAGGCATAGGCATGCCCACCTGCTTGCCCTGTTCAGCCCCAGTCCAGAGGGCCACTTTCCCCACCGAGGCCCCACTAGGGAAGGGCCTCCCTCCACACTGCCCAGCAGCCCATTCCGGACACCGTAGCCCCTGGCAGTGGTCCCATGCCTCCTGTGGGAGGGCACACCTGACGAGATTCCTCCCACATGTGGACGACACCTGTGAGCAGCCCAAGACCACAGCAGCCCGAACCAGAGTCCACCTGTCCTATTGTGTCCCCTTACCTGTTTAGTGTATAGTATTAATACTGTATTCTGTTCTACTGTAAGTTGTAATTGCGGTGATATATGTGTAAGGTTGGTTGATCCAAGCTTTTATGCCGTTCTTCTTGTGTATTCTAGACCCGGTCTCGAAAGGGAACCCCAGCTCAGTAGCTCGTGTTCAGAGGATGATAAGTCGACCCTAAAACAGCATAACAGCGACCATCACCATCATTATCATTATCATCACATCACATCACCATCATCATCAACATCATCATCATCATCACCATCAACATCACCATCATCATCATCATCATCAAAACCTTACCTATTACAGTGCTATAGATGGAAAAGCTTCACACACACACACACAGGTACAAGATGGGTACCAAGCTTATGGGATCTAAGCTACGAAGAAAGACGAGAAAAATTGAATCTACCAACGCTGCAGGAGAGAAGGAGAAGGGGAGACATGATTATGCTATATAAATGCATATCAGGAAAAGAGAAAATAGACATAAATGAATATATAACCTATGGGGAGGCATCAGCAAGGGGACACTACAAAAAACTGCATAAAAAAAGGCGATAATGATGCAAGGATATTCAATTTCCCAAAACAGGGCAATTGATCAGTGGAATGCACTACCGAATGAAATACTGTGTGCCAAACCTATTCATAAATTTAAGGATATGTATAATAAAAAAGGTTTAAGACACAGGACAGTACGAGCTTGACTCATTCCTATAAAGATACAGTTAGGTAGGAACACACACACACACAGTTATATGCGGATACACACATGCACACACAAACACATTGTTATGCAGCATGTTCTGAGGCCCGACCTCTCAGGTTCTGTCACGGTGCAGTCCTGGGTTCTTAGGTCCTGACCGGGTCAGTACTAGCAAGGAAGGAAAACACAAACACCATGGGTTAAACGGTACACTACTATATTATCAGATAACAATTATACACACAATTCTATAACCAAAGCTGGGATCATACAACACCTTACTCTGATATTTATAACATCACTGTCCACCTAGTTCAGCATGTATGTCCTGTATATGGGTTTACACTTTCCTGGAGTATAACTATATGCATACAGTGTCACAGGCAATACCTCACCAGTATATCAAGTAGATCACCACCAACATACTCACAGACAACACAACCCAATATATCGACAGGGACAGCTCATATAGTCATGTCCTTAAGCATAGGTGTTCGCATGACATGAACGAGGTCCTAGCTAATATAATATACCCGCGTGACATAGATGGAGACCCTAGCTAAACTTAGACTATGCACGTGTCACACAGGATGAGAGTATACAGTGTATCACATCTGAGAGGGGGGGAGGGGGGTATTAGTGAGGCTAGGGAGGGTTTACCTTGTGTGGGGTTGGGACCGGGGCCAGGGGAGGAGAGTGGGGGAAGAACGCACTACGCAGGAATGCACTGGAGTATTGCTGTTTTCTGTGAGTGACACTGAGGTGGGTTTTCACTGTCCGGGGGAAACCAGCCCGTGGGTGAGGCTAGACACTGCACATAGGTCACAGGTACTCGATTCACTGGAGGGGGGGCACTGAGGGGGGGTAAAGGAACACTGGGGAGACACTCTGCTTGGGGGAAATATCACACTAGTGGATTCACTAGGAGCGGGGCCCACAACACTGGGAGAAGTGTATAGTCACGAGACCTGTTACTCACAGTTCAGACGGAGGGGAGAACACGGCCCATGGGTGGGAGGACCTACGCTGGGAGCTCTAGGTGGTGGCCAGGCATGGGAAGCGGGCTGTCCGGGGAGCTGCTCAGGAAAGTGTGGCCCTTGGAGTTGCCACTGGTTCGGGAGGAGTGGGGCGGTGTATGGGGTGGCTCCCTAGCCGCATCAGCCTTACAGGAGGCAGGGCTCTCTGGGCTGGGGCTGAAGAGGGCCAACAGTCGGGCGGCATGCTGTTGGCCCTTAGTCGTCACTGGGGTCCGGGGGAGGGCCCAGGCCTAGGGTCGGCCAGGAGGAGGGTGGCATCGAGGCAGGGAGGCCGACAGGGACTTTGGCCACCGACTCCGGGGGAAGTCCTGCTACCACAGCGAGCACCTGGGGAGGCCCGCTGACTCTGGGGGCTGCGGCCTCGGCTGCAGAGGGAGGCCGTCAGGGTTGGACTACGGCCTCTGGTTCTGGCAGAGCCCGTCAGCACCGGGGGAGGGCGGAACTGGAGGGACTGGACACCGGGCCTCGGGGACGCCTTGCCTGGTCTGGACTCAGGTGGGGAGCCTGTAGGGGGATAAACTCCAGCCTCTCGAGGAGAGAGCCGAGGGGAGGGGCGCCTCACTCCTCCACAGGAGAGGTGGACTTTCTCCGTCAGACAGCCGTGTTGTGCACTGACTGTGCTCCTATGAGGGTGAGGGGTGCAGAAGAGGTCAGGGGAGCCTCTTCTGGACACTGCCAGTCTGGGTGACTGGAAGCTGGCACCCGCAGGGCCGTCCCGGTGGTAGTCGCGGCTCCAGCGGGGTCTCTGCTCCTGCCGTAGGGCTAGAGTCTCCTGCCCGTGAGACGTCGGGAGGAAGAGGTCGGGCATACTCTCTTGGCTTCCGCCACAGCTCTGGTGGAGTGTGCCCTCCTTTTGTCTGGAAGGAGATACCTGTCCCTGGGATGTCCGGAGGGCGAGGCCAGACGAACTCTCATGGCTTACACCACAGCTCCAGTGGAGCATGCCCACCTTCTATCAGGGAAGGTTCTGTACCTGCAATGTCAGGAGGAAGAGGCCAGGCAAACTCTTACGCCACAGCTCCGGTGGAGCGTGCTCTCCATCAGTCGAGGTAGGGGGATAGCAACCCTAGAGGCTCCTCCTGAGTCCTCAGTCAAATAGGAGGTCAATCCAAAGGACTCGGCATCTGAGGGTGTGCTTGGGAGCTTGCCAGTTCAAGTCCCACCCCGATTCTGGTGAGCATTCCATCTGCTGGAGAGTAGTGTACTTTCCCTGTACACTGCCAGGTGGTCTGGCTGCACAGAAGAGGGGCGTCGAGTCACGAGGGAGATATGTCATTGTTGCCGGGACTTTGAGCCAGGTAAATCAGCGTCTCTGTCATCTCCTTGTGGGGTGGGTATCACCCCCTCACTCCTCCTGGGGTGGTGGTGTCGGGTTCACTCTGCTGCACGTGCATTTTACACAATCTCTCCTAACTACACCCACAAAAAAAATATTCGTTACCCTTGTGGTGAGATACATCATGACATAAGGACCAAGGGTTCTGAACTACTACCAAATGAACACAGTTTCACTTTTACAAATTATTTCAGAGTTCATCGCACCCAGAGGTAACGATAATTTTTTTGGTGGGTGGGTGTACCTATAAATGGAAAATGAAAATCATATTTTGTGCTTATTCTTTAATATATTAAAAATTCTTAATTACATACTGTAGCTTGATTGACAGATAGCCAAACAGATAGGCAGATAAGACAGATACAAATCGTTTTCGTTTTCGTTTTCGTTTTTAAAGGCTCCAACATGCTTGCATGTGTCGGCCTTGGTCACCTAATGGCGGCTCTCCATGCTGCACGATCCATTGCAGCCTCCCTGTTCAGTCCCTTAACCCTAAGGTCACACTTAATGACCTCGTCCCATGTCTTTCTCGGTCTACCCTTCATAACCCCACCCCCAATATTAACACTTCTCACCTTCCTCACCCAGCTATCATCCCCCATCCTTTCCACATGTCCAAACCACCTCAATCTACCTCTCCTCATCACAACACCAATACACTCCAGTCCCATCCCACCTCTCAACTCTTCCATTGTAAACCCAGCCCCTCCAGGCCTTGGACGCAGGGACGTACTGCACATCCACCTAATCATTGTCATTTCTGTACGTCTGAGCCGGCGAATGTCTTCCTCCTTCACTGCCCAGGTCTCACTACCATACAGCATTACACTCCTAACACATGCTGCATACAAAGACCCCTTAGCACGTAGGGAGAGCCCCCTCAATGTCAGGAGAGGCAAGAGCTCCCTGAACTTCTTCCAACCACTTCTCACCCTAGCCACAGAGCTAGCTTCAGCCCCACCTCCAGCACACAACATGTCTCCTAAATAACAAAACTCTTCCACACACTCAAGAGATTCACCAGCAAGTTCAATTCTTTCACGTCTGACGATCTCCACCTGCTCACCCCGGCACGCCGTACACATAAAATCAGCATTATCTCGCAGTCTACCTCTGATACCACTACATCTCTTATGCACCCATTTATCACACACACCGCACAAGATGGAATTACTTCCCACGCCCTTGTGGCAAACTGCACATGGCCACTCTCCCTCGTCTTTGACAGTACCGCCACCAACCCTAGATATCATCACTTTTGTTTTATCTGCATTTACCCTTAAACCCTTTTGCCCCATACCATCTCTCCACTTCCTAAACCTTTCCTCCGCCTCCCTTTCATTCTCTGCAATCAACACCAAATCATCAGCATACAACAACTCCCACGGGAGTCCGTTTCTAAAGTCACGTGAAAGGGCTTCAAGTACCATGATAAACAACATGGGACTCAAGACTGACCCCTGATGCACACCAACATTCACGGAAAACTCATCACTCAAATCTCCATTCACTCTCACCTGGGTGTGAGCACCCACATACATGGCCATAACCACCCTAACCAGCCACTCCTCCAAGCCAAGCTTTCTCATTGCCTCACCACCTCTCTAGGGACTCTGTCAAAGGCCTTTTCCAAATCAACAAAAACAAAATAAAGATCCCTTCTCCTACCAATATATTTTTCCTGAAGCTGTCGAACAATGAATATGGCATCAGTGGTCCCCCTACCTGGCATAAACCCAAACTGCATCTCATCAAGACAGATACAAATATATATATATATATATATATATATATATATATATATATATATATATACAGCAATACCTCTACTATCTGATGTAATAGAGCCAAAGGCATGTCTGGAAAGTGGTCCCGTCTGGAAAGTGGTCCCCTGGCTCCAGGACTGGTACTTAAGGACCCTAACCCAGCCTAACTTTGAAAGCCACCTAAATAACTCCCTACCGGACATGCATAGCACCTATTTAAACCTATTTAAGACCCTATTCACACCAATAATGGACATAAAGCATGAAATAAATGAAAAGAAATAAAAAAATGAATTAGAAGTGACTGTACCTCAGTCAGGGTACTTACAGCACGTTTGTGGCCACCTTTTCTAAGGTTTTGACAGTGGTGAAAATGCTCTTGAAGCACGTACAGTAATCCAGTGTTGTACTGCACTTAGTTCTGTGCACTGTGAGTTATAATTGTTTAACAATGCACATTGTTCTTAACTGCACCACGCCAGTTTCAACCACCAATTTGCACTCCACAGTTAATCCTTTCCGCTCTAAATTCTAATTTCTTAACACTGCACAACACTGTAAATTCCTGTGTGGTCTATTGGCGAGGTATTGCAGTTTATTCACTGTTTATTCACAAAAAATGAGCAAGTGTGGCTTCCACTGCGATAAGCGTCTACTCACGATCGAAGTTAGGCAGTAACTGTTGGAGTGTTGGTGATGGGGAAACAGAGTTGCCAGATCGCAACGGCCACATTACCAAACTCTTCAATTTTCATTACCAAATTTAACTTTTCATTACCAAATTCGTAAAGCTAGCATTTATTCTTCACTAATATATACAAGTGGAAATACATGTAATCACTCTTCTTACAATTAACAGCATGTTGATTATTTTCACGCTATGTTGGCTAGCAGATTAATCAGAGAGAGCAAACAATCCACTATCTTCATCCTGTGTATCCTCAGACATGTGAAAAATCCGTTTGGGAATGCATTATTCTGATTCATTACCAAACGAATTTTTCATTACCAAATTGGCCCACATTTGGTAATGAAAAATACCAAATGGCAACCCTGAGAGGGGAGGGGTGAGGGGGTAAGAAGGAAGAGGTGAAGGGTCCGTGGTGTAACAGATGTTCGGTGCCGCGCGGCAATTTCAAATTACGGGCGGGGAAAAACTCGGATTTTTTTTTTTTTTTTTTTTTGGGGGGGGGGGTTCTGAAGGTCCAGGCCCACAATGTCTGGTAAGTGGGATGTCCTGAAAGTGGGCATCCGGAAGGTGTGTGTATATATATATATATATATATATATATATATATATATATGGATCATCATCATCAGCCGTTTGATTATCCACTGCAGTACCAGCCTATCCCGACCGAAGTCGAGACTATACAGCCAATGTATCTCTACCAAGTGGCTTAGGCTGTCTGGTAGGGATTGTATATGGAGTAAGAAGTGCTTGTAAGTGTAATTATAGTGTTGGAGTGGCTTTGGATGTGTGTGTAGTCTGTGAACCAAGTGTAATCGGCCCACGCAAGCCAACTGGGTGCAAGCATACTTTACAGTATGCTACATTGGTTCAACCACGGCACCCCTCGTGTCCGCCAAGCAGTACTTGTCCCGGAGAACGTTCCCAAAGTTTATTACCCTGGCGGGGCGCGAACCCTCGCTCTCCAGTGTACAAAAATGCACACTTTATCACTGTACCACAGAGGCTTCATATATATATATATATATATATAGGTTGATAGATAGGTAGATAGGTATATGTAAACAAAGTGATAGATATACATAGATAGGTAGGTAAGTAGATATAGATGCATATATTTATATATGGGTGTTTGTGATAAGTGGGTGCATAAGAGATGTGGTGGTATTAGAGGCAGACTGCAAGATAATGCAGTGTTTGTAATAAGTGGGTGCATAAGAGATGTAGTGGGATAAGAGGTAGACTGCAAGATAATGCTGATTTCATGTGTGCGGTGTGTCGGGTAGAGAAGGAGGAGATTGTCAGGCGTGAAAGGATTGAAATTGCTGGTGAGTCTCTTGAGTGTGTGGAAGAGTTTTGTTATTTGGGAGACATACTATGTGCTGGAGGTGGGGGTGGAACAACTCTGTGACTTGAGTGAGGAATGCTTGGAAGAAGTTCAGGGAACTGTTGCCTCTACTGACATTGAGAGGGTTCTCCCTACGTGCTAAGGGGTCTTTGTATGCAGCATGTGTTAGGAATGTAATGCTGTATGGTAGTGAGACCTGGGCAGTAAAGCAAGAGGATGTTCACAGGCTCAAACGTACAGAAATGACAATGATTAGGTGGATGTGTAGTATGTCCTTGAGTGTGAGGCCTGGGGGGGCTGGGTTTACGATGGAAGAGTTGAGGGGTAGGATGGGACTGGAGTGTATTGGTATTGTGATGAGGAGAAGTAGACTGAGATGGACTGGGCATGTGGAGTGGATGGAGGATGATAATTGGGTGCAGAAAGTGAGAAGCGTTAATGTTGTGGGAAGGATAGTGAGGGGTAGAACGAAAAAGACATGGGACGCTGTCACTGAGTGTGACCTCAGGGATAAGAGACTGACCTCAGGGATAAGAGACTGAATAGGGAAGCTGCCAGAGATCGAGAAACATGGAGACCCGTCATTAGGTGACCATGGCCGATGCATGCAAGCATGTTGGGGCCTTTATATACAATACGGTATATATATATATATATATATATATATATATATATATATATATATATATATATATATGGAGCCACTGTGGTACACTGGTAGAGTGTGTGTTTCGTACACGGGTGAGCCAGGGTTCGCGCCCCGCCAGGGTAATAAACTTTAGGAGTGTTCACCCGGCCACGTACTGCATTGGCAGACACAAGGGGTGCTGTGGTTGAACCAGTGTCGCTTACTATAAAGTATGCTTGCACCCAGTTGGCTTGCGCGGGCCAATTACACTTGGTTCACAGACTACACACACATCCAAAGCCACTCCAACACTACAATTACACTTACAAGCACTTCTCACCCTACATACAATGTAGGGTGAGAAGTGCTTGTCTACCAGACAGCCTAAGCCACTTGGTAGAGATACATTGGCTGTATCATCCTGACTTCGGTCGAGATAGACCGGTCCTGCAGTGGATACTCAAACGGCTGATGATGATGATATATATATATATATATATATATTGTTTATGCTAAGTGTTTAAGGGTCAGCTTCCCGTCCTTTGAATGCCTAGTATGCTGCTGGTTTCTCTTTCAAGACCGGAGCTTAGACAAATAAGAAAGAGGCAGGACACAAAAACTCAAGGCAACAGCCTTACACATGTATTGACTAATTCTATTTGTGGAAAAGGTAGATGTCACAACAACAGGAATCTGGGTAATTATAAGACATATACTGGTATCGTAGTATCGCGCAGGATACTATTTGGTCAATAGTTCAGGATAGCAGGTGAACAGCACAATAAATAGTGTTCGTAGTATTTCAGACGGGGAATAGCTCGTTGTCACTTGGAGGGAAATAGAAGCTATACCTAGGCTGGGTAAGTATTACACTGGTCTTGCAGTGCAGAGGAATTACACTATAAAGGCCGAGTCTGATGTTTACTGAAATCACTGCACTCTTATTAAATCTCTCTTCTTACTCTCACTGTGTCACTGTTTGCCCAGATCTTGATTAGCACATACTACTAGGCCTTGGACTTGTATTCTATAGGAGATTACTTGCCCGATACTCTAGTCACTATCACACTGTCACTGCACTATTTACTGTCACTCACAGTCGGTGGGGTGGCGGCATGGTTAGTGGGGCAGCGGGAGGACTCACATCCCGACACCTGATGGGGACTGAGTCCCACTTGTGGCCTCTATATCCAGCGGCCACGGAATCACTCGTAGGGGCGTCCTTTCTTGTCCAGGGCTAGGGGTGGCGAGGGGCCCTGCATTGTCAGGGCTGGGAGCTGGAGTGCAGCCCTCAGGGCTGAGGCTGAACAGCTCCCTGAAACGTGCACTCAGGCACCTGATGGAGGATGAGGGTCGTCGGGGTGGGGATAGGCCTCACCTGGGGGCCCTGGGGGCCCGGTGACTGCAGCCTCCTGCCATCAGGGACACCATCAGGAGTGAGCTGCGGCGTCTGTCATTGTTGGATTCTGTCAGGTAGGATCCCTCTGGAGCTGGCTGGGCGGAGTACAACCCTGGGGATAGCACAGGGCCTTGGGACTGGGACCCTCCTCGTGGAGGATATCACGTCGTGGGGGTGTGGCAGCACCTGACAGAGGAGCGGCTGCTGGCCACCTCCTGCCGTAGGGCCCGGCTACTGGCCATGGCCTTTTAGGGGTCCGGCTACTGGCAGTGGCCTGAAGGAGGGGCGAGTGGTTACTGGCCGTCTCAAGGGCCCCTTAGGAGCGGCTACCTACCGTCTCAAGACGAAGGTGGGATTGGCTACCAGCCGTCTCCTGAAGGAGGGGTGAGCGGCTACTGGGCACCTTCGGAGCGGCTACCAGCCGTCTCAAGATGAAGGTGGGAGCAGCTACTGGCCGTCTCCTGAAGGAGGGGTGAGCGGCTACTGGCCGTTTCAAGGGCACCTTCGGAGTGGCTACCAGCCGTCTCAATACGAAGGTAGGAGTGGCTACTGGCTGTCTCCTAAAGGAGGGGTGATTGGCTACTGGGCGTCTCAAGGGCATCTTTGGAGCGGCTACCGGCTGTCTCAAGGGCATCTTTGGAGTGGCTACCGGCTGTCTCAAGATGAAGGCAGGAGCAGCTGCCGACCATCTCCTGAAGAAGGGTTGAGCAGCTGCAGGCTGTCTCAAGAAGGGCGCAGCTACTGGCCATCGCTGAGGTGCTGCCTGGAGCTAGAGTAATAGCTCCACCCCGATCCTGTCGAGGGTCAGCTTGCCCACAAGGTAGTCTCCATTTCCTGCTATGTCAGCAGTGGGCGAATTCCGAGTCATAGGGGCGTGTGGCCCAGGCGGACTTATGTCCCTGTCGCTCTGTCCGCCCCTCTGTAGGCTCCTCCTGGGGATGTTGTGTTGCCCTCAGTTGCTATTCCTGGCATCTTACCACCATCGTCGGGGAGAAAGTCACGTCCCCATGACTGGAGATGATAGATTTTGGTGGTGTTGGTGTGGTGCATGGGTTGGAGATGTTGAGGGCGTTCCATGCTGTGGTGGCTTGGTTTTCGTGGATCTGGGTGTCGCAGGTGACGTAAAGGGTGGACGTGTCGGTGGTGTTGCGGAGGAGTTGCAGGAGGTGGGGGGGGGCCTCGGACGCGATGGTGGTATCCAGAGGGTGGAGCCTATGCGGCTCATCGGATTCTCATGTCGGTAGGTCTTGTCTCCTGCTGAGAGCCGTGCTGAATGCTGAAGATCGCCGTGGAGCATGGGGTTTTATGACGGGGCAATGCAGCATGATGACTTTGGGGAGTGGCAGTGACTGGGCTTTGGGCCTGGTGTAGCATGACTGTGTTAGGAGGGGAGTGTGGTGTTGTGGTGTGGTGGGTGGTGTAGGGATGGGGGCATATCAGGGGGGTGGGCGGGAAAGGCAGGCGGAGCATGTGATGGTGGCTTTTAGGATAGGTGTGGGTGGTGAGTTGGGTGCGTGTAGGTGGTGTGGTGGAGTTGAGGGTGGTGGGGAGGTGGGCGTTTTGCGTGGGGGCGGTGGTGTGGTGGCAGAGCTGGTAATGATGATGGGCAGTGGACAGGGTGCACTGCGAGTGGGTGGAGGAGAGGTTGGTCCGTGGGCGGGACATGTGGTGATGGGCGTGGGGGATGGGGAGGCAGGTGGGAAGTGTTAAGTGGAGGGGCGGCGACAGGGCTGGGGGTGAGGATGGGTGGTGGGTGGAGTGAAGGCTGGGTGGGCAGGGGAGAGGTTGGCACGTGGGCAGGACAGGTAGTAGAGGGTGTGGGGGATGGGGAGGATGGCGGGGAAGGGGTGGGGGAAAGGTCAGGAGTTTGTGGCATCGATGTCTTCAGGTGAGGTGTGATGTGGTGTGATGGGGGGAAAGGTGGTTGAGGATGGGGAGGGGGAGGCTGAAAGGGAAGGCGAGGGGGATATGTAGCAGTCGTATGAGGTAGGGGGAGGTGGGGCAGGCTTGGAGGGTGGTGTGGGGTGTGGGGTGGGGTTTGGGGGAGCAGGGGCACAGGATGGGTGCACATGGTGATTCCTGAGTGTGCGGGGTGTGTTATGATAATCGACCATCACTTGGTAGGGGTTGGGGACGTTGGTGATGGTGTAGGGTCCTGTGAAGTGAGGTGGGGTGTGGGGAGCTGTGCTATCATGACAGTGTCATCCGGTTTGTACGGTTGGAGGTGGTGTCATGTTGGAGGTCCAAGCTACTATGCAGGTGAGAAAGCCGCCTTTTGAGATGGTGAAGGGGGTCAGATGTGTGGGAGGTTGCGGGGGGTTGTAGGTGTCGCCGCATTGGTAGGAGGAGAGGCGCTTCCCCAAACACACGTTCATAGGGCGATATGCCGTCTTCTCCTGGGCAAGAATTTATGCCCAATTGTACGATCTTGACGTGTGCGGGCCAGTCATCATTCTTTGTTTCTTCTAGCCAGGTGTGGAGCTGGTTCATTAAGGTGCGATGGCTTTGTTTGCAAATGGCATTGCCCAGTGGCCAGTAGGGGGACGAATGGGAGATGTGATAACCGAAGATTTGAGCTAACTCCCGCCAGATTTTACTGGTGAACTCTGGGACGTTGTCTGAGTGGATAGCCTGTGAGATGCCAAAATATGGGAAAACATGACGGATCATTGCGTCGGCAACTGCAACGGCACGATGTTCCTTTGCTGGGCAGGCAATGAGGAATTTTGAGTATGTATCAACAAAAGTGGTGACATACCGATAACCTGATTTCGGTGGCAGGGGCCCCACTATGTCGATGGATAGTAACTGTCAGGGTCTGTGGGCAGTGATGTGGCCTGACAGGCCAGCAGTGCAGGCGATGTCTTTTCCTAAGGCGCATGCCCGGCAGGATTGGACAATATCCTTGGCTAGGGTGGTTGGGTTGGGAGTCCAATATGCGTCAGTGAAGGCCTGCAGGAGCTTCTTCGTGTCCAGGTGGATCCCGTTGTTGGTGTGTAGGTGCCGGAGGGCATTGAGAGAAGTGCTGGGGGCGAGGATGATGTGCCTCCGACGGGGTAAATTGATGGTTGCCCTGGTGGTGTAATATTTGGAAGAGGTGCTGGGGGATCCAAGGAGGTCATTCCTCATACTGCCACTGTTGGAGGAGATCGGGTTCGGGCTGTACGGCATTGATGGGAAGCCGGGAGAGAGCATCCGTGTTTGTGTGAAGTTTGCCGGGGCGGTAGGAGATCTCTTAGTTAAATTCCTCCAGTGTTTCGTGCCATCTGGTGAGCTGGGCGTTGTGGGTGTCGGACTGCCATCCATTGGAGGGATTGGTGGTCAGTAATGATGGTAACTTGGGTCCCCGACAGGTGTGCCTGGAAGTGGTCCAAAGCCCAGACGATGCCCAGGCATTCTCTCTTCGTGGCGGCATAGTTCTTCTTAGCCTGATTGAGGGTACAGCTGGCACAGGTGATGATGTGTTTGTGGCCTTCTTGGACTTGGGCCAGCACAGCGCCTATTGCTATTAGGGAGACGTCAGTGTAGAGACGGAATGGAAGGGAGTAGTCAGGGAAGGCCAAGATCAGGGCGGAGACAAGTTTGTCCTTTAGCTGTTGGCAGGCGGCTCGTCTCTCATCTGTCCAGAGGAAAGGTTCTCCCTTCCGGGTAAGGTCATGAAGTGGCTTGGCAATGTGGGCAAATTCCTTCACGAAGCATCAGTAATAGGAGGTCAGGCCGAGGAAAGCTCGGACCCTGTGGATGTCTTGTGGAGGGGGGATGTCTGCAAAGGCGCGGAGCTTGTCTGGGTCGGGGGAGATGCCTTCCTGGGAGATGACATGCTCCAGGAAGGAGACGAATCTGGCGGCTAGGACGCACTTAGAGGGCCAGAGTTTGAGGCTGGCCTGTTGGATGCAGGAAAAGACTTTTCAGAGGCACTGGAGGTGGTTGACCCAGGTCCTGCTAAACACAATAACGTCATCTAAATAGGCTAAACAGATCTCCCAGGGAGGCCACTGAGGATGGACTCCATCAATCGCGAGAAGGTGGCCGGGGCATTACAGAGGTCGAAGGGCAGGATGTTGAACTTGTAGTGCTTTCCATTGTTGGTAGACAAAGCAGTTTAGCCTCTGTCTTCTGGCTGCTCTGGTACCTGCCAGTACCCTGATTGGAGATCAAGGGTGGAGAACCAGGTGGTGCCGTATAAGGAGTCAAGGGAGTCGTCTATCCTGGGGAGTGGGGTGGCATCCTTGATGGTGGCGTCGTTGAGCCGGCAGTAATCGACACAGAACCACATGGTGCCATCCTTCTTCTTCACAAGCACGATGGGGGAGGACCAGGGGCTGGTGGAAGGGGAAACGACACCGACCTTGATCATTTCCTGGACCTGGTTCTTTTTCCTCCCGTTGCTTGGGATTCTTTTGCTGGGATGGCTGGCAGATCGGCGGACCTGTCATGTGAATCTCGTGAACAAGGTAGGTGGTATGTCCAATGTCGGTGAGTCCTACTGTGAACAGGTCCTGGAAGTCCAGTAGAAGGCGGCGGAGGGTGTCGGATTGGTGGGGGGAGAGATGGTCCGGGAGGGGCAAGACTCGGTTTCTTCCATCTCTCTTATTATGAGCCCTTTGGTAGTGTTAGGGGGGAGGGAGCAAGGTTAGAAATCCGGACTGCCGCAACATGAGGGGGGAGAAAAGTGGGGGGCAAAAGGCAGGTTGAGAGGGTCCCGGTTGGTAGGTGGGGGGAGAACAGGATAGACGTGCCCGTGGGCCTGTTCAGGGGCAACCAGGTTTCTTTTGGGGGGGAATCGTTACAGTGGAGGAGGTGATGGTGGGGAATGTTGGAGGGGAGGGGGAGAGGGAGAAAAGTGGGGGGGGGAATTGGCTGGGGTCGGGGCATGCAAGTGCACACTGCTGGGAGGGGAGGGTCAGGGGACTTCCAAAACTGGAGCTGTCTGTTGTGGCAATCGATGGTAGTTCTTAATTTCTGTAACAGGTCCAGCCCAAGGTATCCGTCATAGTTGCAACAGGTGGAGTCGAATATGATGAATTTGTGTTGTGTCGATGCCAGTTTGCGTGTGTCGACATGAAGGGCCCGAATTTCCCCACAGATAGGCAAGGGGCCATCCCCTGCATCTACAAGATAGGTTGATGTCAGGAAAAGCGGGCCAAAGGTCGACTTGTGACGGGAGTCAAAATGACTGTACAAGCAGGATCTGGCCACTCCCATGTCGACCAGAAGTCTGGTTTTCACTCCGTTCAGCCTCATCTTGTAGACTCGGGGACGGTATTTGGGGGAAGTGGCCCCTGCCACTGTGGGGAGGTGTGGGGGCGGTCTTAAAAATCCAACTGCCGAGGACCACCTTCTTCCTGTTCTGGTTCCATCTCCCTGGGTTCGGTTTCTTCTGTGGGTGCAGGTTCATCACCTGGCTCCTCGTTTTCTAAGGAGGAGACTTTACGTCAGCCTGGGGTGATTGGCTTGCGTCTAGCAGCCTTAGCCCGCCGCGTCCCGGAGACGTGAATTCACGTCCTCACATGATGTGCACTCATATCCTGGAGACGTAAATTAACACGGCAACATTGCAAGGACATTGCAAGGTCCCTAATTTGCACACTTTTCAAAATTCGTGAGTGATTTTTGGCACATATACACGGGACACCTTCCTCTACAAGATGCCAGGCAGGGACAATGCTTTACCCATCATGACCTCCTCCCCCCCCTGCATGACCTTTTCTCAGCAATTCATCTGTTATCAGTGACCTGGCCAGTAAAGCCATGTCATGCCACAGTACGAAATTCAGGGCCAGAGTGATTCCCCAATCAATGACAATGTGGAGGACAAACATTACAGTCAGAAATGATGATCAGGTAATGTGGCAAAAAAAGGTCAGGAATGGTGATGATTTAGTGAGTGAAACAATGCTTATAATGCCTATATTACCATTAGAAAACCAATATACTCTCGTACTACATATAAATTCGTACCAAATAAATAAATAAATACCGTTTATGAGTGGTGTAGAATAGTTATCCTCCCATTGAACTCGTTTTCTTTGCAGCCAGCCTGATAGAAAACCCTGTAAGGTAAGGACGTACTCCTACCTGGATCGAGTATTTTAAACCTCAGGTGAGCGATTTCTCTATGAATTTTCGATGTTTCTCACCAAAAGCGGATGTTTGAGCCAAAAAAAAAAGAAAGGTCCAAAAAAGTCAGGACTGGGGCATACCACTGCCCAGAAAACGTCGGGATGGGGCAGGTTAAGTTGGTCCCTGATGTTGTGGAGTGGGCACCTGGAGCTGCATGCCGAGAACTCCCAGAAATTAATCAGGATGAGGTTAGGGTTCTCCTTGTGGCTGGGGCATCTGTGGATGGGGTGCGCCCTGGGAGTTGGGGTGAGGCTGATGTGCAGCATAGGCGGACGAGGCTTGACTGGAGGTGCAGGTTTGTTGGCGGGGAACTTTTTCACCACGTTGATTTGTTGGGGGATAGGGCGGGATGTCAGAAGGCGTCGTATAAGTTGGACGTCCCTGTCCAGGTCTCCTGTTGGGTTGTGGATCGTGAAGTGCACCTTGACCATGCTGGGGAGGACTCTGAGGAGGGTGTTGAAGATGCGTTGCTCCCGGGTTTCGTCATCCGCCTCCAGGTAGGCGGCAGTAACCAGGCGTCTGGCCTGGATTAAAGTATCATCAAGATTGCTATCGTATGTCAAGCTATCCAACTGGGATAGTGCCACTACTTTTCCTAGTGAGGGTGTGATGGCTTGGATCACGAGCTTCATGAAGTTTTGCCAGGTGAGCCCCGGGACGATTTTTGACGCGATATTTGCCGTCGCTTTGCCCAGTAGTGGGAATGTTACTGCTATTTTGTTTGTCGTCCTCAAACCCGACATCTAGCAATGGCTTAATAATTGCCAGATAAGTGTGGACATCGTACTGTTCTGGGTCAAATTTAGGCAACCGCACGTGTGGTTTGGTTGCCATTTTGCCCGTATTTCCTAAATGCCTCTCTCCTATGCGCAGGTCAAGAACGACTGCTGTCCACCAGTGTTATGTTAGGTGTTTAAGGGTCAGCTTCCTGTCCCTTGAATGCCTAGTATGCAGCTGGTTTCTCTTTCGAGACCGGGTCTTAGACAAATAAGAGAGGGGCAGGACACAAAGACTCAAGGCAACAACCTTACACGTGTATTGGCTAATTCTATTTGTGGAACAGGTAAATGTCACAACAACAGGAATCTGGGTAATTATAAGACATATACTGGTATCGTAGTATTGCGCAGGATACTGTTTGGTCAACAGTTCAGGATAGCAGGTGAACAGCAAAATAAATAGTGTTCGTAGTATTTCAGACAGGGGGAATAGCTTGCTGTCACTTGGAAAGAAATAGAAACTGTACTTTGGCTGGGCAAGTATTACACTGGTCTTGTAGTGCAGAGGAAGTACACCGTAAAGGCTGAGTCTGATGTTTACTGAAATCACCGCACTCTTATTAACCCCTTCGTGCATGATGACGCGTTTGTCGTCATGTGGGTGTGGCTGCGACTATACTCGTTGACGCTTTTGGTAACATTAAAGCATAAAAACTTTCGTCAGAGGAAAAGTTTTTGGCCAATCGGCGTCATTTTTAGAGGCGTCATAGCTTCCTGGCTCCTCATCAAAAGCAATGAGTTGGCAACTGCGGGTCCCGGTACCAACAAGAGAGCGGACAGGTTATTCAGTACCAAATGAGCGTGATTGGGGAAGGTACTGTGCGGTTCTGTCTCTTTAAATTTCCACTCTTACTCCTGTCCTGGCTGTGCAACACATTTCACCATACCAGTAGTGCTTGTGTATAGTGTTTGGGCACTGTTGTGTTTAGATTTGGTGTTTGCAATAGGATATTTGGTGATTGTGAAGCAATCCTGGTTGTTATCAGCCGTTGGCCCAACGAAGAGTATGCTACTGTTTTTAATCAACTACACTGCCTCTACCCTGCACCAAATGTGAGTATTCATGTATGATAATAGTGACAGTGAATCATGTGAATATAGTGTGCATATCTAGTGTACAAAGAATTGGTGAAATACGTGCAGTAGCTTAGAGGAAGGCAGGAAACTGCCCTACAGTCACAACACGGAATGGGTGCACTGTAGTTTTTTGCATTTTTCTCGAAAACTATGAGGCCTAGGATCACTGTTTGGGCTCAAATGAAAGCCAATTAAATTCTGCATCAGATGATAAAATAAAAACATAGTGGCACAAAAAGTTTTTCACTAGAGCTCCCCGAATAAAAAAATTTGTTGTCTGTCAGAAATGGGTTTTACTTTTTCGCTTATTACTCGAACACCATACCTCATATCAAACTGGGACCTCCAGCATTCGAAAGCCAATAACATTCTTTCAATTGATGGTATAACATGTAGAGATTGATTAGTAAACATTTGACTTACGATGTTGGGAAGTGAAATCTATGATCCCGAATGTTTATTCCAAGTGCCCTAATGTACGTATAGGGTGTTTTTTTTTGTGTGTGTTTTTTTTAGCTTATCATGTAGAACAAACATTGGCGAATAGGAATATGTGGGTTTTGTGGCAAAATAAATATGTTTGGGTGGTGAAAATAAGCCAAGAATACACATTTTTGGAGCACGTGGAGGCCAGGGGGGGAGAACAGAAAATCCTGCATGTCAGAGCTGGGAAAACTTAAAAACTTATCCACGCACGAAAGAGTTAAATCTCTCTTCTTACTCTCACTGTGTCACTGTTTGCCCGGATCTTGATTAGCACATACAGGTTTCCCTCGTTTTACAATTGGTATGCGTTCCTAGAATGGCAATCATAAACTGAAATATCGTAAAGCGATATTAAGGGTGCCTAAATGGGTCACTTGGTAAGCTGCTGTACTCACGCAGTTGCAAGCGCTGGTTCAAATCCTCGCATTTCCCCCTGGGGGTAGGGGGGGTTTTTCAAGAATACTCCCCCAGTATCCCTGCTTGTCGTAAAAGGTGACTAAAAGGGTTGGCGGAGGGTTAGTGCCCCTCCCCGGAAAACAACTAACTAAAAAAACAAACAAGAAGCCTCAGACAAGGACGGACCAAACGTTGACGACCAAGGACCGGACAAAGGACATTGCAATTGGAACGTGGAATGTAAGGGGAGCAAATGATGAGGTGAAAGAGAGAGAGATTGTCCAGGTGCTTGAGGATGCGAAAGTGGATGTATGTGGAATAACTGAAACAAAATGGAGAGGAAAAAGTGTGAGAGAATGGGAGTATGGATGGGGTATATGTGCAGGAGTAGGTGAGAATGAGAGGGCAAAGGAAGGAGTATGTATAGTTGTGAGTAAAAGATGGAAGAGGAGCATAAGACAGTATGGATCAGTTGGATCAAGGATTGTGTGGGTAAAGTTGAAAGTTGGAATACAAATGTGGGCGATTGTGTGTATGCGCCAACGCAAGATCGTGCTAGAAGAGTGAGAGAAGAGTTCTGGACAAATGTAGAAGTGTGCATGGAAAAGTTTGGAAGGAATGAGAGAGTGTTTTTGATTGGTGATATGAATGGTAAAGTTGGGAATGTGAAGGTGGATGGAATAGTTGGTGAGTGGGGTGTGCCTGCTGAGGTAGATGAGAATGGGAGTGTGTTAGTGGACATTTGTGCTGGGAGGGGGTTGGTGATAGCTAATACCCTCTTCAGGCATAAAATGATCCACAGGTATACATGGCGAGTGATGAGAAGGGTGGGTGGTGAACTGAGTGAAAGGAAGGCAATGATTGATTATGTGTGTGTGGATGAAAGGATGCAAAGATGTATATTGGATGCAAGAGTTTATAGAGGTTGGGGGAGTGGACTTTCTGACCACTACTTGGTGGTGGCCAGAATTAAAGTTCAAGTAAGATGGAGGAATAGAAGAAGGGAAAGACGAGAGGAAGGAGTAGTTGCAAGGAGAGTGGAAAGGTTACAAGAGGATGAGAAAAAAGGCAGAGTATAAGAGAGAAGTGGAGGAACGATTGGTGCAAATATGAATTGGAGCAGATGGGGGACGTGGAAGATGTGTGTAGAATATTTACAGATGAAATATGTGCAGCATGTGATGTGGTGTGTGGAAGGAAGAGAAGACGGAGGGGGTGCAAGGAACAGCGTGGTGGACTGAAGAGGTGAAACGGCTGTGGCACAAAAGAAGAAAGCATACAATGAATGGATGAGAAATAGGGCGTGGAAGAAGTTGAGAGGCGTGGAAGAGAGAGTTATATGTAGAAAGAAAGAGAGAGGTGAAAAGATTAGTAAGAGAGAGTAAGAAGAGAGTGGATGAGGAATTTGGAAGGAATTT
This sequence comes from Coenobita brevimanus, assembly GCF_032717465.1. Lineage (NCBI taxonomy): Eukaryota > Metazoa > Arthropoda > Malacostraca > Decapoda > Coenobitidae > Coenobita > Coenobita brevimanus. The sequence goes on from NC_136969.1 coordinate 14,666,949, forward strand.
GAGTGTAAAGTGGAGGGACTGTAAGAAAATGTTCTGGAAAGAGGTGAAAAAGAGTAAGACAGGGTGGAAGTGAAGTTAGCAGGAGTGAAAGATAAAAATGGTAGATTACTAGTGGAGAAGGGAGAAAAAGTGAGCAGATGGAGAGAACACTTTAAGGAATTGTTGAACGTGGAGGATGGAAGTAATGCGAGTATAAGTGGCTGGGGAATGGCCGGGAGAAGGAGGGAGGTGAGAAGACAGGAAGAAATCAGTAGGATAGAAGTTGTGGAAGCAATGAAGAAAGTTAAATCAGGGAAAGCCCCAGGAATTGATGAAGTGTGTGGTGAAATGCTGAAGCATGGGGGAGAGATAGTAGTAGAATGGATGTGGAAGATGTGCAGATTGGCCTGGGAGGAAGGTAGAGTCCCGGAGGATTGGAAGTCAGGTATAATTATTCCCTTGTACAAAGGAAAAGGGGAAAAAGAAGTGTGGTAATCATAGGGGCATTTGTCTTCTTAGTATAATAGGAAAAGTGTATGGTAGGATACTTATTGACAGAGTTAGAGAAAGAACAGAGAAATTAGTTGGAGAAGAACATGGAGGCTTTAGGAAGGGAAGAGGTTGTGTAGATCAGATATTCATTCTCAGATCTTTAGTGGAAAAGTTTCTAGAAAAGGGAAAGAAGTTGTATGCGGCTTTCATGGATTTGGAGAAAGCATACGACAGGGTGGATAGACTAGGATTGTGGAAAGTGTTAAGAATATATGGAGTAGATGGGAAGTTGTTGAATGCTGTGAAGAGTATGTACGATGGTGCGAAGGCTGCAGTGCGTGTGGATGGTGAACTAAGTGAATTTTTCTCTTTGAAAGTTGGGTTGAAACAGGGATGTGTCATGTCTCCATGGTTGTTCAATCTGTACATGGATGGGGTAATAAAAGAGGTACAAGGTAGGGTAGTGGATGTTGGAGTGGCCCTGGTGAGAGAGAGGATAGTGTTTGGAAACTCCCTGTACTGTTGTTTGCAGATGATACTGTGTTGTTGAGTGAAGACGAAGGGGAGCTGCAAGGCTTGGTGGATGAGTTTGAGAGAGTGTGTAAGAAACGGAATCTAAAGGTGAATGTAGGGAAGAGTAAAGTGATGGTCTTTGAGAGAGGTGAAGTCAGTGAATGTACAGCGAGGTTAGATGGTGAGGAATTGGAAAATGTGAGTACGTTTAAGTACTTGGGTAGTGTGATGAGTAAGGATGGAAGTTTGGAGGGTGAAGTACTTGAAAGGGTACAGCAGGGAAGAAAGGTTGCTGGTTCTTTGAAATCAGTGATAAGAAACAGGGAAGTGAGCATGGAAGTGAAAAAGTTACTACATGACAGTATAGTGATACCAACTCTAACGTACGGAAGTGAAGCTTGGACGTTGTTGGAAGGACACAAGTCAAGAGTGAGAGCTGTGGAAATGAGTTATTTAAGAGGAGCCTGTGGAGTCACATGGAGAGACAGGCTGACGAATGAGGATATAAAGGAGCATTGTGGTGTCGATGTGGATGTGATAGGAAGCGTTATGAGGAACACACTGAGGTGGTTTGGCCATGTGGAGAGGTTGGAGGGTGAAGAGAGTGTATGTGAGTGAGGTGGAGGGGGAAAGAGGGAGGGGGAGGCCGAGGATGAGATGGAGAGATGGGGTGGAGAGGTATATGAGAGAGGGGGGTGTGAGTTGGGAGCAGGGGAGTGAAATGGCGGGGGACAGGGCGACTTGGAGGCGATTTGTTTGTGGCCACCCCAAACGGGATTGAGGCGTCTGGCAATAGATAGATAGATAGATAGATAGAAATTAAGGTTTAATGGGAAAAATAGGGATGCGTTCCTGGACTCATGTATAAGGAACCCCAGACCCATACAAGTGATCTAATATGCAATGAAAATTATGATGTTTTATGTATTGTAGAGTCGTGCTTGTCTCCTCAGCTTTCTTAATGTTGACAGCATGCTTTATAACGGTCAATACAATCAACTGTGCAAGACTCATGGAATGAGTGATGGAGTTTGCCCCCTCACCTGCTTTGTGCCGCATCACAATATTAAGCTTAGACTCCAGGGTTAAGGACGTTCTTGCTTTCTTTGGCTTCATATCACCAGCACCAGCACCAGATGTTGCAGGACGTTTACAAGACATCACGGTGGTGGCGCTAGGGCTGCAAAATATGAAAAACAGGAGAAAAAGTAATATTCGGGGCACTGATGCACACAGACGCACAGAGTTTGTATGCTGAACGAGCAAATGCATGAGACTGGCAAAAGCACAGGAAATTGTGTGGGCAGGGCGGGTATGCCACGCAACTCTCAGCTGATCTGCCTGTGAGCGCGGGATTTCCACATGCCCAATCGTAAATGTGAGGGAGCTCAATCGTAAAATGAACACTTGGTACTAAAGAAGAAAGATCGTAAATTCAAAATATTGTAAAACAATACAGCGTAAAATGAGGGAGACCTGTATTACTAGGCCTTGGACTTATATTCTATCGGAGATCACCTGCCCGATATTCTAGTCACTATCACACTGTCACTGCACTATTCACTGTCACTCACTGTCGGTGAGGCGGCTGCGTGGTTAGTGGGACAGCAGGAGGACTCACAGCCCTACTCCTGATGGAGGCTGAGTCCCGCCTGTGGCCTCTGTATCCAGCGGCCATGGAATCACTTGTAAGGGCGTCCTCTCTCTCTCCGGGGCTGGGGGTGGCAAAGGGCCCTGCACTGTCAGGGCTGGGGGTTGGAGTGCGGCCCTCAGTGCTGTGGCCGAACAGCTCCCTGAAACGCGCACTCAGGGGCCTGATGGAGGATGAGGGTCGTCAGCGTCGGGGTGGGGAGAGGCCTCACCCGGGGGTCCTGGGGGCAGCCATGGGGGCCCGGTGACTGCAGCCTCCTGCTGTCGGGGACGCCATCAGGAGTGAGCTGCAGCATCTGTTGTCCTCGAAATCCGTCAGGTAGGGTCCCTCTGGAGCTGGCTGGACGGAGTACAACCCTGGGGATAGCACAGGGCCTCTCCACAGGTCCTCAGTATTGGGACCCTCCTCCTGGAAGATATCACGTTGTGGGAGTATGGCAGCACCTGACAGAGGAGCAGCTGCTGGCCGCCTCCTGCTGTAGGGCCCGGCTACTGGCTGTGGCCTTTTAGGGGCCTGGCTACTGGCCGTGGCCTGTGTGGGGGAGTGGCTACCGGCCGTCTCCTGAAGACGGGGTGAGCAGCTGCAGGCCTTCTCAAGTAGGGCGCGGCTACTGGCCGTCACTGGGGTGCTGCCTGGAGCTAGAGTAATAGCTCCACCCCAATCCTGTCGAGGGTCAGCTCGCCCACAAAGTAGTCTCCTTTTCCTGCTATGGCGGCTGTGCGCTAGTTCCGGGTTATAGGGGTACGTGGCCTGGGCTGACTTATGTCTCTGTTGCCTGGGGTTGGGTCGCGCTTTGTCTGCCCCTCCGTAGGCTCCTCCTGGGGGTGTTGTGTTGCCCTCAGTCACTATTCCCGGCACTTTATATATATACAGTATATATATATATATATATATATATATATATATATATATATATATAATTTCCTTTTTGTGACGAAGAAGGAACCAAAGACCACGAGCCCGCAATAACTGTTCCCTCCAAGAGAAAAATAAAATACAAGAGAGAGCCAATTTCAAGATCCGATCATTTCAAGATGCCTGGACAAACTGCGTTTGAAAGACTGGTGATCATAGGAAGCAGGAAATACAGACAGAGGGAGACAGTTCCAGAGTTGACCTGTTGCATAAATGAAGGACTGAGAGTAACAGTTAACTCTTCCATTAGAGAGTTGGACAGAAAAGGGATGGGAGTTTGCTGCTAGACAGGTGCTACGCACCCGTCGCAGAGGTGGAAGAATGCATGCAGACACTTCAAAGGAGCAGTGACCATTGAAGTAGCAATAGAAAAGAGATAAAGATGCAACAGCGTGGTGAAGAGACAGAGGTTGAAGGGAGTCAGTAAGAGGAGGAGAGTTAATGAGATGAAAAGCCTTCGACTCCACCCTATTGAGAAGAGCTGTATGTGGGGAACCTCCCCACACATGAGAGTTGTACTCCACACAGGGGCGGATAAAACCCGTGTATAGAGTCAACAATTGTGCAGGGGTAAAGAAGGAATGGAGTCGGCTTAGCGCACCTAATCTCTTAGAAACAGATTTTACAAGAGAGGTAATATGATCTTTCCAAGCCAAGTACTGAGTAACTGAAACCCCAAGCATGCTCAAGGATGATGCAGGATTAAGCTGAATATTATTAAACATTAGTGGGTACACCTGTGGAAGATTTTGTCGGGTTGATAGGTGTAAGAACTGAGTCTTTGATGCATTAAAAACAACAAGATTATATTTCCCTAGTCAGACATGGGTGTGCCATAGCCTCATCCCTTGTTTGTTGAAGTAACTGTTGATATGGACGTTGCGGGAACTGAATGGAAAGGTGAAGGATGGAGTCATCAGCGTATGAGTGGATAGGGTTAGATGTAAAGCTTAGAAGGTCGTTGATGAATAAAAGGAAGAGAGTTGGTGACAGGACAAAGCCTTGAGGAACACCACTGTTGATAGATCTAGGAGAAGGAGGATGGCCGTCTACAACAGCGGCTATAGAATGACCAGAAAGGAAACTTGAGATGAAGGCACAGATAGATGGATAGAAACCGTACAAGGGCAGTTTGTAAATTAAAGATTTATGCCAGACTCGATCGAAAGCCTTTGAGATGTCAAGTGCAATGGCAAAACTTTCGCCAAAGTCCCGAAAGGAGGATGACCAGGAGTCTGAAAGGTAGGTGAGAAGATCGCCAGTGGAGTGTCCCTGATGGAACCCATATTGACGATCAGAAAGAAGGTTGTGATAGGAAAAGATGCTTTAAAATTTTTCTATTAAGAATTGAAAACTTTTGAGATACAGGATGTTAAAGCAATTGGACGATAGTTAGAGGGTTGGGAACGGTCACCCTTCTTTGGGACTGGCTGAATGAGAGCAAACTTCCAGCAAGAAGGAAAGGTACAAGTTGACAGATAAAGGCGAAAGAGTTTGCCTAGGAAGGGTGCAACCACAGAAGCATAGTTCTTGAGAACAACAGGAGGGACTCCATCAGGCCCATATGCCTTGTTAGTATTGAGGCCTGTGATGGCAGAAAATACATCAGCTGAAGAAATTTTAATGTCAGCCATGAGGAAGTCAGAGGGGGGAAGTGATGGAGGAACAGCACCAGAATCGTCTGAGGTGGAATTGGAGGAGAAAGTCTGAGTGAAGAGATCTGCTTTATCAGTAGAAGAAATAGCTACAGAGCCATCAGAGTAGAAAAGAGGAGGGAAGGATGATGAGGTAAAGTTGTTAGAAAGGTTTCTGGCAATGTGCCAGAGGAAGCGGGAAGAATTCGAGTTGGAGAGTTGAGAGCATTTAGTACGGATGAAATTATTTTTAGCAGAGCGAAGAACAGACTTAGCACGATTCCGGGCAGAAACATAAAAAGATGTGATTCAGGGGTGGGTTGGCTCCTGTATCTTTTATAGTCCCTCTCCTTGTTGCGGACAGCATTAGAACAACCGTGATTAAACCAAGGCTTTCTTGCATTAGTTAAAGGATATGAGAAAGGAATGTATGCTTCCATACCCGGGAGGATAACCTCCGTAATGCGCAAGGCACACTCAGATGGCTCCTGGCCATGGAAGCAATAATCGTTCCAGGGAAAATCAAAGAAGTACTGCCTGAGGGCCTCCCAATCCGCAGCTCCAAATGGCCACAGACGACCTTTCTTTGGAGGGTCCACAGGCCGTACCGGAGCGATAGGACAGGTTAAGGTAATAAGGTTGTGATCGGAGGAGCCCAATGGAGAGAAAAGATTAACAGTGTAAGCAGAAGGATTAGTTGTGAGGAAGAGGTCAAGTATGTTGGAGCTCTCTCCAGGGCGGTCAGGGATGCGGGTAGTGTGCTGTATAAGCTGCTCTAGGTCATTAAGGATAGAAAAGGTGTAAGCTTGTTCACCAGGTGGATCAGTGAAAGGAGAGGAGAGCCAAAGGTGGTGGTGAACATTGATATCTCGTAGAATGGAGATTTCAGAGAAAGGAGAACTGGATCGAATGTGTTCCATCGTAGAAGTAAGATAGTCGAAGAATTTTTTATAGTCAGTAGAATTAGGAGATAAGTAAACAGCGCAGATATATTTAGTCAGAGAATGACAGGAAAGCCGAAGCCAGAGTGTAGAGAATTCAGAAGAATCGAGTTCAGGAACACGAAAGCAAGATAAGTCGTTGCGTATATATACACAACAGCCAACTTTGGCTTTGAAATGAGTATAGAGAAAGTAGGAGGATACAGAAAAGGGTTTGCTGTCAGTTGCCTCAGACAGCTGAGTCTCAGTTAGGAAAAGAAGGTGAGGTTTAGAGGAGGAGAGGTGGTGCTCAACAGAGCGTAAGTTGGAGGAAAAGCCGCGAATGTTGCAGAAATGAAGAAGAAATGAGTCAGACAGTAGTTCCAGGCAGCTCGAGTCGTCACAAATATATACAGTATATATATATATATATATATATATATATATATATATATATATATATATATATATATATAGGTGGTGGCGACCATCATTCACTCACTCGATGTAGTGCTGCCTACTTATTCCTTAGCCTTTATCATTCTTTTTCTGTGCCTGCCCTCCTCTCTTCCTATTTCTCCCATGTTTCCTGTCACTTCTTATTGTTTTTCTTTCCTTTACAAGTGGCTTTACATTGAGTGACAAGCCAAATGGTTTCCTGTAAGCCAGGAAACCATTTACAACGCTGGGTGGTAACCATATAACCAAACCATACGTGCTCCCTACGTGTCAGCAAGTAGGTTGATGGAGGGTTAGTGCCCCTCCCCGTAAAACAATAACTCAAAGTGAAATGGCCACCCCTTACCGGATTATGGCGTCTGGCAATATATATATATATATATATATATATATATATATATATATATATATATATATATATATATATATATATATATATATATATATATATATATATATATATATATATAAGTTGTTGTCTTTATAAACAAAATGAAAGTGTGTGTGTGTGTGTGTGTGTGTGTGTGTGTGTGTGTGTGTGTGAGAGAGAGAGAGAGAGAGAGAGAGAGAGAGAGAGAGAGAGAGAGAGAGAATTACACATCAGATCTATAATAATAATAATAAATATTATTATTATTATTATTATTATTTCAAATTAAAATACACATGTATATACTTTTTAAAAAGTCTATTTTATTCCCATTATTTTGGAGGACATTGCAAGAGGGAAACAAGTCAAGAGTGAGAGCAGTGGAAATGAGTTACGTACTTGAGAGAAGCATGTGGAGTGACGTGGAGGAACAGGTTGACGAATGAAGAAGTGAAGGAACGTTGTGGGGTAGATGTGGATGTGGTTGAAAAGATTAGGAGAAATACACTGAGGTGGTTTGGACATGTGGAGAGAATGGAGAATGAAAGACTGACTAAGAGGGTGTATGTAGGTGAGGTGGAGGGAGGGAGAGGGAGAGGTAGACCGAGGATGAGGTGGAGGGATGGAGTTGAGAGGTATATGAGGGAGGGGGGAGTGAGTTGGGGGGAGGGTAGTCAAATGGTGGGTGACAGAGTGACTTGGAGGCGTTTTGTCTGCGGCCACCCTTTGCGGGATTAGGGCGTCGGGCTATAGATAGATAGATAGATTTTGGAGGAAAATTTCAATTTTCCTCAAAATTGTGTTTTTTCTCAAAATTTTGAGTGGTCATTTTTTAAAAATTAATTTCCACAAGACTATAATTCTTTTTGAGATTCTTATATACAGTATTTAATTTATTGAGATTCTAGTCTATATATAAAATTCTCATCAATTTTCTAATATAAATTTTTCAGTTATAAAAATTATTTTGTAAAGATCTCTTAGATCTATGTCTAAATTTCTGTTTACATATTTTCTTTACAGGTTACTTATAATAATAATAATAATAATAATAATAATAATAATAATAATAATAATAATAATAATAATAATAATAATAATCGAGCAATAATAATAGCAGCAATAATAATAAATAATAAATAATATTTATTTATAATAGTTTTAGTGGTCCCATTAATAATAATGATAATAATAATAATAATAATAATAATAATATTTAGGATGATAAGTAATAATTTTAGTAATAATAGTAATAATAATAATAGTAATAATAATAATAATAGTAATAATCATAATCATAATAATAATCATCATCATCTACCTATTTTCTGACATTTTTAAAGCAGTTTTACTTACGTCTCCTTGGTTACTAGTCAAAATTATTTTTACATGGAGCACCTTAACCCAGGAGACCACCAGGCACCTATTAATTTTTCCTGACTCTCCTGGTCGGTCTCCGTCTCATAAATCTCCCTGGTTACTAGTAAAATAATGCCTCGCTATAAATTAGGGCCAAAATATCCATGGTTACTAGTCAAAAGCTCCCTAACACCTTTTCCTATGTGATTAATTTTGTGTATTATCCTCCATTTGGCAAAGGAGTGAGCTATAGTTAAAATCAGGGCTGAGTCTCTTTGGTTACTAGTCAAAAGCTCCCTAACACCTTTTCCTAAGTGATTTATTCGCCTTCATTTTTCACATATAATTTTTTTACTTGCTATTCTTTTTTTTTTAATACAAATTGATTTTTGAGAGAGAGAGAGAGAGAGAGAGAGAGAGAGAGAGAGAGAGAATGCTCCCTTAATACTCTCCCTCAGGCAATGTATCCATTTTTTATAACGAGAGAGAGAGAGAGAGAATACATCCCGAACACCTTTCCTCAGGTGGGTCGTTCTATCACTACATATGTATATAGCGTCGCCTCAGTGGGCTATAGAAGCTGCCATCCTGAAAAAGAAAATTGTTATTATCCTTTATTTTACTGTTTCTAATAATAATACAGTACCGTAATAATAATAATAATAATAATGATATAACCACTAATATATTTACAAATCATTTATATTCAGTCTATCTATGTAATAATAATAATAATCTGTCTATCTATCTATTGCCAGACGCCTCAATCCCGTTCGGGGTGGCCACAGACAAATCGCCTCCACGTTGCTCTGTCCCCCGCCATTTCACTGCCCCGCTCCCAACTCACATCCTCCTCTCTCATATACCTCTCCACCCCATCCCTCCATCTCATCCTCGGCCTCCCCCTCCCTCTTCCCCCCTCCGTAATAATAATAATAATAATAATAATAATATAGTTTCTCATCTATCTTTATCTATCAATCTATCTACCCATCTATCTATTTACCTATACATATACAGTATCTACCTATCTAGCTATTTATCTATCTACCCACCCATCTATCTATCTATATCTACCCACCCACCTCTCTATCTATATCTACCCACCCACCTATTTATCTATCTATATCTACCCACCCACCTATTTATCTATCTATATCTACCCACCCACCTATTTATCTATCTATATCTACCCACCCATCTATTTATCTATCTATATCTACCCACCCATCTATCTATCTACCTACCCACCTGTCTATCTATCTATCCACCCACTCGTCTATCTACCCACCCACCCATCTATCTATCTATCTATCTATATCTACCCACCTATCTATCTATCTATCTACCCACCCATCTATCTGTCTACCCACCCATCTGTCTATCTGTCCACCCACTCACCTATCTATCCAATCACCCATCAAACTATCTATCTACCCACCCATCAATCTATCTATCCACCCATCTATCTATCTATCCACCCACCCATTTATCTATCTATCCACCCACCCATCTATCTATCTACCCACCCATCAGTTTATCTATCTATCCACCCATCTATCTATCTACCCACCCATCCTCTATCTATCTACCCACCCATCAATCTATCTATCTATCCATCCATCTATCTATCTATCCACCCACGCATCTATATCTATCTATCTATCCAAACATCCATCCATCTGTCTATCTATCTATATATTTATTCATCCATCTATCTATCTACCCACCCATCTATCTATCTATCTACCTACCCATCTGTCTATCTATCTACCCACCCATCTGTCTATCTACCCACCCATCTATCTATCTACCCACCCATCTATCTATCTACCCACCCATCTATCTATCCACCCACCCATCTATCTATCTATCCACCCACCCATCTATCTATCAACCCACCCACCTATCTGTCTATCTACCCACCCATCTGTCTATCTACCCACCCATCTATCTATCTATCTATCTACCCACCCATCTATCTATCCACCCACCCATCTATCTACCCACCCACCTATCTGTCTATCTACCCACCCATCAATCTATCCACCCATCTATCTATCCACCCATCCATCTATCTATCTACTCACCCATCAATCTACCTATCCACCCATCTATCTATCTATCCACCCACCCATCTATCTATCTATCCACCCACCCATCTATCTATCTATCCACCCACCCATCTATCTATCTATCTATCTCTCCAAACATCCATCCATCTATCTATCTATACATTTATTTATTCATCCATCTATCTATCTATATATTTATTCATCCATCTATCTATCTACCCACCCATCTATCTATCTATGTATCCACCTTACCTTATATATAGGTATCCATACTGCATTTATTTCTTAACGACCTTCCTTTGTGAGTCTCCTTGGTTACTAATACCTCGTTACCATAGTTACCAGGGTTACCCAGGATTACTAGGGTACTGGCCACGGCTAGTCCACCTGAAAAATGCAGAATCTCCTTGATTACTAGTCAAAGATGCAAAAATACTCCAAATACTCCATGGTTATGAAAGAGAGAGAGAGAGAGAGAGAGAGAGAGAGAGAGAGAGAGAGAGAGAGAGAGAGAATGATAATAGAGTAAAACGTCTCTAATTCGAACCCGAATAATTTGGAAATCGGACCTTGTTTAACCACCAGACAAATAATTTTAATTCAGATAGAAATTCGAATAAAGCGAGACAAGTCTGAAAACGGTTCCAGTGCTAAGTGGACGTGAACAGTTTTTGTAGTGATAAGTGTAGTAATATATGTAATTTTTAAGAACTGTACAGTACCTTCGGTACAGTTAAGTGTACTGTACTCTACTACTGTGTTGCAAGACTTCATTATCAAGGTTTGACACTATGTATTTATTGTATTGTGCACTCTTGGAGTATAAAGTAATAATATACTGTACTGTTCAATGTTTTGGTGAAAAAGCCATGTTTTAGTGAGCGTGGGTGTGATTTGGGGATAGGGGCGAGCATGAGCTCCAATAATTCAGATTTCTGGATAATTCGACATGGGGTTCCCCCCAGTTAATCCGAATTATAGAGGGTTTACTGTAATAATAATTTGCCGGCTTTCAAGCAGACCCAGGTAAAAAAGTGGGAACAGAATTTTTCAAAAAGTAGGAAAAAAGTAGGAATTGGGAGGCAAAAACTAGGAAAAAAGTAGGACAGGAGCATCACACATATAAACAAAAGAATATCACTGCCAACCCTGCTTTCATTTTAAATGCAATTAAGTGTAATAGCATACCAATAAGGCAGATATTTATTAGGCAGGCAGATACTGTAACCAAAGACAAACAATATTACTAATTAAACAGCTAAACATGCTAGGAAACTAACAAGAGATCGAGCTGGCTGGATGAATGTTGTGAGGAGAAGTGCATGATCAGGGGTTCTGGCACCCCTTATGAGCGTGGCAGCATCCGGATTGACTCTATCAGATACGTTTGTGTGAAGCTACAGAAAGTGGTGAATGTTTTTGGCGTATCAGATAGAGCCAGGATTCCGGGGGATTGAATGATGAGTGAATGGAAGCATGGCCCATTAGATTGGGCAAATTTGGGCTGTCTGGACATTGCTACTCCTCACACTGCCCTAAGGTGGGAAAGGAAGTCCGGATGATGATGATGATGGTGAACATAACGTAAGAATCATGACCAGTTACATATACTGCAATGTACTGACTGTACTTCCACTGACTAGTTAACTTATTGAATATGATTAGACACAGAAATTAAAATTAATACATGTACGAATACTGCTACAAAAATAAGGTGAGGGCATCAAACATTTAAACTAAAGAATATCAGTGACAACCCTGCTTCCATTTTAAATGCAGTTAAGTGTAGTAGTGTTCTACTAAACAGTGTATTCATACAATATACCAAACAATATAACGAGCAATTAAATTGTTCTGAACACATTTTCAAATACAAACAACGAGTTTTTAACTTATGCAATTTGTTACAGTTGACATAAACAGGCCTGAGAGCTCATGACTCTACTAAAATGGCCACATAATTATGATTAGAATTCAACTGCCACTTAGCAAACTTGGCAACAGCAGCAGAGTAGCTACCAATCATCTTCGTGTGCTGTCTATCAAGGTCCTGTCTTTCCTTCTGATTTTTCTCCACACTCTTTCGAGCTGACTCCATTGTCTTGGCTGCCACCTCCACCAAGCTTTGAACACTAGTGACCTGTGCCATGTTCTTGTCTATTATGGCTTACTGTAGTCTTCTGTTTGCCTCACTGTACAATCCCTCAGCCACCTTCAGTTCCTCCTTGCGCTTCTGCTGCTCCTTCCTGACAGATTTTTCTCTGTCCTCCTGCTTTTGCTTTTTCATCTCCAGAGAACTGATGGCTTCTTGCTGTTCTTGGACCTCCTTTTCTTTCTGGTCTTTCAGTCTCTGTTCATTGGCCTTCTTCTCTCTCTTCTGCAGTTCGTGTGTTGTATGCACTGTAAGCAGATCTGTGGCCTGCATTAAAGCTGAGGTGATTGGCACAGCATGGACATGGCCATGTCCAATAACTCTGACTGCATCTTCGGTTGTTCTCAGTGCAGTTATTGACTCGCTGGACAGCAGAGTGCGTTCACAGATGAGTTTTCTTGTTTTCTGAGAGGGAATGAAAACTTCAGCACTGCCATGGGCAAGGCATAGAAAATTAGACATGCTTTCACCAGTCTGGGCAAGACTGTGTGCTGTGCTGCTCCCATAGAGTTCTTCTGTTCAAGTACCCTCTACCAGTAGTGATCAGTGAGTAGATAGTCCTCTGAAACAGCCTCTCGGTACCAGCTCTCTGGGATCTCTTGTGCTTGATAGAGCCTCCACTCATCTGTCAGTAGGCTGATCTCTTCTTGCCTGATGACCTGTGGCATCTTGGCAGTTCTTTCAGCAGCTTGAACCTCACATTCAGCCTTCTGAAGCAGCAGATGCAGTGATGCCAGGTATTTCAGGATCTCACTGCCAAGAGGAATTTTGTGACAGTTTGGTAGAACATCCTTGTCTCTCTGAGTGGTGGTTTCTGCAGCTCAAGCCTTATCTTCATCAATGCTGCTCGAGTGGACTCACCAACCACAAGCATCTGATCAGGCAGCTGGTTCTCTAGCTTGCTGACAGCTACCAAGAGCAGCTTCTTGCCAGTTTTCTCTCCCACTGCATCTGTTTTGAGAAAGTGCAGCATCAAAGTGTGCACCAGTTCTGACAGCTGATCATGGAGAATGTGGACGAGTGGCTTCTCTTTCTGGATCAGGAAGTGGTTGAACACTGGCTCTCAAGAAAGCAGAGTTGAACCCCTGCTACAGGATCTTTCAGTTTCTGGCAGATCCTTTTGTACCTCTCACTCCTTCCAGGGTTTTCTCTTGCTTTCCTTTGCATCAGCCTTTGGTAGATCTTTGAGGAAGTGCTGATGGACTACAGCTAGTCTGCCTGTGACTCTTTTCACTGCTGGGATGAATGTGGGCCGTCTGTACTGGACGTGCTGGATGAACATATCTTAGTCTGAGTCTCACAAAAGTCTTCCGTGTGACATGGGGAGGGTTTCAGGTAGTGGTTGAGATCCAGTACCAGTTGCTCAGCATCTCCAAATACATTCAGACATTGGTGGAATGCACTGTGCACAACATGCAAGTTGCAGGGTATGAATGGGAGCACACTAGATACACCACCTTCTTTCGTGTGTTCACTGATGAAGTTGCAGATAGTCCTGTTGACATTTGGGCCATCCGATCCAAGGCTGAGAAGGTGGGCCAGAGGTAGCTGGTATCCATCTTCCTTCAAGGCATCCAGTAGTGCTTGTGCAACTGCCCTACCAGGAGCATGACAACACCAAAGCCTTTAGGAAAGTGGTTCTCAAACTTTCTCGTACAATGGACCCCTTCTATTAAAACTGATCATGTGGTGGACCCTTCATTATAAGTGGATTTCCCTCCTACCCTACCTCTTGAGTTTAAAGGTGTTTGTAGGCTATAATATACTGAAACTGTTACTGAATTATTTATTAATGGCTTAACTTGAACTGTTCAAATTTAACTTCACATAATTGTCATAACATTATTCATTTTACAACTGTTTCCAGATACTCTTATATGTTTTATATGATCCTTATATTAGCCTGCGGACCCCTTGCAACGCACAGATAGATCATAGAGTGTAAGGAATGCCTACTGCACGTACGGAGCTGCCTAAAAAAAAAAAGTTGGAAATACTAGGAATTTCACAGAGGTAATAATAATAGTAATAATAATAATAATAATAATAATAATAATAAGTAATAACTGAGTCTTCTTGGTTACTAGTAAAACTTAATTAGGTTCATCTGGATGACCGACAGGTGTGTAGGCGAGAGAGAGAGAGAGAGAGAGAGAGAGAGAGGAGGGACAGACAGAAATAATAATAATAATAATAATAATAATAATCCGAGTCTCCTTGGTTACTAGTCAAAATCTTAATCACTCACCTGGATGGCCGACAGGTTTGTAGGCTCGTCCACCTGTCGGCAGCTGCAGGACCCATATACATATAGGGTCTTCTCACACCTTTCTACTACGCAGATTTACTGACGTCACGCTTGAGACAGGGCACTCCCCCCATTTCTCTCCACCCACCATCTCCCTTGGGACCTCAGAGGGAGGCCTCAAGTCGCGGTGAGGTGCAGCTGTCTGTCATCCTCCACACCCACCCCTCCCACCTTGCTTCCTTTACACCACTCTGTTCCCCACACACATTTTCCTCAATTCAAATGATTGTTTAACCTCTCCCTTCTCATATTTAAAGGTATATGATTTACAAATAAACACAATATACTCTAACAGTGACATTTATTAGGACATATGTATATCATCTTGTTATAAATAATACCGGATGTTTATTGGTACTGCTACGGGAAAATATTGACTATATGTTACTATGCAGGCTTCATTTCCTTAGCTGACATCTTACTCTGCAGCTTTGTGTCAGAGTTGTGAATTTCTGTTTAATACCCTTATCCTGAAAAATACTCGGCATCGAAAAAAAAAGCTAATTACTTCAGTAGGAAGAGACACATACTCATATATTAGTACTGACAATGCCTTTATGCAGTCCTGGCACCGTTGTTTTTGCGACCTGGAGGGGAGGGAGGGAGGGAAGGAAGGGGGGATGATAACATACTTCTTGCCAAACGCACCAGATGGAATTACTGCACGTTACGAACCTGCTTTAAACAAACAATACATTCTGCGATATACGTGCCAACTTTCGCACTACTGCTTTCTTGCTAGGGTACTCAGTAATGGTTACCTACAGTACGTGGGTAGAACAAAATAATGGTGGGTAAATATGAATACTAGCAACTCATACTAGTGCGGTGGCCAGTTGCCTCAATTTATTTTACCTGGGCTGGTAAATGCAATGCACCACGTGCTTTTCCACATTTCTGCAAGCACTAACCCCGTGAGAGATATACTGTACAACCATAAAAGAGCAAAGCCCGCCATATACAGGGATATGCACCTATGCAGAAGAGAGAGAGAGAAAGGGGGAAGGGACTTACCATTTAATGAAGCTGATGGCAGATTCAGCGTTGGCAGGGCGTGCTCTTCCAAGGCGTATATGATTTTTGGAATAGGCAGTTTGAGAAGTTCATATTTTAGATTTCTTTAATAAGCACTTTGATCAAAGTGAAGGCTGCAGATCTTCTGAGCAGTATTCGGATTAATTGTGTCTTTCCTCTTGCACACATGAATCCACTTACGTCTAATCTCTTCATCTTTGGGGAAAATATGGAAAGTTATATCCCCACCTTTCTTCGGTAAAGAGTTACAGTCAAACAATGCACAATTGGTAGGCATTATTTCACTGGGCACATACAATGGAATAAAGTGCAGGTGACAGAGGTGACCTGTTTGGCGCCGTGACCTCTGAGCAACTGAGTGTACTTCTCACTATATGGCAACCCCTTCTCGGAAGACCTCACCTGGTGTCTTCGCCATGACGTCATGCGCAAACGCGACGCGTTTTTGGGTCGGTATGGTCAGACCCTGTATGTATATGGGTCCTGGGCAGCTGGACGAGGAGAGAGAGAACAGCCGCTCGTCCACCCCTGCGCGACTCTAGGGCGACTGGGCCGGGCTGTGCAGGGTATCATCATCAACATCCCTGGCCTGTGTCTATCATTTATCAATTTATCTATCTACCTGGCTGTATATCTAGCTTCGTATCTATATGTCTATTTGTCTGGGAAGTATCAGCATCATCCCTAGCCTATATCTATCATTTATCTATTTATCTATCTACCTGGCTGTATATTTATCTGTGAATCTATCTATCTATGCCTTTATTTGTCTGAGAAATGTCATCGTCACTATTCCTATCCTATATCTATCTTTATCTATCTAGCTCTTTTTCTATCGGTATCTATCTATCTATTCCTTTATTTATATCTCTATTTATTGGTTCCTGGGTTTGTGTATAGCATCATCAACATCCCTAGCCTGTATCTATCAGTTATCTGTTTATCTATCTACCTGGCTGTATATCTATCTGTGTATCTATGTCTATTTGTCTGGGAAATATCATCATCATCAATATCCCTATCCTGTTTCTATCATCTGTCTATCTGTTTATCTATCTATCTAGCTGTCTATCTGGGTATCCACATATCTATCTATATGTCTACTTGTCTGGGTACACTCACATAACTCACGGACTTCTAACTCACGAATTATCTACCTCACGGTGTCCTGATCTAAGCCACCATTGTCACCAAACTCACGGAAAATGCTTTAACTCGCGTTTTTTTCCACTAGAAAATGGTTTATTTCTGAGGGGATGTTGAACTCACGGTCAGGACCCATATACATACAGGGTCTGACCATACCGACCCAAAAACGCGTCGCGTTTGCGCATGACGTCATGGCGAAGACACCAGGTGAGGTCTTCCGAGAAGGGGTTGCCATATAGTGAGAAGTACACTCAGTTGCTCAGAGGTCACGGCGCCAAACAGGTCACCTCTGTCACCTGCACTTTATTCCATTGTATGTGCTTTGATGAAAATAATGCCTACCAATTGTGCATTGTTTGACTGTAACTCTTTACCGAAGAAAGGTGGGGATATAACTTTCCATATTTTCCCCAAAGATGAAGAGATTAGACGTAAGTGGATTCATGTGTGCAAGAGGAAAGACACAATTAATCCGAATACTGCTCGCATCTGCAGCCTTCACTTTGATCAAAGTGCTTATTAAAGAAATCTAAAATATGAACTTCTCAAACTGCCTATTCCAAAAAATCATATACGCCTTGAAGAGCACGCCCTGCCAACGCTGAATCTGCCATCAGCTTCATTAAATGGTAAGTCCCTTCCCCTTTCTCTCTCTCTCTCTGCATAGGTGCATATCCCTGTATATGGCGGGCTTTGCTCTTTATAAGCTGTACAGTACATCTCCCCTCACGGGGTTAGTGCTTGCAGAAATGTGGAAAAGCACGTGGTGCATTGCATTTACCAGCCCAGGTAAAATAAATTGAGGCAACTGGCCACCGCACTAGTATGAGTTGCTAGTATTCATATTTACCCACCATTATTTTGTTCTACCCACGTACTGTAGGTAACCATTACTGAGTACCCTAGCAAGAAAGCAGTAGTGTTGAAAGTTAAGTACGGTATATCGCAGAATGTATTTGTTTAAAGCAGGTTCGTAACGTAGTAATTCCACCTGGAAGCGTTTGGCAAGAAGTATGTTATCATCCCCCCCCCTTCCTTCCCTCCCTCCCTCCCCTCCAGGTCGCAAAAACAACGGTGCCAGGACTGCATAAAGGCATTGTCAGTACTAATATATGAGTATGTGTCTCTTCCTACTGAAGTAATTAGCTTTTTTTTTCGATGCCGAGTATTTTTCAGGATAAGGGTATTAAACAGAAATCTGGCTAACTCGACACGAAAGCTGCAGAGTAAGATGTCGAAGTTAAGGAAATGAAGCCTGCATAGTAACATATAGTCAATACCGGTAGCAGTACCAATAAACATCCGGTATTATTTATAACAAGATGATATACATATGTCCTAATAAATGTCACTGTTAGAGTATATTGTGTTTATTTGTAAATCATATACCTTTAAATATGAGAAGGGAGAGGTTAAACAATCATTTGAATTGAGGAAAATGTGTGTGGGGAACAGAGTGGTGTAAAGGAAGCAAGGTGGGAGGGGTGGGTGTGGAGGATGACAGACAGCTGCACCTCACCGCGACTTGAGGCCTCCCTCTGAGGTCCCAAGGGAGATGGTGGGTGGAGAGAAATGGGGGGAGTGCCCTGTCTCAAGCGTGACGTCAGTAAATCTGCGTAGTAGAAAGGTGTGAGAAGACCCTATATGTATATGGGTCCTGCTCACGGTATTGTAGCCGCAACTCGCGACTGGAAGCCAATCATATTTAAGCACACAGTCCTTGTGATTGTACAGCCAATGAGAACAATGCTTTCTCCACCCACGCCACCTACACCTAGCGGCCAGTACCGCAACTAGGCTAGTGTGCCGAAACCGTTACCCGTTTCTCGTCGACGTAAGCATTGTCATCAGTAAGATTTTGATTAATGCTTTTCAGTACTTTTTATTATCATACAAGGATATGTAATGTCTTTTAATACTGTTTATTTTCATTATGAGATATGCAGTACATACTTCTGAGACAGGATGTTAGTGTTAAGTGGTGTTAAGAGGGGTTCCGGTAATGTTATGCTAGGCTACCTGACACCATGGCAGAATCAAATATATTTTTCCCCATAAGGTGTGTTTTTTTTAACTCACGTTTTTCCAACTCACGGCATGAGTTCAGAAGGAAATTATCGTGAGTTAGGTGAGTACAGTGTATCATCAACATCAATATCCCTATCCTCTATCTATCATGTCTATCTAACTGCCTATCTGTATGTCTGTCTGTCTACCTATCCACCCATTTATCTATCTATCTACCCATCCACTCATCCATCCATCTATCTGTCTATTGACCCATCCATCCATATATCTATATCTATCAACTCACCTATCTATCTATTTGTCTATCTACCCACTCACCCTTCTATCTATCTATTCACTCACCCATCTATCTATCTATCTGTCCGCCTACCCATCCATCTATCCATCTTTGTCTTCCTCATTCTATCCATACATCTGCCTGTCTATCTACCCATCTATCTGTCTATCTCTCAATCTATCTATCCATCCATCCATCCATATTTCTCTTCCCCTATCTATCCATACATCTGTGTATCTATCTATCCATCCATCCATCTATCTATCCATCTTTTCTCTTCCTCTGTCTATCCATCCATCTGTCTGTCTATCTATCTACCCATCCATTGATCTGTCTATTATCCACCCATCCATCTATCTATCTACCCATCCATCTATCCATCAATCACTATCTATCTACTCATCCATCCATCTATCTACCTATCTGTCTACTGATCCATCTATCTATCTATCTATCCACTCACCTATCCATCTATCTATCCACCTATCCATCTATCTATCTATCCACCCACCATCCATCCATCTATCTATCCACCCACCACCCATCCATCTATCTGTCCACCCACCACCCATCCATCTATCTGTCTACCCACCACCCATCCATCTGTCTGTCTACCCACCACCCATCCATCTCTCTATCCACCCACCACCCATCAATCCACCCACCACCTATCCATCTATCTGTCCACCCACCACCCATCAATCTATCTGTCCACCCACCACCCATCCATCTATCTATCCACCCACCATCCATCCATCTACCTATCCACCCACCACCCATCCATCTATCTATCCACCCACCACCCATCCATCTATCTTTTTTTTGTGAGTGTGTGTCTGACTCTGGGCATAGGCTTCACAGCCTGCTTTCAAGGCCCAGTAGTCCTCCTATGTACCGTACACCTCTACTGTACATGTCACCACTTCGGCGCTAACACCCACCGTCCATACTGAATACATGCTAGGGCTGTCTCATACAGGACTGGTGTATTGGTATTAGCGAGGGTATTTTTACGACATTTCGGCGGGTCATCTAGTAGATCAGTTAGTCTGATTTTTGTATGAAATTCAAATCCTTAAACTGTTCCCTGCCCCAGCGGGATTTGAACCCCGGTCCGGTAGGACTGCAGGCCACCTCTCTACCGACTGAGCCACCGCCTCCCCACCCATCCATCCATCTATCTATCCACCCATCCATCCATCTATGTATCCACCCACCCACCCATCCGTCTATCTATCCACCCATCCATCCATCAATCTATCCACCCACCCACCCATCCATCTATCTATCTCCATCAATCTATCTATCCATCCATCTATCTATCCACCCACCACCCATCCATCTATCTATCCACCCACTGCCCACCTATCTATCTATCTATCCATCAATCTATCTATCCACTCATCCATCTATCTATCCACCCACCAACCATCCATCTATCTATCCACCCACCACCCATCCATCTATCTATCCACTCATCCATCCATCTATCTATCCACCCACCAACCCACCCACCCATCCATCTATCTATCTATCTATCCAACTATCCATCCATCTATCCATCAACCTATCTATCTGCCCATCCATCTGTTATTCTATCTACTCATTTATCTATCACACTCACCTTACTTTTAGTATTAATGGCTGATGGAGTGAACGAGGTCGTTAGCGATGGTTGTTAAAGGCTGGCAATTGACCTCGTTGACGTGCTTGTTAAATCCGCTGACCTTTAACTGCCTGGGGTGGTTAATTGACCCTTCCAGCCTAACACCTGGACTCGCAGCCCTAGAACGGGGGTCGAGGTCGTTAGGCTGCTCGTCAGGGTCGTTAGGGGTGGTTTGGAGGACGATGGGGCAGCAGGAGTGGTGGTGGTTGTTGGTAATGGATTGAGTTCCCCGGCTGAGGGTGCTGGGGCAGGATTCGGACTTGTTAATGTGCTTGTTAGGGGGTAGTAATGGTGATTTGGGGCCGTTAGGGGTGGTCGTTAGGCCTGGCAGGGTCGTTACAGCACTCGTTAGGACTGGCTGTGATGGTTCTGTCGTCGTTAGACCTGTAGTGGTGGTGGGTGCGCCTGAGAGCTTCAATACTGGGATGAGTTCCCTGCCTGAGGGTGCTGAGACAGTCACAGTGCTCGTTATGGCCCCCGTTAGCCCTGGCAGTGATGGCTGAGCGCTTGTTTGACCTGGTGGTGATGACGCACAGGTCATTACAGCTGGTAGTTGTGATGAATCTGCCCTCGTTAAGCCTGGGGTAGTCGTTAACGGTGGTTGAGCGGTCGTTAGGGGTAGTAGTGGTGGTTCGGATGGTGATAGGGATGGTTCGGATGGTGTAGCGGTAGTTTGGCCCCGTCGTTCCCTGCGCCGGAGAGTTTCGATAGTTTGGGCGTCGTTCGGGGGGGGATGGGGTTGGGGTAGCGGGCCCCCCCTTGGGTACAGCTCCAGGAGAATCGGTCTGAAGGGGTGCAATGCCGTAGCCTCCATCTCCACCAACAGCCGCTGAAACAAACGTATATCATCATCAGCAGCAGTTTTGATATCCCTAGCGTGACTACTCCAGAATGTTATATCTATCTACTGTCTATCTGTTAATCTGTGTCTACCAACCTATCTATCTATCTATCTCTACTGATCAGTGTCTACCTACCTATCTATCTATCTATCTCTACTGATCTGTCTATCTAGCTATCTATCATCATTATAAAATTCATGGTGTTTGCGTTCTATCTATCCATCTACCCGGTATATTATTTTTAAAGCAAATATTATCACTACAAATAATAATAATAAAAATGATAATCATCATCATCATCATCATCATCATCATCATCATCATCAACGGTTCTCACATCCCTAGCCTGACCACTAGAAAGTGTTACATCTATCTACTGTCTATCTATTGATGTGTCTACCTACCTATTTATCTATCAATCATCATTATAGAATTGATGGTGTTTGCTTTCTATCTACAGTATTCATCTATATTATTTTTAAAGCAAATATTTTTATCACTACAAACAGTGATGATGATGATAATAATAATCATCATTATCATCACCATCATCATCATCATCACCATCACCATTATCACCGTCATCATCATCATCATCATCACCATCATCATCACCATCATCATCATCATCACCATCATCATCACCATCACCACCATCATCATCATCATCATTATCATCATCACCATCATCATCATCATCATCATCATCACCACCATCATCATCATCATCATCATCATCATCATCATCATCACCATCATCATAATCACCATCATCATCATCATCATCATCATCATCCGGACCTCCTTTCCCACCCAAAGGCAGGGTGAGGAGTAGCAATGTCCAGACAGCCCAAATATGCTCAATCCAATGGGCCACGCTTCCATTCACTCATCATTCAAGTCACTGGAATCCTGGCTCCATCTTCTACACCAAAAACATTCACCACGTTCTGTAGCTTCACATAAACGTATCCGATAATAATAATAACAATACTACTACTAATAATAATAATTGGTAGTAGGTGGGGGTCGTTCTCCATCCACTCACTCAATGTAGCACTGCTCTCGGGTGCCTGCCCATTCCTCTTTTCCTTCTTTCCTTCCATCCTCTTCTATCTTTCTTTCCTTCATTCTTTCTTCATCCTTCTGCCTACGGGTGACTTTACACTCCCTCTTCTGTCTTTCTTTCCTTCATTGTTTCCTCTTTCTTCTGCCTGTGGGTGACTCTACACTGAGTGACAAGACAAATGGTTTCCTGTATATCAGGAAACCATTTACTACGCTGGGTGGTAACCATATAACCAAATTATGGCGTCGGGTGGTTTAGTGGGTACTTAAGGCGCTCCAATCGGATTGAGCCGGTGAAGGTTTATATCCAAGGGATGGTTGAGGTTTATTGTTCACGTAATGCCACTCAGGGATGAGTGAGGCTGGTCACTCTCATCTTAAATGTCAGGACCAACCTGCCTAGCCCCGGGCTCTTACGCTCCGCATGGGGCAACGTAGGATTGGATGATGGATGAATGGATAATAATAATAATAATAATAATAATAATAATAACTGGACATTGCTACTCCTCAACCTGCCCTAGGGTGGGAAAGGAGGTCTGGATGATGATGATGATGATGATGATTATAGTAGTAGTAGTAGTAGTAGTAGTAATAATAATAATAATAATAATAATAATAATAATAATAATGATAATAATAATAATAGCATACCTGTCTCCTGGTATATATGTCGTATTTCTGTTTGATTTTCCATAATACAGCGGCCAGAGTGAGCAGAATCAAAAAACACCTGAAAAAGAGAGAAAAATCATCATCATCATCATCATCCATTTTGAAATCCCTAGCTGGCATACTGAAAAATTATACAGTAGATAGATAGATAGATGGATAGACAGATAGTGATAGAGATAGATTGACTGATAGGTAGATTATCAGATACCGTAGATAGATAGACTGACTGATAGATCAATAGATAGATACAGATAGACTGACTGACAGATAGGTAGATTATTATATACACATAGACAGATAGATAGACTGATAAATAGGTAGATTATTATACAGATGGATGGATAGATAGACAGATTGACTGATAGATAGACAGATTATCAGATACATACATACATAGATAGGATGGAATGTAGGTAGGTAGGTTGCCAGGTAGCCAGATAGACACAGATAGATAGATAGATAGATAGACTGACTGATAGATAGACGGATGAATGGATGGACAGTGACGAGAAATTATTATAATTACTTTCTCTCTCTCTCTCTCATAAAACTTCAGATAGATAGACTTAAACTGATAGAAACATAAACTCAGTAAGTAGACAGATAGATTGATGGATAGATAGAGAACTGGGCATAATCTCCTTGGTTACTGTCACGGGGTTTTAAAATAAATGCAATATTAAATGATAATGTTCAGTAATACTGAAGAGCAGTACAATGAATTGTCTTGCTAAATCAAGCAATGATTACTTTATGCTGGCTTGCTTCGCCGATTCTCTAAGAACGAGAATTTACAAACTTTCTCAACAGTACACAGCAGAGACCAATTCCTCACAATTGCTGTTTATTAGTACTGTTAGCCTCTGGAGAAAGTGACTTCTCCCCTGACAATAAATAACTAATAAATAACTAATACTATTAATGATATCAGGTTCTTGCTGATGCGTTAACTCCTAGAAGGCACAACGGATTTTAAGCTTAATACAACAAGACTGGCCTAAGTACCAGTTATGAATAGCAAAGCGTTTATGCAAGCTAGGAGCTATAAGGGAAATAAGCTTAGTATGGAGAAATGAAACACGAGTTTACATTACATTAAGCTCAAAGAAAAAGAACTGTTAAATTTATTGATTACAAAGGAATAAATTTAACATTTCAAAATGTATTCAAAGTAAGGAGATCGCACTCACTCACTCACTCAAAAGCTAAACTCTTAAACCTAGGAAAACAACATGCAGCGCACCCGGCTGGCATGTGAGGGAACAGCACCTTAACTAAACTCTTAAGTCTAGGAAAACGAAAAGAAATACTGGTCAAAGAGTGGATTAAGCAGATGACTGGGCGTCGTTACTGGAAGGACACTGCACTCACTTAAGTCTCTCGCCTATCACACTATGTGGAAATCAGAAACGGCGGCACTACGCTCTGGCCCAACCTGGCTAATTCGTGGCACTTAAACCTCGACTGACTAAATCGTGGGAAAGAGGGGAGCGCTGTGGCCGCATTTCTAACGGCTAGAATAAGCGAAACACGCCCAAAACAAATCGCTCAGCGGAAGCGCTAATGTCTCACAGAAAGACGATCACTTATGACAGTGAAAAATTGATTTGAAAACACTCCCGGCCGAGTGAGCGGTTAACTGAACGATAAACTGGGATTCCACTAGAGTTCGCGGTTTCCCACAAAAGCCAATGTCACTAGCCGACTCGTGACAGTTACTAGTTTAAATAGATAGAAACGGATACAGATAGATTAATAAATAGATGCATACGCTCATAGTGATAATATGAGGACAAACAGATTAGAGACTGACTAGGAGAGGAAGGAGATAGGTAGATAGCGAGATAGACAGCTAGACAGAGGCTCTGAGAGACAGATTATGGGACACAGCCTGATAGATAGACCGATAGACACATTCACGGCGAGAAGATGGAGTAGAGTGAGAGAGACTGACTAGGAGAGCTGGGAGAAAGAACAACAGAGATAGACAGACAGAGAGGTAGATAGAGGTGCCGACAGCCAGATAGATAAACCGATAGACACACAACGCAAAGATAGAGAACTAAATGAGGTCCAGCTTAGGGTGTTGGGAGAAAGACACGATAGATAGATATAGATGAAATAGATAGACAGATAGATATAGATAGACAGATGGATGGATTGACAGCTAGACAGATAGATAGGCAGCTTAGGATATTGGGAGAAAGACACGAGATATATATAGATTAGATAGATAGACAGATAGATGAAGTGATAGCTAGACAGACAGATAAACAGACAGATTGACAGCTCAGGGTGTTGGGGGAAAGACACGATAGATACATATAGATTAGATAGACAGATAGATAGATAGACAGCTTGAGGTAGGAGACAGACGATGATTTCTGTGGGTGGGGTAAAGTTGGAGAGAGAGAGAGAGAGAGAGAGAGCAGGAAGTAATGACAGCCAGACAGATAGATAGAAATAGATAACTCAGGGATAATATGAAGAGAAATAGAGTAGAGACTAAGTAGGAGAGGCAGGATAGATAGACAGCTGCCTTGATGATGAGATAGACAGCTAGAATGAGACTCTGATAGATAGACAAAGGATCCAATAGATAAAGATTGTGGTAGATAAAGAGGCACTGATAGATAGATGGAGAGTCTGTTAGAGGTTGATAGATAGACAAAGACAGATAGATAGTGTTACGGAACAGAGAGAGATAATGAACACTTCAAGT
Source organism: Coenobita brevimanus (assembly GCF_032717465.1). Classification (NCBI taxonomy): domain Eukaryota; kingdom Metazoa; phylum Arthropoda; class Malacostraca; order Decapoda; family Coenobitidae; genus Coenobita; species Coenobita brevimanus. Next base: position 14,693,238 of record NC_136969.1, read on the forward strand.
GAGAATACTAAAATCACTACTGTCCCGCAAAGGTCCAGGTTCAAAACAAAAGACTTTGGTAAAATTACAAGTTAAAGTTTAATGCTCAAACTAACAACTAAACATTCAGGACTCATAAGGATAATGTAATGGCAAAACAGGTTACATATATGGTTAACTGCAATAGCCTCTATTAACACGAAATTAGCAAGAGCAAATTTATCTAAGTCAGCCCTGATAAAATGAGAGAACTGGATAATACTCAGTTAAAGGAAGATATAATATTATTACAGATATAAAATATTACTAATACTGGCTGACAGTAAAAACTTTACCAGGCTTACGAATTAACGCCTTATGCTATACAGTACAAGAAAAATGGTAACAACACTTATACTCAAATTATACAGCAGCTAGATGGCTGGAGACTTCCTGAGCACTCACAAAAATAATAATACACTATACAGGGGAGGACAGAGATGTGAACAAAATGAGGAGTAGATCTAAGTGGCAACTAATGCAGAGACTGAGCTCATTATATAGGGGCAGGCAGAGCTTGATTCAACTTGTAAGAAGGACGCGCAAGTGAAGGCGTAGGGGACAAAGAGTTGACAATCCTGCTCTGAACAACAGAAAGAACAACTTACTCTACTATAAGGGGGAGAAGGGGGGAGTGAGGTAGAACACGCAAGCCTGGTCACTATGGAAGACACGTGGCGAATCGTGATCAAACATGCAGCATACTGTACATTAGAATTATACAAAGGATGATGAAATCATAGGCTATGTAACAATAGGCATAATGAAAAGATAGAAGACAGACAGAGAGGTTCTGATAGATAGATAGAGGCTTTGACAGATAGAGGCTCTGATAGATAGACAGAAGCTCTGGTGGATAGATAGAAGCTCTGACAGATAAACAGAGGCTCAGATAGATAAACAGATAGACTAATAAACACACAGCGAAAAGATGGAGAACTGAATAAGACAGACGGATAGATAGATAATGAGACATAGATAGACAGAGGCTCAGATAGATAGACAGGTTCAGATAGATTACAATAGAATGAGATAGATAGATAGATGAGATAGGTGGCTAGACAGAGGTTCAGATAGATAGACAGGTTCAGATAGATAAAAATAGAATGAGACAGATACCGTAGATAGATAATGAGATAGGTAGGCAGAGGCTCCGATAGACAGAGAGAGGTTCAGATAGATAAAAACACACACAGCGGGATGGGAGTCGACAGATTGGTAGATAGAGGTTCAGGTCGATAGACAGGGGTTCGGATAGATAAAAATAGATACACTTACTGATACAGTGAGAATTATGAGAGATAGATAGATAGATAATTAGATAGCTAGCTAGATAGAGACTCAGACAGATAGGTAGAGGTTCAGATAGATAGATAGGGGTTCAGATAGATAAAAATAGATACACTTACAGCAAGAAGATGGAGAAGAACTGAATGAGATAGATAGCTTGATGGAGGTTCAGATAGATAAATAATGAAATAGATAGACAGACAGGGGTTGATAAATAAAACAGATATACTTACAGCGAGAAGATGGAGAACTGAATGAGACAGATAGACTGATAGATAACGAGATAGATAGCGAGACAGAGATTCAAATAGATAGACAGAGGTTTGGATAGATAAAAATAGATACACTTACAGCGAGATGATGGAGAAGAACTGAATGAGACAGATAGATAATGAGATAGATAGCTAGACAGAGATTCAGACAGATAGACAGAGGTTTGGATAGATCTATGTATCTATCTATATACCTAGGCTGCTTCCCCCAAGGAAAGGGAGGTAGCTGAGACAGGACGACACACTCCCCATTTACTCATCCATTCAAACACATTCATTCGCATCTTAGCCCTGAAAGGGAGAACGGACAGATCCTCACCGCACCACACCGCACAAGGGTCAACTGCGCAATGCAATCAGTGACATCCGCAGTAGGGCCCGACAGCAGAGCTGGTTTACCCCTGCCACATCATAATAGACCCATCCCCTTACCCGCACCTGACCTGACTAGCTGATCAGACCAAATGCGGAAGAATATCCCCTCAGGGCTGCGTCATCACTTATTCATTCACAATTTCTCTCCATTTATTTCTGTCACGCACAGCCACTCTTCCTTGTTCAACAGACATCCCTCTCGCATCCAGCGCTCTCTTCACACTGTCCATCCATCCTATTCGTGGTCTTCCTCTCAGCCTTACACCTCTCACATCAGATCTAGTTATCTTTTTCACCAATCGCTCATTATCCATTCTCTCCATATGCCCAGACCATCGCAACACCCTCTGCTCAACTCTACCAGCCATCTCCCGAACAACTCCAGTTCTCCTTCGCACTTCATTTCGCACCCGATCCATACGCGTCACTCCACACATACTCCCCAGACACCTCATCTCCATTACATTCAATCTTACAGCGAGAAGATGGAGAAGAACTGAATGAAAGATAGACTGATAGATAATGAGATAGATAGCTAGACAGAGGTTCAGATAGGTAGACAGGGGTTCAGATAGATAAAAATAGATACACTTACAGCGAGAAGATGGAGAAGAACTGAATGAGACAGATAGATAGATGAGATAGATAGCTAGACAGAGGTTCAGACAGATAGACAGAGGTTCAGATAGATAAAAATAGATACACTTACAGCGAGAAGATGGAGAAGAACTAAATGAGATAGATAGCCAGATAGAGGTTCAGAGAGATACTAGATAGATAGATAGATAGACAGGTGTTCTGATCTCGGAGAAGCGGCGTATGATCCAGCTTTCGTGGCTGTCTGCTGAGAGAGAGAAGCTATCTATCTGTCTATTATTCTATCTATCTGTTTATCTATCTGTCTGTCTGTCTCTATGTATCTCTGTCTATTAATCTATCTGCCTATCTATCTGTCTATCTATCTATCTATCTGTCTGTCTGTCTGTCTATCTGCCTTTCTGTCTGTCACTATGTAT